>NC_069120.1:30353184-30676934 GCF_025612915.1 Magallana angulata
GCAGCCATTCTTCTGGTAAACATTTGCCACAGTGTGGGCTACAGAATCTCATTGAAGCTGTCTAAATAACCAAAGACCCTGAAAGCCACTGTTTTATTGGCAGTTCAATTTCTTTCATACAATTTAAAAATTTTCCAACGAGTTGTAGCTACAGTGCTGTTATACTCTTGAAGAAGAAAAATAAAGGGGTTGGGAAATTTAAATCCTTTGGTACACTGTAAAGTTTGCACTTTTACTTAATGAATATGGGAAGGGGTACACAAAAAGAGAGAGAGAGAGGAGGATTGAATGAAAGAGCCTGGTAGATGCAGGGTTGGTGGGAAATGGTCATGTGTTTGTGATAAGGAGAAACCTTACCCTGGCTACACTGCTGCTGTTTTACAGTCTGTGATCTAAATGAGCCCCAGTACACCCCCAGGTCACCTAAGGACCCAGGAAGCTCTCATTTCCTGCGTTATTTTATTTGGACAAGCTACTTGTCACGGAGTCTGTAGTTTGTTTGTCTGCCATGGGATGGGATGCCAGATTAAGCTGTGTACAAGTTATGCCATAACTGATTATATGACCATTGGAATTTGGCACAATAGGACAAAAAAAAATTCTATAGTAACATAGAATTCAATTACACAGGGACATATCAGTCGAATTACTTTCTTTGTTCATTGTTCTTCAAACTTTTGTATTTGCATGATCATAAGATATTTAAGTCATAAGCTTACTGTTTATCGTAGTCATATAAGTTGGGAAAAAAACACTCAATTTCATATGACTTGTCACATTTATCAACATATGTGATTGGTTACACATGTATCATTTCCTGAACACTGTTGGAGAGGATTCTGTTGATTGCCCAAGGGATATGACTGTGGAGGGATGAACCCTTGCTGTGTCGTTTTCACACCCAATCAACTGAACATTATAACCTTTCACTTCAGTGGGTTGAACCTCCTGTACCTGGCATGCATAACCAATGACAGGAAAGCCCAAGCAAACAGAGACATTCTTTTTTCAACTTTCATTCTGGCACATGAACCATGAAAATGAAAGTATTCTGATGGAACTGTCATGACTATGAGGTCGTCTGTTCCAAATGTGGTTGAACTCTATTTGTATTCATGACATCACTAGATGTGGGTGTGTTCTGCCTTTCGGTTCTTTTATTGAAAAGACATGAACTTATATGTTCTAAAATGCAGCTATAAATGATATATTCAATGTATATAAGTACAAATGAAGTTGAACAGAAGGCAATGAGAAATATGCAACACAGCCACATTCAGTGTGTTACTTTAAGAAAAATCAAGGGAGAGAGGATGTGGTACATGTATATCTATTTCCACCTTTCCATTCTCCCTTCATCCATTGCCAATACATGTAGACACAAAGATTCGTGTCAGACTTCTCTTGGGGTGTCTGCGTTTTATTTTGACAGAGTGCACAGTATCTGTGCAGTGCCATGGCAGCACCCCAACCCCCATCAAGATTCCCAAATCTCCTCCCTTGGGGACAGACTGGGAATTAATTTCTCCCACCAGGTCCACACCTCTTCATTTCCTTTGCTTGTTGAGAGCAGATGATGTTTTCCTTGGGCTTGACATTTAGTAATAATTAGCTGATTATGATTCAAAGATCCAATCTTTGCAGTGGAATTAAAATGGTTATGAAGTTATCGCATGTGGGGTTCCATCAAAGCTATAGGTCTTTGAATAAATTGCAAGTAATGAGAAGGATTATGAACATTGGGGCACACACACTCTCAGACACTGCCTGCAAATGTGACCAACATGATGAAGCAGGAGGTAACACACCAATCCCACGTGTTGTTATTGAAATAGATGCAATTAGTACTAACTATTTGATCACGAAATTCATCTAGATTTAACCAGACTCGAGACATGAGAATAAGACAACAGTTTACAAGATTGGGGACAGTTTTGTGTCACACAGACCTGTTATGATAGAATGACCCAGAACTGACTGGAATATACAGGCATTTTGTGTGTCAACATGAAGGTCCTATTTAGCGATTTGGTGTCCTCATTCATTAAAAGTCCCAGCATTTTCCAGGTTGGGCTTCCCTTTCCTATGACTCCGGTGTGGGTACAAAGTTCTAGCAGGATGTGTTTGAGATTATACTCATCTTCGTTGTAAATTCCTTTCCCATTCTGCATATGTTCAATCATTACTAGGGTCATTTTCCATGTCGGTTCACACATGTCATTTTTGGCCTGTAATGTATGCAAATAATGAGATAATGGATTAGTACAATACAATGGATGCATACTTGATGTAATATTTGATCACTACCTGAGGCAAGAATATCAATAGAGATCTTGGTGTTTATATCTGATCCACAGCGATCCCCTCGCCTCATGGTAGTTGTTATGAATTTGATTGGATTTTTATGATATAATTGGTAAATCCTGGCCACCTTGTTCAAAAAGCAATGATATTGGTCAATGATTTTCTCATCCTTTTTTTATTTGATGCAATGGTTAAATTCTGATAAGGCCAGAAAAGGAAGACCCAAAATTCAACCCCCAACCCACATACCTTCGCTAACAATAAGATAATAACATTGGGGGGGGGGGGGTGTAAGAAAATTACAAATTGTTCCAACAAGGGATATATGTGTATTTTCGTCGGCAATTCTGTATTTACCTGTATTTGTTTTAATTTTTTTTTTTTCATTTATATTCTTTGTGTTGCAGGTTTTCACTTGAGTGGGACTGTAAAAGAGCCATCCAACCCTTTGTATTCCACAGATCCTGATGTCCCATATCAGGTCTCCATCAGCTTTGACAGGTAATCACAGTCTATCCTGTATAGGGTACAGAAAGAGCAAAAAGAGTGAAAACTCTAATGGTACATTGCTTGTGATGTGTGAATTGGGGTATCCATTCCTTCATATACCGGTATTTAGAAAAAGTGTTCAGAAATTAAAAAGGAAAAAAAAAAATTGGTAAGGAAGATAAAAACAATCCAAAACGGAACATGTGATAAAAAAAAATGTTCTGTACTAAAATACTGGTGAAGAAGATTAAAACATTTAATGGAAAGAAAAATATAGTTGGAAAAGAGAGGTTTTTACTAAAATTTGAATGCTGTAGTTGATCAGAGTGGGTCATTTAAAAACTATTCCCTCTCAATTTATTCTGAGCAAGGAAATTATTTGTGGGGAGTGACCAGTTCAGAGTGTGGGCTACAAAAGTTGACCACAACCCCGTAGGGTATTAAGACTTGTGGACATTCAGAAAAAGCAGAATTTATTTTGAACAATACCTGTGTGTGAAGAAGCTTAGTTGGTGTGTGTTTCTAAAGGCATTGTGCAGGTATAAACGCTTTTGATAACTGAGCTCTATAGTTTATGGTTGGAATTTCCTCGGGGGTTTGTCCACCCATTTGAAGGAGTGTAAAGGCACTCGGCATTCACTAAGCTGACCATTTTAATTGTTCAACTTTCAGTTTGAATTTCAATCAACGTTCTTTGAATTCCAGTCATCTGTAACCGTTTGATTATTTGCATGGAATTTGAATAAATCCCCTTAAAATTGGGTAAAACTGTGACTCAGATTATAAAAAGCAAATCTGATTTAAATATATTGAAAGTGAAATTATTTGCAAGTCTCTAAGAAACTTTTGAATGTGATCTTTACATTAGGAGTTTGTTTAAAACTTAATCAGGCCTGACTTTACATTCTGGTGCCAGTTGGTACTATTATTTCTAGCCTACGCCATCTAAGCTTTGAGCCTTTATTATAGGGCTAAAAGTTTGAACAAATAGCTATAGAATTTAAAACACTGATTTAATGCTACTTGATGAGGTAAATGAGATCAGGGTAATTCTGAATAGATTCAGGCATGCAGGTCTAATCGCTCTAAAATTCACATGGTGCACAGTGCACAGGACAACAGAAATTGGTTCACAAACAGTAGAGGTGCTTGGCTGATGAAAGCTATGGAGAATTGGTGATTCTCACCAAATTGCATAGGAAGTTTTGGGTTACAATCAAGAGAAAATTTCCTAATACAGTATAGTTTTAAGTATAACCTGGAGAGAGTCTGGTTACAATATCCTAGTGTTACACAATATGGCAGGATATGGTCATTAAGAGGCTGTGTAGAATTTCAAATACTGTATACATAGAACTACTGAGTAGGTACCAGAGAGACACAATACTGTGAAGTTGTTTGTACCAAGTCAAAGTCCTGATATCTTTCCAAGCTGAAACATCTGAGATCCCGTAATTTATTTAAGCTTTTTCTCTGCTACAAAATCAAGCACATTGCTAAGGGTTTCCATAACCACAATAGGTACAAGTTGAGGTATGATTTCCATATAAATAAAGAAGAAAAAAAAAGAATGAAAATTTAAAAAAACAGTAGTTTAAAAAAGAATCCTTCAAAAAAATTGCATGGTTTTATTCACTTAAAGGGCTTAAAAAAGTGTCAGAAAATGTTGGTAAAATAATGATTTTTTCAGAAAACAGATGCTACTAAGTAAGCCTTTAGGTCCAGCTTTAAATAGTTCATAAGAAACTTTGATCTGTGTGTGTTCATAAACCCAGCCATTTGCTCGCCTTGTACACACAGAGTCTGAATATTGTGAGAACCACAGGATTAGGCTGTTAGTGCCCAGCAGAAGTTCCTTAAATGAATGACTTGACTGCAATGGTCTGTGTGATCAATCCAGATCAGACACTTGTCATAGCACATTATCTTACCCCCATTGTTTCCGAACAAAAGTTTGCACAATGTGCCTTTGACAGGAGATTATATAAATCTCTTGTTTTGTCTGTATTGATTTCGCCTGCCCCTGATCAGAAACCATAGTTTGGCAGAATAAAAGGCAGAATTCAGTGAGCGATGTAATTGGATCAGGATTACAACATGACAAAATCAAAATAAAATAGATTCCCTGGATTTTGAAACATTTCGCTCCCTGAATGGAGAATCTATAATGGAGGGATCAATTTTTGGAGGGGGCCTTAAAGGCAGTAATCAAGAGTATCTTTATTCCATTTCTACGATGTAGTTTTCTATTTCATATAGAATAAAATGCACATGCCTGGAAAAGATAAAGGAGAACAAAAGCGACAGAACTGGAATTTTGTCCCTTTTATATGCTCTGTTTTCTAACAGGATTCAGATGAATACATTGGTAGGAAATTGATTTGCAGTTGTTGCTTAACAAATAAGGAGATCATTCTGTTGACAAAAACAAAATTCAATATATTGAACATAGAATCGTACATCAAACTGAACAACTCATTGATCCCCAAACTTCTGTGAAGAACAATCAGACAAAATTTTCAAACACTGTTTATTGTAGATCTACAGCCAACACAAAGTTTTACAGCTCATGATTGATGGCGTCGAATTTGAAATAATGAGATCTTTAGTGCATGGTTATCGATAGATGTGTGTAATGTTCCTTTGTGAAATGAATTTGTATTCAGGAGACCTCTCTTCATAGTACAAATGTTTGCACCGGAGCGTTTCAGTCTTACTCATATTGCATAATAGCACTGTAACATGTGGCAGTGCAAATATGTCATCAACAAGAGACGAGAGTTTGTAGGGTCATCTCTAACATAAGGATACCCGGTACTTTAAAATCCTGGAAATCAACCTAATTAAATGGGGTTTTTTTATTCAATAAAAATTCAGTTGAAAACATTGCTCAACTGATGATTGTGTTTTGTTTCATAGGTGTAAGATTACCTCTGTCAAATGTGGGTGTGGAAACAAAGATATCTTTTGGTGCCAGCATGTGGTTGCCCTGTCTCTTTACCGAATCAGGAAGGCAGACAGTGTGGAGCTCAGGGTCCCTATCTCAGGTAATATCATCATTGATATCTGTATCAGGTAATTATCAGCATTGATATCTGTCTTTCTGGTAAATATCAACATTGATATAGGTCTGGTAATTCAATATTAATATCTGTCTGTATTAGATAACATTGATATCTGCCTCTGGTAAATATCACATTGACATCTAAGTAAATATCATCACATGGACATCTGTTACCAGTAGATATCACATTGATATTTGAGTAAATATCACATGGACATCTGTCGCCAGTGAATATCACAAAAATTAAGATTGATATCTGTCTTGATTAAATATCACATTAACATAGCTGTCACCAGCAAATATAACATTGTCATGTGTCTCCAGTAAATATCACATAGAGAAACCTGTCTCAGGTAAATGTTTTGGGTAATTACCACATTGATAAAGTCTTGAACACAGCAAATATTACAATATATTATAATAAAATCCAAGGAAGTAATTCTAGAACACATTCCCCCTTTATATTTGATCTAAAAAAAATAATAACACAAAGGAATACAGTAAATCATGTTCATAGTTACCAACCAGCTGTATGAAGTACAACCTGTACACTTTTGTGCAGGAAATGGTGTAAAATAATGTTTTTTTTAAATCTTTTTCTCCACAGAAACCCTTTTACAGATGAGTCGAGAACAACTTCAGAAGTTTGCTCAGTATCTCATCGCTGAACACCACACTGACGTCCTTCCAACTGCTCAAAAGATCGCAGACGAGATTCTGTGTGCAAAATCAGAAATCAATCTATTATGTGGTAAGTTCTCAGAAAGTGTTTTTTACTTAAAATTCATGATTAACGAAATAAACTCTCATGTATGTATTGAAGAAGAAAAATGTTCCAGGTTTTGGGGGTTTTTTTTTTTTGTATTCTTACACATTCTATATGTACCCTTAGCTCATTTGTGGAAGAAAAGTAGCGGCATTATGAAAAATACTGAACTTTAATTGCTTGAAGTTGTGATCCTTTTTTTCCCTGTAAAATAGTTTTTCAAATGACACTGTCTCATTTTCAAACCAATTATAAATTCATAGAAAGTGAAACTCTTGAACAGGCATTTCTCACACAAGCCTCCAAATTGCTCAACAATTGAGGAACAACAAACAGTGATAGGAAAATGGTGCTTTGCTTGTAACAAGTACATGTACATACACTTGAAACAGTAAATTGGTTTGGGGATGGTACAAAACCATTTTGGCAGTATTTAGATTGTCCAAATTATCACACTACTTATTCTGTTAAACATTTCGTGGATAATTACGTACAGGAAAAGATTAGAATCGGGGATTTGATTAATTCAATGATGGAACAAGGATACAAACAAAGCCACTTGATGAGTGTGATTTGTTCAACATCTCTTGACAAAATGCGACTTACTAACATGGCAGTGAGATGACCTCAACAGAGGATGTAGGGGGGTGTTATCTCGAGTCTTATCTAAAGAGATCTTTTTTCTAGTCAATGACAAATTGCTATTTAGAACTGTAGGATCTATCTCCAGGGTACACCTTAGGGGCCAAGGGATCCTCCCAAATAACTGATCTGTCACATGTTTATTAACCAACATCTTTATAGCTAGGAAAACACCCTGAGAATCTTAATTATACAAAATCAAGTAGTTGACTAATACTCTTTGGATGAATAAGAGACGGGGACCTGAGACGGCTTGCTCTATGGCAAGCAATTAATGTCCAACTGGTGCTTATTCAAGGGTAGATAACTGCATGATAACAGCGACCAGTATCAAGTTGATCAGACATTGTAGCAACACTTAGTCATTGCAATTCATTAGAAGTCTCCATTTTTCTTCTTCGTGATTAATGGTGCATAATTATGCTGAAAAATTTAAAAGGAAGTAATCTGAAATCACTAATGTGTTCATTGTTTGACATCGAAGAAATTGTTATGATTTAAATAGGTGTTGTTTCTTCAGCTCCCTGAAGCTAATCAAAGATGTCTTTGTGTTTCCTGTATTGATGACAACCCATGCTCAATATCTGGTCTAAAGCTGACACAATCATCATAAAAAATTTACACAAGATAGAGATTCGAAGCTGATGTTTCTCTTTGAAAAACCTATACATATCATTGAGATTATTTTTCAGAGACAAAATAATTTGCAATAAACAAGCTGTGTTGTGTTAAAACTGTCCTATAAACAATGGGCCGTAAAAGATGAAAACAAGAACAATTTCTGTTATAGATTTTTTTCACACTGAAAGCAGAGCAGTAAAACTGTTCCTCGTCAGGGGGAGAAAGACAAATACAGTACATGTATTTCAATGATGAACATGGGATTTTTATGAAAAGCTATGAATTAATTCGATTAGAAAGGCCTGGTGTCTGCAATTTGAATTAAACATATGAGACCATTGTGGAGGCTGGGAGAGTTATGCGGTGTGGTTGCCCTTCAGCACCTATTTTATATAGATCATTTCGGTAGTTGTGTTGTGCTGAATGTGTTCATTATTTCCTAGCATTAATAAAGGATTCAATGGAGGCATAATGATCTTCTGAGGCTTTTTTAACTTTAAACAAAGCTAATAAAATTTCATGAGTCCAAAGAGACCAATGAATAATTCAGCCAAGGGATATATATACATCCAAAGCCATTGTCGCCCAGGGGGAGAATTTATTATAACATATCGTGATGGCTCCTTTCCTTTTTATGGTACAGTCGGTTCTTGTTCTTTGTGATATTAAGTTACTTGTTAAGGGGGCCTCAATCAATATTAATTTATGCAAGGAAGAAAATCAATGATGTCTTATCAATACTCTGTCCTCAGTAAACCTTTGTTTGAATGTGTTAAAATGTGGGTTTTATGGAATTCAGAATTCTCCAAATCAAAAGTTATGATTAGAATTTGGAATTCTTTGTTTGAACAAGGAAATCTGAGGTCTTGTAAATCAAGCCTGTTTACCTCTTTTATCTCTGGAGTGACAAAAATGCTAGGCCTGTATGTCATATGGCAAATATTGTCTTTATAAGGTATTGAATTTTTCCTGACGGATCCATGTTGAAGAAAAATGCAGTTTTGTCATGAAAAGTGCTTTTCCAACAATGATTTTTTTCAAGCTAATTGACTGCCTTAAGGAAATCATAACTTCCCTCTCTACTTAGGAGCAAAATTTGCACAGCCATTTGTAAATCATGTTCAGCAATTTAAACACTGGAAAAAAAAATCCTTAATGTCTTGAAGGTATAATAAATTATCCTTATGAATTGACCTAAGAGCTTAAAAATCTAAGATGCCTGAAATGAAAATTATTCATTGAAGAATGGAAATGAAAGTTTATAGTGAATACTTAATGGCCACATTTGTACAGATTTGGGTGAAGTTTTGAGGTTTCTGTTCTGATCCAAGTAAGGAAAGTCATGATAAATTCTGTACTGATAGGTGATAGCATGAAACAAATAGGTTAACAGGTAAACTATTGCTCCTCCTTTTCAATGAACTTTATGAATTTAGTGACATTACATTACATACTAACGTTCAGGGATAGAAATGTTAGACAAGTACGTCAAAAAGAATTTATAAAGTTGATTTGTTATTACAGGTCTAAAACGCCATTTTACTAAATTCTTCGAATTACACCAAGCATACATGTTGATTAAAGTTTTATCATCATAAAATGTGTCCTTAGGCACCATTAGTCATTTAAAATAATGTGAATGTAAAGGTTTTTGGGCATACTAGCCTCTAATTAAAGTTCTGTGTTATGATATATAATATAAGCCATCACAGTCACTGTTTAACGTTGTTTTGGTTTTTTTTCTTTTTTTAACATGTCCATTCAAAACTTAAATTCTCATTAAAAAATTATGATAAAATACCATTAACTTTGTACATTTGATGGATAAAAGCTTTTATATGAGTTGTTGAGTCAACTATTTTCTCTTTATACCATATTACCAATAGTCCTTTCAGCCTTTCAAGTTAGTTCTTACCTATAGAGATTTAGCTACCATGTATTGTTCTGACCACCCTCCCCTCCCCCCCCCCCCCACGACTGGCTGCCGCCCCCACTGACCTATTTGTTTACATTACAGGTGCTCCTGACCCTACAGCCGGTGCCTCCGTGGATGATGACAACAGCTGGCACCTGGATGAGGACCAGGTCAGGGAAACTGTCCGGTGCTACTTGTCGCAGGGGGGCTACCTTAACATGGCCAACCAGCTCACTTTTATGTTTGCCAAGGTTAGTTCTAGGATCTTCATTCATTAAGCAAAAAATCAAAATTCAAAAAGCAAAATATTTAATGAACCAAGAATTTGGTGTTCTTTTCTATTTGATTAATATTGAAACAATAATTTATTTGTTATATTGATATCCGGTAATTTACTAGGGTAAAAAACAATGTTATTTTCTCATCTCATTATAGAGGCTTGGAGACATTATCTTGGAAATGTGAATATTTTATTTGGTTTGTTTTAGGTCCGTGAAATGTTGCGTGCACGTGATTCCAATGGTGCTAGAATGTTGACTTTGATTACAGAGCAGTTCCTCGCAGACCCTCGACTTGTTGTCTGGAAATCCCAACGACAGCCAATGTCAGACAAATGCCGACAACTCTGGGACGAACTAGGTATCATCTAGAATATGGAAAATGAAAATAAAACTCAGTTAACATGTTTAATTTGCTGTATCTTTAATAAGTTATAATGAAATGTTATTTTTAGGTGCATTATGGGTATGTGTGGTGCTAAATCCCAACTGCTCAAACATGGACCGAGTCCATTGGCAAAGTCTCTTAGACCAGTGGTCCTCCTGCAATGTTTGTCCTCTTGAGGACCCAGATGGCAATGCAGACCTTGCCCTCAACAGCAATGACAATGCTTGTAAGTCAGAAGAGAAACAGTACAACCTATTGTCTTGTACTGGTAGAATGGTTGAGTATGTAGTCTGAAGACTAATGAACTTAACTATGTGTAATTTGAAATATTTATAAATAAAGCAAAAATGTTATTTCATCCACACCAATTCAGTTTAAATGCTTTAATGATTTATGTTGTTTTCCTTTAGCCTCTTTCCAAAGAAAGCCACGCACCATCTTCCACCGAGCCATGGATGCCAGTAAGTTAAAATGGCACGATTCTCACTTGAAGCTGATCCTGAGTAAGGACCCTTCCTACCCAGAATGCCCCATGTGGCATGGTGAGCACTACAGATTGTATTGATAAAATTGGCCAGAGAAAGATAAGAAGTTTTAATGTATGAATTCAAATGCTATATTTTTGTCATTGACAAATTGTTAGTTCTTGCAAAAGTAGTCAAATAAATCACTTGTTCATGTTCCTCTAAGTGTTATTACATTACACACTGAATTTAACTGAATTAGAAACATCATACTGAACATTTTGATTTCAGAGCATTTCCCAACTGCATGTGCCCGTGTGGATGCCTTGCGATCACATGGTTACATGAAAGAGTCTTTGCGGCTTGCTGTTGCCATTGTGAGATCTCTCAAACATCAGCAAAGGGTCAACAAAGATCGTTGCCGATATCAAAATGAAGGTACAGATTTGTTGATGCATTTAATGGCTGTTGTTCGTCTTAAACACTGTAACTTAGACAACTAGAATTATGTTTAGTTATTTTTATCAAATCCCATCCAATCAGTACATGTTTATGATGTTTTCTGTTTATATTATTATGTCTAAGCTATTGAATACCCAGCACTAAGCTATTTAGCCTGCAGTTCTCTGTAATTCTTAGTTACTTGTGTTTCACAGAAATAGATAAAGAGCTCTAAGTAGCACTGAATGTTTGTAGATATGCCAAGTACAAGTAAGGGCTGCCCACATAAGAGCTGGAACAATCTGGAGGGGTGGGTGGGGCATGCGCTGGACCCCACGGGTGTCCTGTACGACACCCTGACCGAGGCATCCATAGACACTGAAGACACATCCCAAGCAGGTCAGGCACCAGCTTCCGTCGTTATATTCTTTACATATAATGTGATATTTTCTTCTTCTCAAGTTCATGATAGGATAATATCATTGCATGTTTAAGCCTATGAAAAATGAATATGAGTTGTCTTTGTGTTTCTTTTTTTATGGCTTATCATATATTGAAACATAAGCAAGTGAAAATTGCATATGATAATGTTGAAATATTGATTCGTTTCTAAATATTTATAATTTTCTTGATGCTCTTTACTGTTGGATAAAAGCTTCTAAATAAAGGATTACAGACAAAACTATCAACCGAAGAAGAAGTAATCTCTTCTCTAGATTTATTGAATAATAAAGATACATCAATACATGTTATGAATCATATCACAATTTTTATTCATCACAAATATAGTAATTTGGAAGTGTAACAGAAATCTTATTAGAGCAGTAACACCTGTTCCTCTTGTTTTGAGAAATGACTTAACTGAGAACTTGTTTTCTGCTTGTCAGAGACTTGAAGTGAGTCAATAACACTGAAAAACAGAAAAACTGAGAAATGATTGAACACACCTTGTAATTTTCATGGAGCATAAACAATTTGAAGTACAGTGTTAATGTACGAAGTAATGTAATGCTCATAAGTAGATATGTCTGTCTTATAATGAAATGCTGTGTTTCCAGACACTCTGAGTGGGCGACTTTTCTCGGGAGACAACCACAACTGTATCCCTCCACGTTATCGCCATGTGCCCATCCCAAACAGCAAGGACCGCAGCGAATCCTACCTCACTATGGCCATAGAAGTTGCCCTGATTTGTAAGTATAATAATGTTCAATAGTATACAATTATTTAATGCTTGAGCAGTCAGTAGATCAGAATATTTTTCCCGAGGTGCAGGGTATGTATAGCTCAGTATGATCTATTGCCCGAGGACAATAGATCATACTGAGCTGTTCCCTGCACCAATGGAAAGAATTCTGGTCTATTGACTTTTCAAGCATTAAATAATTGGTTTATTACCTAATTCCTTTTTTAGTTTTCCGGGTTTACAATATGCATATTGCAGATGGTTTTCGTGCCATTATGCAATATGCTAAGATTTTTTTCATCTTTTACATGCACCAAACCTGTTGCATGCATTACAACATCTCAATTTAATATTAGTTTAGACAAAGAAGGAGGAGCCTTTAACCCATAAGATTTTACCTTATATGAGGCTTTAAAACGGTTGATTATTTGATACTCCATTTTTATAACATTGAATTTGGTTTCACCAAGTACTAAAAACAGCGTCTATGTAAAGTAATATACATTGTTTGTCTCTTGACCAGCCTTATTTCTCATATGTTACGGTTTTTTGAATGTTACTTTGGATGAAAAATTAAATCAGAATGGTATGTGTAAACTTGTAAGGATTCTTTCATCATGTGAATTAGAATGCTGGAGAAAACGTACCCAGGAGAAAACGTACCCAGGAGAAAACGTACCCAATTTATAGGGTACGTTTTCTCCAGGAGAAAACGTACCCGAGTACGTTTTCTCCAGGAGAAAATGTATCCGAGTACGTTTTCTCCAAGAGAAAACGTACCCTATGGAAATAATTAAAAATGGTTTTCATAGATATTCTTAAATGAAATAAAATAAAATATACAATGAACATTTGTATCATTTGTTGCTGTAGTTTTTAAATGCATAGTCACCATTGTCACGGACTTAAATTATTAAGACAATAATTTGTAACATACACATACACGAACGTGGCCTGAGCAGTTTAATTAGTCGACAATTAATCCACCATAAACGAAACCGTTACTTGCAAACTCATTTGGAGAACTGAATGATGAGTATCTCAGGAAGTCGATATCGCGTTTTTTCGAAGGGTACCGATAAATGGATAATTAGAAGAAGTAGACTGATAACACCTTATGACAGGTCATTATTTTGTACTAAAATAAAAGTTGCTACAATTACTATAAAGATATCATTCATAAAATGAATACATTTCTATACATCTATGCATTGAAATGTGCATTAAAGTAGCATTTGAAAATTATTTAAAATGTCCAAATTATAAAGTATTAAATTCATTTATCTATGAAATTCTTACATTTCGGTATATTTATTATGCAAAATAGTATTTAAAAGTATTAAAAACTATTAAGTAATATAATTATGATTTTCATAGGGTACGTTTTCTCCAGGAGAAAACGTTCCCTATAAATTGGGTACGTTTTCTCCTGGGTACGTTTTCTCCTGGGTACGTTTTCTCCTGATACCGTGAATTATACCCTTAGTGTACCTTGAACAAATGGTCTTCTTTATTTGTGAACATTTTTTTTTCACAAGGAAACTGCTTTTATTTCAGGTTTGGGACAACAAAGACAGATGCCTTCAGGTCTGTATGCTCAGGAAAAGGCGTGTAAACAGGAAGAAAAGTTGTTGTCACGGTTACAGGCTGTTGATCTCGACACTTCATTAATGGAGGTTTTGAGAAGGCAAGCCGACCTTCTACTAAAAGGTAATGTAGTATAAAACTCGATAATGAAAAAAAAACAAAAAAAACAAGAGCATTTTGATAAATTTCTCTAGATTTGTCATATATTTATTTATTTTTAGAGCATGCTCCTGAATTTATAGAAATGTTCATGAGAAGTGAAAAATTTACATTCAAATTAACATTTATTTGGGTTTGCTTGAAATTCCACATTTTTTATTTGATTCACAAAAGAGATAATGCCCTGATTTTAAATCTGTCACATTTATGTTAAGTGATTTAACTTACCCCACTATTCTTCATTAACCTTGTTTTGACTTTACCTGCCAATAAAGACTGGGACAAAGATAAAATTAGGATGAACATTTTCTTGTATACTGTATTATAATGTTGGCTCATGAAAGAGTAGCTAATTGCTTTCCCTGCATATTGTAATTGTAATCTGTGTTCTCCAGGTGGCAGCAGCTCTGGTCTTGGTGATGGTATCCATGCTGAGAGCTATCCTATGCACACATTTGCTAAGTTCATGTTCAACAGCTTACTGACGTACGACCAGAACCTGGCCTATTGCGTGGGACTACGTGCCATGAGGTTCGTCTGTCAATTTATCTTAATTCATACAAAAACAGTTATGTTTTTCGCCTAATTATTGAAATTTGTTTCATGTCAGGTTTGATAATTGTTTTGAAGATATCATTTAAGGGTAATTTTAAAGTTATTAATTTTTCTCCAATGTGTGTAAGTCTTGATCTATTTGCTATAAACAATGTACCGGTAATTCATTACCAGATATAAGTTTTTGTTATGTTACAGAATTATCCACCTCAAACACAACGATATATACATTGTATTGTCGATACCTTAATAACTTGGTTAATGAACAGCTGTGTTCTTCTGTTGTCTAGACTTCCTGTTCTGGAGGACACAGAGGATATAGACGACGGAACCAATAACATCGGGTCAGCCTTGTTGAGTCGCTTTCCTCGCTGGTTCATTCTCGGTCACATAGAGGGACAGCAGTGTGAATTAGCTTGCACCCTATTAGCTGCAGCCAAAGGTTAGTTGCAAACAAGTCAGAATGCATTTTGATATCCAATAGGATATATCATCTGCTTTTTATATTATTTAGAGAGCATATTTTTCATTTTACCCAATGTAATGAAGTTTGAGGGGCATTATGTTTTTGACCCGTATGACAGTCAGTCAGTCTGTTAGTCCTGTTTTTTTGTAAGCACAACTCCTCTTAAACCGCTGGATGGAATTTTGTGAAACTTTGTAGGTATTTAGAACATAATGTGTGAATGTGCATATTAACGGGAAATTTTGATTCCATTATATTTCTGTTTTGAACTTGAAATTTTTGCCATATTTTGAATATAGAACATGTAATTAACAGTTTGTAACCACAACTCCTTTTAAACCATTGCACAGAATTTCATAAAAAATGTGTAGATGGGTTTATTATCAGGAAATTCCAATTCCATTATTTTTCTTGGAATTTTGGCCCTTTAGAATTTAGAATTGCTTTTAGAATGATGTACATATTGCAGAAAGTATTGAGCTGGTGATTTTTTGCGAGTTGTGCCCTTTATCAAATTATTTTGTGTATTTAATGCATACCTTGCCATTCATTATGTGTAGCATTGTCAAGTAATGGGGGAGCATGGGGTATGTGGGCTCCTAATGACTTTTCTTTAGTGTTGTACTTTTTGGCAGTTGAATAATTTTTGTGAGTGCAAAATTTGATCAACTCCAATACCATCAGTTGTTCGCATTTGCGTTTGAGATAATTTTTTATGTATGTGTGACAAAGAATATTTATTTTGCATTACAGAAGACATTGGTAGATTAAAAGCTGTTCTAGATGTTGCCCAGAAGCATATACATAGCTCGTCCCAGTTGTTTAAACTGGCTCAAGATGTGTTCAAAATAGCTACTCCCCCAGATTCTCCTAAACATATGCCTGCCTTGAATGCTGCATTTGAACTTGGACTTCAGGTTAGAACATTTTGGCTTTAAATTTAGGTCTAAAGTTAGCTAAAGAATCCAGAAAATACATATAAGTATCTAAAATAACAGATTCTAGATTAAGATGTTATATTGATTTTCGACTAAAAGCTTTATAGAAAGAAAAAAAAATGTTTTTGAAGACTACAGCAGAGTTGAAAAGAATCGGAAATAAAGAATAAGTGTTTTATTTGTAGGTGATGCGTATGACCCTGATGACGATGAACTGGAGGAGGAGGGAGATGGTGCGATGGCTAGTGACGTGTGCCATGGAGGTAGGGATTCAGGCCCTCGTTTCCATCATGCAGAACTGGTTCCAGCTCTTCCAGCCAATTGAGGCGACCAGCATGGTGGCCACAAATATCATGTCTCACAGCACCATGATGCAGCTCAGTGTCAACTTCCGTCAGCAGGAAGAGCTGGCTAATCATGCCAGAAAACTGGCACTTCAGTGTGCCACCAAAGATCCTCAAAACTGTGCTCTCTGTGCTCTGACATTGTGTGAAAAAGACCCTGTTGCCTTCGAAACTGCCTATCAAATAGTCATTGATGCCGCTGCTCACATAATGAATTCCAGCCAGTTGTTTAACATTGCACGATACATGGAACATAGGGGCTATCCCATTCGAGCATACAAATTGGCTCTATTGGCTATGAAAAATCTCAAACTGTCCTACAATCATGATACTCACCCGGCCATCAATGACATTCATTGGGCGTGTGCGCTCAGCCATAACTTGGGAAAGAACGAACTTTCCAACATGATTCCGTTGTTAACAGACAATGTTCATTGTGCCACTGTGTTATCAGACGTACTGAGGCGGTGCACTCTGACAGCGCCCGGCTTAGGAAGCACTGACGGAAAACGCCGTGCAATAAAACACTTGTCTTATGACAAGGATCCACTCAGGAAATTGATGGATGCCACAATTCATGCCTACATTGCCACCACCCATTCAAAATTAACTCACATTAGCCCCCGTCACTATGGCGACTTTATTGACTTTCTTAGCAAAGCCAGAGAGACATTTCTCCTTGCTCATGATGGACACATTCAGTTTGCACAGTTAATAGAAAACATGAAACTAGTGTACAAAGGCAAGAAAAAACTCATGTACTTAATCAAAGAAAGATTTGGTTTATGATTTTGGTAGTTAATTCCTGTATGTTTGTTATGTCTGTGAGAGTCGCTGGATGGGTGTTTGTATGGGACCAATGTTTTGTACCTCAAGAACTATGTGATTCACATGAGACAGTTCAGATTTGGATTTCCACAATTCAAATATGATCAGTTTTGTAAGTGATTTGGGCTCCATTGGTACATTATATATTTACTTTGTTTAAACACCCTATCCCCCTTAAAAAAATTATGGAAGAAACATACATTTTCATAATTTTTGTTACAAAAATCATCCGAATGTTATGATTTACTAAGACTTGTGTCAATGTCTTATGGTCATTTGCATTTATATTTTTTATGTTATGGAACTTAATGCAAAGAATTAGGAACGCTTGTCAAAAATATGCATATCATGTCTCTAAAAAAAATTCCAAAAAATCTAATTTTTTTGTCCTGTCCTTTTCCCCCCTTCTTCATTGTGGTTTAGGTTGCACTTTGGAACTACAAAAAGTTAAAGTGTTATTACAATAACTGTGACATTTTTTCCACCAGTCCATCTTGTGGTAAATTCATACTATGATCTTTGTCTGGCTTTATTTTTTCCCATTCCTGATCAGAGGATGAATAATTTGTTCTGTCTGCATGTTTGTTTGGGGAGATTGATTTATGTATTTGCCAATGATTAAGTTGTATTTCACTTTCATAAGTTTAATACATTACAGGCTATGAAGGATAAGCCATTCTTGATCTGTATTGTTTATCAAGTATGCACATTTCAGATCTTGACCCCCTGTACAAAGCTTTTATATCTTTCCAGTATGGTGCTATGGAGAACTTCTCTATATTTTTTCTATTTAGGAGACGATGAATGAATGGGTTCCAGAATGCCTTCTATAGAGGCATCCAACTGGGAGCAAATCTCTGCCTACCTGGCATGATGAACATTGGTGTTTTCAGACATTATGTCTCATGAATTTTGTCTCAATGTCCTATTGCTCCAATCTCATTGTGTGTATTGTTGTGAACCTCATGCAAGAGACAATATGTAGTCACTTCATGGGTATGTGTATGTTTCGTGTCAACAGTGCAGAATTATGCAAGTAAACAGAAAAAAACAAACAGCAATAGTTTAAAACTAACTGTGCAATAAGCTTATACCCTTGTTTAACAAAAGGCAGTTTGTAATGGAAATATCTTTTTTGTACTCTTCACTATAAAATGGTGTACATGAGCTTTTTTGAATGTCTGCCAACAAGAATTTTGTATTGTTTTCTATTTTGTAAAAATAAGCGAGGTAGTGAGTAGTAAGAAAGTGCTACCTCAAACTTTAGGGGTGTTAGATTCACCCCCTAGTATGTCCAAATCTGCTTCAATGCACAGTTCCTTTTTTCATCCTTATTGTACATTCAATCAAACATTCTGTGGAGTCAGATTTTTTTCTTTATATATTAATTTTAGCGTTTATATATATCCTGTGGATATAACAGAGTTTAGACATGTTGTTTATCAGTTGTTATTTCTGTTGCTATATATTTTATTACACAACTGTTTTTGTGGAGAAAAAAAAAATAATATGTTCAAATATTATCGTCTGTTTTGTTTGGTTTAATATTTTTTTTAAACTTGTTTCAGGTGAAAATGTTTGTTGTTTTTTTTTCATAGTAAACTACATTTCCATTATCAGAGTAATTTATTTATTAATTGAATTTTTGAGTACTCACATTTTCCGATGTTTGAAATATACTAATAGAAATGGAGAAAAAAGATTTGTCATTAATGAAATAAAGTCTGGCATTTTTAGGAGGAGAAACAAAATTTGTGAATTGTGCTGCGTCAAATACAGTATTATTATAATATGTTCAATAAGTGCTCTTTTGATTTTTGACTTCTGAGCAGTTGTAGTTATATTTGGATGATCATTGAGTCGCTGATTGTGATAATAATCCTGATTTATTTATTGTATGTAATCTTATTTGTTTGTCAGTCTGTGGATCATGGATGTTTAGTGCTTTTTTGTTCTATTTATAGAAATAGTAGATTTGTCTAGTCCAAATGATTTACAAGTCTCAGACCCCTGCGACAGTGGCTGAGGAGAAATATGTCATAATTATCCTGACTTGGAAAAAAAATAAACAATAAAAGTTATTGTTCTTGTTTGTTTTGTTTTTTTAAATTGTTTTTATGTTTGTATGAATGTCGTTTTTGGACAACAAATATTAGGTTGTCTAAAAATAATACTACAATGAAAATTAATTGTAACAATTAACCTACTTTCCATTCTGATTTCGTTTGTAACAAGAATTTATCGATGGAATTCACTGAAATGCAGGGCTGGGTTTCACTAAATAACTTAAGACAATCTCATACGCAGATTTAGAGGACAAAATTTATATGATGTAAAATTACTGAAAATAGCCCTTGAATTCCCCCCGCTCCAGGCAAACAAACCTATCCTTTAGACCCATCCAGGGAAGATTCTGGTCTTGTCGTACTTTACTTGCAAGTTTTTTACAAATCCATTTATTTCAAACTATTTCAAAAGTCTCCGTAATATTTGAATGGTATTTAAAACTTTGTAGTTGCCGCACAATTTAGAAATGCTTTTTTTAAAACGCAGTCCAGGCCCGGCCCGGGGTGGTGGTGGTGGGAGGAGGGGGGGGGGGGGGCTTAGATGAACTCGCATTTGATCTCTCACCTTTCGAGCTTGTCTAAGTTATATGGCCCCAAACCCTGGTTTGCCCGGTGTTGAGAGTTCTATCCCGTGTTTGTTGACGAAGTGTCTTCAATTTGGAATCCTGGCATTTCTTTAGTATATATTATACAATTGTTAATGTAGACGTGTCTCTTGCACGAGTTTATCTAGATTAGTGAATAAAATATGTGCTCTGCATTATAAATAACCTATACCCTCTCGGAGTGTCCTCGTCGCATTTTCTCATTAAACTGCAGGCAATTACAACCAAAGAGTTTTAAGCAAAATCAATACAGCCCTGTTTGCTTTACCTATTTTTTCACGTTTTCAATTTCTTTGGGTGCATTTAAAATGCATTGTCTAGATCATTTCCACATTTGATCACGACCGTTAGTGGGGCCTGACAACCGTGACACAGTCGCTGTCTGGGTGAAGGAGAGGGAGAGGCTTGGGAACACAGCTCGCCAACCGGGGACTGAATACTGTGAAAGAAGTCGTTGATTGGTATAAGAGGATGTATATCTTGGCATTGATTGCGATTCACAGGAATCAGTAATCCATGGCCTTGCGTTGTTAAAGCCCCTTAAACGCATAATATGTTTTATATATATCCAGTGTGATATATACTTATCGCAAACAAATCGCGTGTGCTATATATTCCATAAACCGACTTGATCTGCACTGACTAAATCCGTTGGCAGGGATTTCCTGTGTCCAGGTGAAACACCCACCCCTTGTTACGTTACCGGACATGTAAAAGTGGATTTTTTGGGGTGTCTTTTACGATCGTTATTAAAAAGCGCAAACATGTCTATGGACTTTCGGAAAAATACATATAGGCCAAATCGACCTGATTCCAGATTTAGGTAAGTACATAAAGTATGTTTGAAACAAATATGTTTTTAAAATATATTTGAATGAAAAACTGATGCATAATTATTCGTCGATGATTGTCTATAAATATCAAGCAATTTAGTTAAATACAGCTTAAAACACTGAGATTTTAGGATGTGTTGCTAAGGCTTCGTAATTGTTGGACTACAAATCAACACCTGATATCAAATTCCGAATCTTCTACAACATCAAATTAGTATTAAACTTGTACAGAATGGTAGATAATTAATCATTTAAATCCACGCCATGAATTGAAAGATTGTGATCGTTTATAAGACCCTAGCTATATAGTCTTGATGACAGGACGACTTACAGTGTCTGCTTAACACAAAATGTCCACCGAACAAGTGGTATTCAGTAGGTAATGCAATAAGATAATTATTGTTGGATTGACCGAAACATTCACCATATTTCAGTACCGGTCATTTTGATAACGTCTGCCTCCAACCAAATATAAACATTCTCAGAATCGCTGCAATAGCTTTGCTGCAACATGTTGCTATAGGATTCGACTTTGTTAACTCTTAGAGGGGTAGTCATCATAAATTAATAATAATAATAAAGATATTAGATAACGACCCATCCCAACACCCTCATCGCCACCCAACGCATCAGTAAATGTAACAGTGCAAATATTTGAAGCCAACCTGGGGAGGGGGGGGGGGGGTCTGAAAACAAATGTACGGGGCCAAGTATTTCCATATTTCTAACCCACGACTCACGTTCTGTCGCGTTAAGACCGGACAGAAAGTCTGAGGGTTACGTGCTCTATAGTTTCCCAAACTGTTTTGCAATGAAGTTTTTCTTTACATACTTATTCCTTTTAAATGAGCTCTTTCTAAGGTCGTTAAAGAAATCCGCTTAATAAATTCAGCCCATAACATGAATTATCGAGTGGGGATATCGATTTAGAAAGAACCACTTTCAATGCGATAAACAACAAAGAGATGTTAAATTTTTAAAATCTGCAAACGTAAGTGAAGTATTCTTGTTGAATACACGTACATTTTCTGATATGATTTGTTCATTGTGGTACATGCTTAATGGGACCACGTGCTCTTTGCAAAGAGACAGCCCAAGACAAATACCACACCAGCATTTTCTATCAGTATTTGTAATAAAGGGACAATTGGCAATTGCAGACCAGATTCGTATAAAGTCATCTAATGTTTACTGCCCCCCACCCATCCATCCCCGAAAAAACAACTTCATTGCCTCGGTAGGAGTGCATATTTTGTGACGTTTGGTTCACAACCGTTACTTAAAAATCGTTTAGCGGGGATGGATGTTAATGCAACATATTGCAGCAAAAACTCGTTCATAAAGGTAACGGACTTCTTTTCTGTGATGACCAATACCATTTCAAAAAAGCCGCCAATATATAAAATGCTTTGGGTAGCGGGCATTTCGGAGGGGGGGGGGGGGTGATACGATCCAGCATTGAATGGTCGGAACCGTATTATGCGTATGAAACAACAATCTGTATCATCTATATATTTGCACCCTTCTTTAAATTTTGGTGTACCGTGTTCATCAGTTAGTATGTTAAAACAATGGAAGAACAGTTCCACTTCTCAATATATGGTTATGGAATACAATGGTTTTGGTATTGTAATGATATTAACCAGTTCTGCTTAGACATACTCAAAAGAATATGCTTTAATGATGTTACAGTTGTTTGTCAGCAACTGTTTTTTTTTTTTTTACTTCTTGAACATAACAATACAGTATGCACTATTTCAGATCTTTTTGGTGACTTTTTCTTTGTCTGACTATCACTGGTATATCATTTCAGGACGAGCTATGCCTTGATGTCACAATGGATGATGCAGTTAGGAAACCGATCAAAGGCTCCTGTGGAGGGCTACGTCTCACAGCCCAATTTTCCAACCAAACACAGCGCGGGAAACGTTTACGGCAGACGGTCTAGAATGGTTAACTCAGACGGAGCTCCAAGTCCGTACAACCCAGATGCTGCACAGCTAGCAGCGGTAAGATCCCTAAAACACCATAGCACAGAGCACAGAGCACATGACTCATGGTGACAACTATCAATATTAAAAACTGGGTTTTTTTTTTTTGCTTTCCCTCTTAGATGGACGAATCCATTCCTCCACACCTTCGATTCTCCACAAACAACGGATACGACGACTTCCACAAATCTTACCAGCAAGTCAGCCAGCAGTTCCCAAACAAACACTTCCCAGTATTTGGTCCACCAAAGTGAGTCTTACGAACTCCTCTCTTTAATTTGTCTCTGGTGTGTAAACTATGTGGCTATTAGTTACTCTGGTTGTCGGGTTTATCCACACAGGCTTCGACACGGGCGGGCGGGAGGAAGCTGGCGTCACGTGAAGGAAGTCCTACAGGCTGGCGGGCGACGCATTGTATTTGTCGATGGTAGGTATGACCGACTGGGAATTGGAATTGTCTATGAACGCGTACTATAGTATGTAACTTACATTGAGAATTTACAGAATGCAGAAAATTCATTCTATATTGATTAGAGAAAAAGGACTGTGCGAGTAGGATTTTCACTTTACGATTGGTAATACACGAGTCCACATGTAAAAAGACATAACATATCTATTCATAGTTAAATATATGTTCCGTGTAGTTGAACATTTTGGACGTAAAGATGATTACGAGACATATGTACGTCTTCAGAGAACGGGCACAACTTACAACAATAAGTTTTCAAAATAGCACTTTTACTTTTTAATTCAGAGCGATTTGTATATTCATTAAATTACGTGTAGGTCAAATTGCATATGAAGATAGTATAAAGATTGATGATGTGCCCAGAGGTCATTTGATTAAGCCTGACGCTCGCCAAGATCGGCCATTGAGTAGAAGCCAGTCATTCTCACAAAACCGAGACCGCAGACCTGACGGTAAGACTGACACATCATAAACACTACTTTCAATTGTCTCTCTTCACTTTTCTTTTCATCACAGAGAAAAACAGACCAACAGAAAAGCAAATCTTTGATCGCCGCGAGTGAGTGAATATTGGATAAACGATATCATTAAAAGGCACATGCACGTAACTCCCCCTATTTGTATGAGAAAACCCCAAAACAACTAAAATTGTTTGTCTGAGAACAAATCGAACACGTTCCTTCTATTTGTTTCACCGCAGCTTTCCCTGCAATAGAACAACCCGTCAACATGGACTAAGGGGTAACTAGAAAACAACGTGGTAAACGCATATTGTCGTCTGCTAACAGTCCAAGGGAGTCTGGCTTACGTCATCTCACAATAGTTATTACTTGTTCTACTTTATCACTTGAACAGTGCCTGCTTGTATTAACATTTAATGTTACACGTATTTAACCATCACCGTATTCATACGTGTGAAACTTCTGTCTTTTCTAGTCGCGCCAAAATTCTATACCAACCAGGCGAGCGTAACATCCCAGTTGTAAGTCTACGCCATTGTTTATGCACAGGCATGCCGCAATGAACAGCCATAAACTCAAGACCGACAGAAAAAAGGGAGAGGCCAAAAGTTGCATTAATCACTGTTTGGTAGCGGAAAGATTAAACATTTCATGTTTTTAATTAGGCAACAAACGGGCTTTCTCTTCTTCTGTTCCTTTTTGTGTGTTAACATTGATTATGTTGATAACGAGGATGGCGCAATAAGACAGTCACAGTTTGAATATTGATCATGGCGGCACTAGTCCTGATTAGAAGACCCGATTGAAATAATATTAACTTGTAATTCATACTAGTATTCCTTGTATTAAAATATCTAAACCTAGACTTGTGTGCTAACAATGCTATAGTAATGTACATACATGTATACGGTATGAACAGTATTCTTTGATGAATTAAAACTTATCTAAACTGCATGTGTGTAAAAATTTGAACATTTGATGGTTATGTACATGTATAAATTGCTTGGACGTTTGATTTAAAGGACATAAATTTTTACTTCTCTTTCGAAACTGAAATATAAATACCTTACGCTATTTCTTCCTGAAAAAAAAATATTCTTGTATTTGTCTTTCAGCAACAATTTACGGACTTGAGAGGAAGAAAGGGATGGAGCAGGGAAACTGGGCAGTGATGCGATAATCCAATTAAATGAAACATGAAAATCCACTAATCTCATCCACAGCTTTAATTCAGTTTCTTTATACTCTGTGCTACCTGTATCAGTATTACCATAAAAGTATTATCCCGTGTTGGACTTGTGAAAAATATATTGTTCATTTGTTTATAAATTAAATGGAATAAAGAATAACTCTTACTCTGTTGTATTTTTGGGACAAAAAAAACAACAACAAAATTTTAGCAAAAATATTAATTTTTATTTAATTTCAGAAAAAAACCTCTGAAACGTCAACAATACACACAATAAAAATCCTTATCAAGTTAGGCACTAATTCAGCATGACGTGGAATGTAATACAAATGACAAATCCTCAATATGAAGAATGATATGCAATCATGGAGAAATTGATATGTTTGTTGAACATTGAACACATGCTTCTGTTGAAACTAGATGTAAACCCCCTCCAGTGTAAAGCTTCGAGATGCTGGTATGCTTGAGATAACACCGAGATATTCCTCAAAGAAAACCTATTGTTTCTTTTTGTGACAAGAAAAAACCCCATACAAATCTGATGTTGGAAATCTAATTTTAGATGATACAAAACCTCCCAAAACTTTGTGGTAAACATGAAATATTCAGAGAATTTCAATTGTAAATTGACATCAACAAAAAATATCTTGTATTTCAATGAATTTAGAGATCACTTATCAAAGACATAAAAAATATCACCCTGTCCTATAACATTACTATGGTGTATAGAAATTTGTAAAGTTTCATCTTGGAATTAAAATAGACTACTGCTACACAGTCTCCAATTTTTCATACATCCAAAATACATAATTCAACGCATTTAACATATATAATATAAAAATGACAGAACTTGATTAAAATTAAATAGATTTCAAAATTATCATCTAAGGAGTTGTTTGAAAAAAAACTATTGATGATATTCTTGAAATCGGTAGAGTTTCAATCTGCATTTTGTTGGTCTTCATTACATGGATTTTCCAACATTATTTGAATATTTGTGTGGATTTTTTCCCAACATAAATTTGAATCTAAATAAATTATCTATACACACTTACTCTACACATGTATAGTTTGATATGTCTGGTGAAATCACAGGTACATCAAAAATGACTATATTACATCATCAGTATTTGCAATGTTCAAAAATAGATATCTTCTCACTGGCAAGGAACATTAAAGGTATGACACCCTGCAGAAGTTCAATGTATGTAAACAATGAAGGCCATTTCATGTCTTAAATATGGTAAGTAATATCAAAAGAGCAGCACGCGGACAGCTGTGTTGATCCCTACACCCCAAGGTCTTCATTACTCCCTGTACTGGAGCGTCGGTAAAACAATGTCTTTCTCGCCGAGTCCAACTGTCCAGCAAATAGAGATAGGTCGTTGTGAGCCGAGTTGGTCATTGTGCTGTTATTCAGGTACTCAGAGCTGTGTGAGCGCTTCAGTTCACTGCTGCTGTCATCCAGAGTTGAGTTTTTGTGCTGACTGCAAGAGTAAATGAATAAGAGAAGGGTTTTAATGTCGGTTGAAATCAAATTCCACTTAATTAAGAAAATATCATTATAGTTTTGCCTTTCTAGTAAAGAAACAGTTTAACAGAGCTTGAAACCATCCATTTAATATGTATATCTTAAGGTTTCTGCCGAATTCTGACAAATACACCATATGAATTTGTACATAAATTATATGTTGACAAGGCAGTTGTATTTTGAAAAGAGGACATCATTCTGTTATGGACTGGCACTTACAGAAACTGTTCCTGAGGAGTTATCCCAAGGAATCTAAAGAGTTCCACGGTGGAGGGAGTTTTTGGCTGCCCTGATGGCGCGGGGGAAAACAGAGGAGTGGAAGGAAGGAGGCGGACTGAATCTGCCAAAGTAAAAGACATCTTGATCAAATAATACAAATACATGTAATGAAAAAGGGTTTATTAAGAGCATATCCATTCTCTCAAAATGCTTTAAAACATTTGTGCAAGATGAAGTATATGTACAAAATATAATCCCACTTTACCACCAACAGTGTTTTGCACACAATGTCTTTGTATCCTATATGTTATCTTTGTATTTGTGGGTGCATATGTTTGGAAACGTTGACATTTTCAAATTTGTTTTTGCCCATAATTATGCTGTTGTTCACACACAACAGATGAAGGCTGGGTGTAAATTGTTACCCAGACGGTTTATACCTTTTTGAGGAGTGGATTTCTCTGTCGGTGATCTAAATGGAGATATCTGGAGGAACTGGTTTTTCAAAATGGTGGTCTTTTCTTCTTCTAATGCCCTTCTCTGTAAGATGAAAAATATATATATGTTATGAAAATAACAATAATACGAGAGGATGAATTACATTATTTTAAAAATATTTATTAAAAAATTTTTTCTAGTAGGTTTAGTTGTATGACTGATTTGGTTAAAGGCAAAACTAATTGATCTTCAACTTATGGTGTTTGGAAGTTGGCCAGTGTTTTGATTTGTAAAAGTACAAAAAAAAATATTTAGATATCAAGGTCTGTATAGATGTTCTGGTATATATTGAGCACATGTACATGTATATATGCACATTAAATCCCGTTGTAAGGTTATTTACATATGTCTGATTCTTCTGCACATTATCTTGATCACGTCAGAGAGGTTCAAGTGATAATTGAATTCAATCAAACCTTCCTTTTGCCATAATTATTTCATTTAAAAGGGATGTGAAAAACACTACGTCACTGCTTCTTTTTAAAGGGTAATTTTTCATGTGGGAAAAGTTTGATAAGAACAAAATACAGGAAAGGGGTGTGGGGGTTGGCGGGGTAGAGGTCACAATAACAAAACAGTATGGTCAACAAACTTAAGTTCTCTGACATATCTGATCTGCCATGACATTAGTATTTGAGAATCCCCAGAATAAAAGTTATAGTTTTGAAGGGTTGATAATGAATAAGTAATTACAGAATCTCATTTACACGTAGGAAGAGGGAATGCTTTGCCAATCAAAGACACTATCTTCAGCTGCTAGTTATTTCAGACAATATTATCACCGTATGCTATTTTAAATATGATAATTTCCCCATATCTGTTAAAAATATTTGATAATTATATTCATTTAAGACAAATCCTGCATGGAAATAGGTATGAGATAAAGAGAAGTGACTAATAAATTCCTTTGTTTTAAAAAAAACTCGCCTCTTTCCCCAATTTAATGGCTGCCTCTGTGAACTGCTTTCTCTCCTCCAGGAAGTTGGTTTTCTCCTCGTGAAACAATTTCTTCTGCTCCAGGAGACTTTCCTTTTCCTGTACCAGCTTGGAATCATCCAAAAATACCTCCCCTGAGTTCTGATGTTTATGTGTTTGAATGGAATTCTGCAAAATGAAGAAAAACTTAAAATGCCAAATCATCTATTAAATCAACATCAAAATCATTGGGTATCAAATTTATATACAAATATAGTTAATCAATTACTTGTCTGGGATAAACAAAATAAACAAAATCATCCTATCACTGCATTGATAGGATTCAAGTTTAAACAAAATCAAGTCATATTCTTAAAGTGTTTAATGTTATATTAACTCTAAAAATTACTAAAATGTAAATCCTCCTTAAATATCTGGTGGATGACAGCCTTTTTCTTGGGAACCACTTCATGATCTCTTTGCTTAAAAGTTAGTTTTCTTTAAATTTATTTAAATTCATTTAATAATTTATAAAAACCATGGATGTATCCTGACTGTATACTGGCTGTATCCTGACTGTATCATGGCTGTATCATACCTGTATCATGGCTGTATCATGACTGTATCATACCTGTATCATGACTGTATCATGGCACTATCATGACTGTATCATGACTGTATCATGACTGTATCATGGCTGTATCATACCTGTATCATACCTGTATCATATCCTCTTGTTGCTGTATCACCTCCTTGTAATTCTCCTTCTCTCTCTTGTGTCTCTCTATCTGCTCTTCATAGGTCTTGATCTGCCTTTTCAGTATTTCCATTTCTTTCTTGAACTGTTCCATGTCATAAGGCTTGGCTGTAGACAGTCTGGACGGACTAGATTTAGTGGATTTGGTTGGACCTAAAAGGTTAAAGTGTGTGAATGTTCATTAAAAACTGAATATCATTACTCCATAGAATAAGGTTCTACCAAATAGAACTCAATGAAATCTTAAGAACTGTAACAATTTCAAAATGCTGCTTTCCTTGTATTTGATTAAAACTATCATGAGCATTCTGTGGAATCATTTATTTTCATGGAGCTTATTCTAGTGGACGTACTGCACATTTCTTTGTTTTTGGGGAAAATATATCATTTTCAGGTACGTTTGTTGCTGAGCGTATAGAATAAGGATGATATAGCTTTAGCAAGTAGGTAAAATTATTCCCCTTTGTGTATTTATCTCCCTTGCACTGGAATTGATCGTGGTCCGGATTTTATTTTGGATGTTTATGGACGTTCAGGGAGTAATGATCAAAGATTCGGAGTAAATTCAACCTTACAATGCAATGATGTTATACATAGGAAAAAAGAGTACCGGTACTTAATCGAAACAACCATGTTTATTGCAGTTGTCAGGATTTTTAATAGTTTTGTTTACATTAATTTTGAAGTCAGCTTTGTTTTGTTATTAAACACATCTATAAGGTCTCAATTAGATCAGACACAAACAAGACATTATAATGCGTGAATTACGTCAGACGTTAATTGTTTCGTGATGTATGGATAATTACCTATAATGAAATATGATCTCAACTTATGAAGTGTTTACATGAATTGTTGTGACATTTTAGCTCTGAATGCTTGACACGTGTAGGAAAAGAGGAATTGTCAAATGAAAATTACGAGAACAGGTAATGAAAAGAAGTTACACTGTTTCATATACAACCTTTCCAAAATTTGGAAATCCCTACTTGTAATTTTATTATTTTTGTTCAGAACAGAAGAATTTTTCAGAAATTCTGCCATATCACTGAGATTTTGCCAAAAGAGAAAGAAATTTAATGAGCTTTAACTTCATTCAAAAGCTATCTCATCACTGAAGTAAAATAGGATGTGAGCTATAACTCTGACTTTCCAAAATATGTTCACCAGTTTTCCGTTTTCATAAAAACTGAAATAGTCCATAATCTATAAATATCATACACCCTTTGTCTCTTACTTGGCAGTTTCCTCTTTTTCCTTTCCTTTAATCTCTTTAACCGTTCTTTAAACATGTTCTCTAAATTTTCTCTAATCATGTCATAAGGCATCTGGAAATAACCTGGAATAAACAAACATCAAACATACTAAAAAACACACCCCAAAAAAATCATTAATAAACATACAAGTTTCTTTTAAAAGAAAACTACTGAATATTAAGATAAATTAAAGAGAAATTTACCATCAATGTCGTTTGAGCTGCAGTCAGTGACTGATGGGTAATTAGACTCCTCATCACTGGAACAGGACTCGGAATCTGGAGATGTGGTGACCTGTACACAAAATAACTCTCAAATAACAATCATTTTAAAAGAATGTGCATACAATGTTTAAAATAAACTTGATCTTACCAATTAAATATTTGACTGTTTTCTTGTGTTCTGCATTAAGTTTTCATAATAAAGTAAGTTGATCATACCAATTATATATTTGTTTCCTAGTGTGCTGTTTATCTGAACATAAAAGAAAAGGTACCTTTGTGGAATGAGAGGTGAGATGATGGCTGAGTCCCAGGGCTTTACTGATGTCCCTGTGAATGTGAGCAAGACTGGTCCTCAACTCATTGTTCTCCACCAGCAGTTCCTTCTGTTTGGCCTCATACCCTGTCATTAGGTGCTGGTACATCTCTTCTTGTCTATAAATGATATACTAGTCATGTACATGTAGGTTCACAGCATATTCACCAAAACTAATGAGAAATAAATAACAAAGTTAAAAAGTTCACCGAGATAGGAACTTGGTTGGTCATGTGATCAAATTCAGAAGCTTGATCATGTACCATTACCAAGTTCGACTGTTCCTACTCTGGTGAACTTTTTAACAATGTTATTTATTTCCTATATTTTTACGTTTGAGAAAGTAAAATAATTTAAAATTCTGAAAACATAACAGTGTTTTTCTGTTAACAAAAACACACAGTCAAACCACAAACTTGTGCACTTGACTCAACACAGAAATGAAGGTTTTTGTTCTTCAATGAGGTTCATATAGGGACAGATACTTGCAAAGTTTTAAAATACTGAACAATGCTAACTCTACATGTATATCATAAATGTGAATGCATGTTCCTAATGTACTAGCGCACCTATTACATATTTGCATAACTTTACTGTACTTCATTTAATGCATACTGCAAGTTGCAAATTTCACATTGTACTAGCTAGCTTCTATGTGCATACATTTTAAACCCTGAAAAATTCTGCATCTCATATTGATTAAGATGTAGTCGAATCCCTCATTGATAGATATAGTGGATACCGTAGATATAGTGTTGCTTGTACTTAGATCAATGCATTGGCATTTCTTTCAATCAGGTTAATTAAGCACAAATAACAAGTGTCCACCAATAAGACATATAAATACACATTAGATATGAATGAACTTTACTAAAATTTACAAGTCAGGTGAGACAAGAATAATCTAAAACATACTTGTTAGACGTAGACCTCCACTGGCTTCGTTTGCCATCAGAACTCTGTAGGGAGAAAGCAATATCCAAGCCTGAAATAAGAAAACAGACCATTCTAAACGGAACTCTATTGGAACTTCTTTATGATCTTTTTTTCTCTATTGACACCACTTTTTTACCTAGCATTATTCTGTTTAACTTGTCAACAAAATACATTACTCTCTTAAGGAATCCTGTCATGGAAGATCTGCTCTAACAAATAACAATTTTAATGAAATCACTATTCACCCATTCTTTTTCTGAAAATGTTAGTACCTTACCCTCCAGTCAATTCTGAATTATTTCATTTTTTTCTTTTTAACAACCCTATTTAACAATCTCCGATCCCCCGCAATGTTCGATAACTCTAAATTATCCGTAATTTGTTTATTTGTACCATAAATCTGAATTTGATATAGACAAATTTAATTAGTCTTGAAGTGTTAACATTACGCAAAGTTATTCAATGAACTGCTTGTCTAGTGACTCCACAGAGACCTACTACCTAGTGGTAAAAGGGTTTGAGCCACCAATGCCGGTACAACCTTCTTTTTTTTCCTAATTTGATCTCAACTTAAAGTTCGAATGATAATTAACATTTTTATGATGAAAAAAGTACTTTAAGGCTGAGGATCAAAGAACCTTGCATGAACTTAATCTTTTTACACTGATTTTCTAACGAATGTCTTCCTTTCCAAATTTCCAAAGCAATTCCTATTATCCACTCTTTTGTAAAAATGCTGTTCATACGGTACTCATTCTACTAATTCAGGATCAAAAAATTTTAATTTTTAAATTAGTTCCCATGACCAAAATTTTTAGATCAATTAATGGTACAGGCAGGTGTTTTATTGTGGATTTGAAAAGGGGGATAACTCAATTTTCAATTAAATTGAGAGGCATTTTTTCTTGTCATAAATTTTTAATGTGAAATCGTAATCTACTACTACCATAAATTGATAAAATGGCTTATTCACATTTGTATATAGTCATATTTTTGTGAGAAAAGCAAAATTACATTTATATTGTCATCATGTACAAAACTTCATTTTCCATATAATATATTCCTGATTAGATTTAGAAAACTTTCTTCTGATAAGTGTTATGGATATACTTTAATGCTATTTATCATAAAGGTTTAACTTACACGCAGGATAATCATCATAGAAGGCAGCCAAATAAAATTAGGAAAAAAAATCAGCTCATCATGCTTTAAGAACAAAAATTGATATTTTACCCTTTTTCAATTTAACCAATAAAGTAAGTCAAAAGGCAGCATTTGACCCGATGCGACAGAATCTGAGAGTAATTTTTTCTTTTCTATAAAGCCGTTCTTACCCACTCTCCCATGATTAAGCTGCTCTTACCTACTATCCTATTGAAGAGCCTATATAATCCTGACTCTTCTATTCAATGAAAGCCATTTATGCCTTCCAACAAAATCCTTCGAACCCACTCTTTACATGTACTGCAATAGGAGTTGGTCTTAACTATACTCTTATAACAGTAGAGCGACCTTACCCACTCCCCCATCACAATGTTAATCTTACCCACTCTCCTGTTGGGCGTCTTGTCAGCCAGCAGCTGGTGGATCCTCTCCTTCAGCTTATTGCTCTCTCGCTCCTTCTTCTTCAGGTCGTGCTTGTACTGGGTGTCCCGGTCTCTGATCACACTCAGCAGTCTCTTCACCTGTAAAACCACAAACTTTGTTGTTTAATGAGGTTCCGAACTTGACTTTAGAGCAAATATTTTTGTCAACATTCTGTATTATATACTTGTGTTTAATCTAATGTTTGGATTCTTCAATGGAAAATACACCAAATTCAATTAAAGAACCTTTGGTTAAAAGGAGTTTGGTGAGGAAAAAAATTTTCATAAGGGGAAAGTTTATCCAAAAAAAATCAATATAGTAGGGTTTTTCCATTTTCAATTTCTTTATAGCACTGTTACTTTGGCATCTTAGTTTCCAATATCTCGGCATTGTGCATAGGAACAAAATGACAAAATTTGAACAAAAATTATGAATTCAGTTGTCATATTCTGGCATACAAAGTAAATAAATGCTTAAAAGTAAAGAGAATTTATAGAATAAAAAAAAAGATTATTCTGTAATGAAAACTTGAGAAAAAGGTGTAAAAAATTTGAATATTTTGAATAGGTTTGTAGTGACAGAAGACAAATTTTTTTTAGTATGGCTTCGTATAGACATTAGAAATTAAAAATGAATATTTTGATTGTAGGAATGGGCCCCTAGAAGATAGTTGCCCATGCCTATGGACACAAACAAGATAAGGTCTCAGCTGTCTACAGGGCAGGCTCAACACAACAGTACTAGGTGTCAAAGCTGTGTCACAAAACAAATATGAACAGGGCTATTTGTGGAAAACATCATTATCAATAAACTATTAACCTGAAAAGCAATATTCTATTTTAATCATCTTTCTTCACCGCCCTCCCTCTCACCTCCTCTCTCTCAGACTTGAGCTTGGAAGAGTTGGTCTTGTGCTTGACCAACAGCTGTCGACTTTTCTCCTGTTCCACACACACATCCCTCAGAAGTTTTTCCTTCTCTGTCTTGAGCCTTGCTATGGTACCCTGATAATGTTCACATTCACTGGTCACCCGACGAAGCCTGTAAAAAAAAATTGCAATTAGGATTTAAGAGTAAGACTCAAATATTACTGAACAAGTACAACTGCATCAAAACATAAAAACCTGCAGGAAAGCTTTTCTTCTAGAATAATTTTTTGGGATTAGGATATAAAAGAAATCATTGAGACACATACAAAATGCTTTGTCTAATTTTTGATAAGAGAGAACTTATGTATTTTCTAATCTTAATTCATTGAAAGTTACGGGTATTGACAGATGCATGTATAAGCTTCCCTAAAACTCCCCTAGTTTACTTGGTCTCCCAATCAGTGATCACAGAAATACAGAATATGATCCCAAATCAATACCAACCTATTTTCTAGTTCCTCCTTTGTGCGGCCATGCCTCTGGAATAGCCGTAGAATCTGATACAGGCGATTTATTAGGCATGTCATCTTAGTCTGGTTGTCATAGGATAAAGCTTTAAACCCAAGAGAGAGTAATTCCTATTGAAACAAAAAAAAAACAAATTAATAGGTATGCAATACTCCCAGAAAATTCCCGTACTAATCAATTTGACAATCTTCCAGTTCACCATAAAAAAAAAATCTGCCTCAAAATTGTATCTTTTATACAATGAACCTGGTACATGTGTCAATGTAGTTAAAGATAGAATAAATATTAATTATCAAAGACTGTAAGTGTTTAAAACAATTGCAAGTATAACAATTCATAATATTTTTAATTATATAATGCAAATTTTAGCATGTTAAAATAAACAAATGTCCATCTTCAAATGTCTATAGATGAATTTTTTGATGTCATATAAGAACAATATATAGTGCCTTATATAAGTTTTACGTACAGTTACAAATGTTATACTGATTCCATCTTTATATGTGTATATGTGAACATAAAAACACATTGTAAAAGTTCCACATTGGATTTCTTTAAAAAGCAGTATATAAAAATGTTAATGAAAAACATATATGGTAGATTTCAATATTTTATCCAGGTGATGTTACGATAACATATGCAAACATCCCAATAGTAAATGAATATAATATAAACTTCATGCAAGCATAAATCAAGTTATTTAATATTGCTATGATTTTGGCAATCATTTATTTCATACACAATATCCTTCCATCAATTATGTTCAGAATATATCAATATCATGATAATATTAACACCAATAACCTGGCAAAGTCATGCTTACCCCAACCTGCTTCATTGTTCACTATGTCTTTCTAATTTCAAGTCACACAGTGTTTTAATTATATATACGGTACAGTCCAATAGTAATTATATTGGCACAGCATGAATCAAACACTCGGGGGCCATATATCTCAACCCCTGTAGTTTTGCATCCATAAGTTCTCGCAATACTTTATTAATTAAGTCTAAATTAATTAACTCATCCATTATAATGCATGGATCAAAGAAGTAATTGATGTATATAATCATCTAAATGGGATCATACTGTAGCTATCTCTTAATATGCATCCAATATTAATGCTATACAAGCAACTTACTTGGTAGTAAAGTATATTTTACTTTTATAATACACAAAATATATTACACTCATATATTATATATCAGCCAAACTTCATAAATTGCTTTAACTCTAGGAAATCAATGATAGGTTGGTCAGGTCATCTTCCACATAAATACATGTACAACAGAGAGAGAGAGAGAGAGAGAGAGAGAGAGAGAGAGAGAGAGAGAGAGAGAGAGAGAGAGAGAGAGACAGGACAGAGAGAGTTAGAGACAGGACAGAGAGAGTTAGAAAAAGAGAGAAGAGATTTACAGTCATAAAATAATTTCAAAACATCTTAGATTCTACAACTTTACCTCCACAGTGTCCAGGATATGACAGCCCCACTGAAGCAGCATTGTGCTAGACCTACCAACACCCAAACTGTGGAGCCTAACAAGCCATCTGTGCTGACATTGTGTATGTGTCACTCTGTGATGTAATGTGTTTCTTTGGGACAGAATGGCTGTAACAACACATGGCCTTTTCCCTATCTCATTTCCCTGATTACTGGAGATTGAATTGTTAGATATACCCCTACTTTCACACCTCTTGTTTTCTGCTTATTGTTTGTTTTTTTTACCTGATAATACCTTCTCACAATACCCGACACTTACAACAAAGCAATCAAACTGCTCAGTCACCGGCAATTATCATAATAACCACTTAATCAGTGAAGGTTAAAATAACAAATGGGAAAATCAATTCTGATACATGTACCTGGTTCAGGAAGGAAATGCACTGATCGATGGTGTCCGGGGTACAGAAAGTGTTCTCATCACAACCTGATTCCTCCGAAACACGAAAGGTAGAAAAATCCAGGTCCCCCATCATCTGCTGCAGGGTGGTGGAGAAATCGTGGAGAAAGTCATGACCGCCCGGTGTCGACTTCAGCACACCTATGTCAGCCATCCTGTCAATATTAACATAGATTCATTGATCAGACAGGCTAGGCACCTTTTTCCTGATCAATATTCACCTGAGGAGAGCAGCCATCATTTCCCTGAACAAATATATCAGGTCTTATCAGACAATGACAAGACATTCAACCCTTTGTAAACTCATTTTACAGATTCATCTAAAGAAAATAGATTTTTGATAGCTTAATTTCATAAAAGTACATATAGAAAACATAAGGACCCTTGTTTCAGTTAATATCAAAAGTCTTTTTATCTATACATGTAAATATTTTGATCTACACCTTTAAAATTTTATTAATAAATCTATATAATAAAGCCATGATTAATTTACCTTAAACATCAAATCCAACTCTAAATTAAATACTCTGATAACCAAAATACTCACTTGAGGAGGGAAAGGGGAACTATATTGTATACCTAGGTACCACAACAAAGGTGTAGATACAGGTACATGTATTATCAATAGGTATTCTCATAACCAAGCATCTAGTAAAATCTCTATCCAGTTCACAAAATTGCTCCTAGCTGACATTGTGTTTTTGTGATGACCTCAATGACGATAATGTTATAAAGTCAATTTCACACATAGGTAAAGATTGAACGCCCATCCAGGATTGCATATAATCTGAGGGTCAATAAATAACCAGTCTCAATGAGACCTGACGGGACCTCACGGCCTGATCAACAGACACAGAATGTACACTCTGTAGATACAAATGCCAGTCCACACACACCACTCCACAAAAGTTAAGCTGGATTTTCATTCAATCCATTTACAAAGTCAGTGCAGGCTGGTGCATTTAAAATTACATGTTATATGACCGCTGAACTGCTCAAAATTCAGTCAAGCACATCAAAGTGAAATTCAAATTTCTATAAAATCAAGGATTCAATATCCACCCACTTTATCATTTTTACTTTTCATGTCTTGATAAAATGCAGATTTTCAAGATAAAGATGACTGGAATCCATAAAGTCTACACATATAAAACAGACTGCTGACGTTAAATAACATTTCTAAAAGGAGCTGTAGTTTTGGATGGTTCTTACATAATACACAGCATTCTTTTCAGCCTCTCTACCTCATCTTCCAGAATTATTTGCTCTTCACTTCTAAGACATATATTAACAACTCATATCTAATAAGTGCAAGAGAATTATTTTCATTAAAACAATAACAGTTGGCAAATTTACAGTTTCCAGTGCTAAGATACATAAAACAGGTGTCTATTTATCTGCAGTTATCTCCCTTAATTCTGCCTCCTTGAGTCTGGATGCCGTTGCTATCCCCAATACATTCATTAACATTGTACCATAACTAATGCAAGGATGAGATGTGACAGAGACCAGAGAGAAGCATCAGAGCCCTAGCTAATACCCTAGGATAGACTAGCATACAAGACATTACATGAACCGTAAAATGAATTTATATAATTAAAAAAACACGCAACCTTTATTTGCTTAACTCCTGATGGGTTTTCAATTAATTAATATAACAGGGAATTTAGCACTTTATGTTAACTTTTGATCACTGAGGGTTTCTTTAAAGTCTAATACACAAAAAGCAAAGACCATGAATGGCTATTTAAATACTCTTCATGCCACTACAAATCCTTAAAGACACTATCATAGATATCTTTTAAATATGTCCTTATTACATTGTAATGAAGTAGATCATTTAATACACCATTGTCCATTCCAAATCTTTGTCATGTTTTGATAGCTAGGCTGTTTCATTGTCACATGTACTAATATAATGAATACAAACAGAAGAAATATAGGTCGTTGGGATCACACTCCGAGTTAAATTTCTTTTAAATACCCTGATTCTAAGTATATAATCACACCAATGTAATTCTTCATGGGGGATATATAATGCTTGCGAAGACGAGTTTTTAAAAGTAAAAGTTTGTCTAGTTCAACAAATCTTCTTTCCTCCAGTTCACAAGACTAAAAGCCATGAGTATACAATGTAAAATTTAAATTTCAAAGCAAAAACAATTTTTTTTCAGGATTTGGGATTGGATCTTTATGTCCCTAGGAAGGGATTCTTACACTCTCTGTTAGCATGATCATGCAAGTCTTTCTCTCAGAGATGACTTACTGGATTTATTTTTTTATAAGTTTTTCAAATGAAATTAACAGATAATCTGTAGTGTATACTGCAATGGTCTTCATAACTTGCAGTATAACTACAGTATCTATGTGATGTGTGACATCAGGCTACCAGATCTCAATACATTTGCAGTAGATGAATGTTCAATAACTTGAACTAATAAGTTTGTATATATCTTTTTTCTCCATTTACCAGGTAGTGTGCTGGTACAAGTTCTACAGAAAAAACATCATGATCGAACTTCATCACATCTCATGTGTATTCTCAGTGTGGTTTTATTGGTGGAATTGCAAATATGCAATATATTCTATTTCCAAACTACCATGTTAACATAGTGTCTTTGTTTTTTTTATACCGGTACATGCTCTCAACTTACACAGACATAGACAGATGAGGCCCGAGTATGAATTCGAACTAACCCATGTGTTTTTTGTGATACTGCGTAAGCAATAACAACCAGACTGTTTTTGCTGGATTATTAATATTAACTCACAAATCGATTCCCTCTTATTATAAATTCAGATATTGACAGGTTTTTTATAGATCAACATACGTGTTATTTTTGTAATTTCTTTGGTTGGTATATGAATATCAGTAGAATTGTATCGTATGTTCGAATATAATGAACGTATAAGTTATAGGTTGCCTCAGGTTCCAATTTCCATTACTTATTGTTGATTGAATTTCCTCATAAATACACATACTTAATTTTCAGCAAAGAACGGTTAAAATTAATTGACACATAAAACCAACAAATCTAATCTTTTTTTTTTTACCTAAGAAATAGACACAAATTAAAATACATGTATAGTTTTTACAGGAATTTATACATCTTTTCTGTGCACATTTAGTAGTTCTGTAGAAGTTGAGATTAAAAATGATTTGACAGTGGGTAGCGTTGAATTTTTTGAAATATATTTTCGTTCGAAATATGAAAATTATTTATAGATCCGTTATGAAAATTTTAGGGAAACTGAAGTCGAAACATGGGTTGAAGCGTAGACCATCTTCGGTTTTGACTTTACACGTTTTCCAGAATCAAATACAAGGGTTAGTGCTAATCAAGAGAAGTGGATGAAGGCTATGCCAGCATTTCCATTTCTCAAAAGAGAATATGCGCTACAGCCTATCACAGGTTAATGTTTTCTTTACTTTTTGATGAATTTTAATGAAATGACAAATACCTGTCAATGCAGCTAAAATCGATGTTTGAGGAAAAAAACAAGTTGTCTTCATTGACACTTCATCTTTTATATCAGGAGATATTAACATGGACAAAAACAATTTTCTTACAGTCTCCATTGGTGGTCCGAAGACTGCGCCAGTGAATTTTGGTGTCGGGTCAATGAAAATCTAAACTCAAAACTCAAGAAGTCCAATAGACTTGTAGATTTTCAAAGTTATTACACAATCAAAAATATATTTAAACTGTCTTATTTGTGTTAATGTTATAAATAAATTAAATAAAAAAGCAAAACGTGTTTGTTTGTTGTATCAAGGACATATTTAGTTCCATGGTCATATTATTTAGTCGGATCTAACTAGTACATAACAACTGACTGAAACAGGACAAAGGGCGAATCATGGCAGCCTTTTTATCTTTTGCCTTTGTAAAGAACCAAAACATTATAATTATCATGTTCATGTATTTACTTTTTTTATAAAGGGGGTCAATAAAATTTTTAGGGGGCCAGTAAAATTAGAAAGTACACTGGCCCTACTGGGCAGTAAGTTTTAAAAGTTTTTGTGACGACTGTTGGGAAATACACGAGACACCTCACACAATTTTTCAATGTAATCATCTGGTATTTTATTTGTTTAGGATGCAAATATCACCATGAACTTTCTATTTTGGGTTGTGTATTGAAATCTAAAGCAGCAGAGCTGGGAGCTGTTTTAAAACAGAAAAATCCTGACTTTTATGTTCTTGTGGATAAATGTAGGTCTGGCAAAAAGGTACAATTATTATTACTGATATGTTGAGCAAAAAGTGGTGGAAGCAGAAACTTGGGACAGCTAGAGTATAGCTAGCCTTTTATTGAGTAACGTTAAATAGTTTATAAACTTTGGATGATTGATATTTCTTAAATAGACCCCACACTAGAAAATCTATTCATGATTCATGATAATTCGATACGTATGAAATGTGTTCAAATTCACACCTAATACCAAAAACTAGTCATTTTATCCCATAACTTACAGCTGGGACAAGGCTAACGTTATCTGGTTATGGATACAGTTTTGGTAACGTTTCACAGGTGTACTGAAAACAGGACAGTTTATAGATAAATGGCAAACGGACACGGCCATCAATCCAAAATAACTTTACATTGGTTTTAAAACTAGAACAATACCTATGTGGAAAATAAAAGTTCAAAATTAACAAATACTTACTTTCAACAGGTGTTTAGAGAACTACATTCGGTTCAAAACACGACCATACAAAGCTAGCCATTGAGCGTCTTTATCAACATTTTAGTTTCGTACTTAACTTTTGCATGTAGGCCTACATAATAATAATTTTTGAATTTTTATAAAACACGTAGGCCTACATGTATTGTAAAAATTCAAAATTATTTTATCGCATGGAACTAGTTAGTATTCATTTAAATTACATATTCACGTATCCTTCGAAAAGCTTGTCTGAGCACAAGGTTTGAAAGGAGGAGTTATTGCTCTTTGTACATGTATTGATATGAATATATACACATGCACATGTACCCTAAAATTGGATATTTAAGACCCCATTCCCCTATATAGGGGCCATATGGAAAAATCTATTTTATGATTATAAGAACATGATTCATACCTACTCGTGTTTTTTTTTTTAAGAAACACGTACTTGATTAGGGAACTTGACTTTTTGAGATGTGTTACAATATCCACATGTACCACATTATGTCCATAATGTTACTTAATTTGTATATTGTTAACAATCTGTTAACTATAGTTTTCATCCTTAAAACTATATTAAACGGTTGTAAACTATAGTTAACGAATGATAATCTAAGTTTATCTGTAAGCAAATAACGTACGTTAACGATAGATTTTGATGATATCTTGTAAACTATACTACGATCTACATTCGTTAACAATAGTTGAGTTGTTAATCATAATTTCCCAATCGTGAAACTATATCTATCAGATAATTCACGTTTTGCAATCGCAAATGGTTGTTTTCAGTGTAAATAACAGTTTAACACTTCTGAAACATAGATGATCTCGTTAACTATGGTTTACAGATGTGAAATATAGATTAACGGCGTCAAATATGTTTCACCAGAGACATATATAAATAACATAAATAATGTTATTTATGTCGCTGGTTTTACAGATGATAAACTAGGTTTATCGACTGGTAACTATAGTTTACGGACGCTAAACTATAGTTTATGGCTCGTAACAATCTAATTAAAATTTAATGTTAGATCCGCTCGCTTACTACTGCAGTATAGTTTACGGATCGTTAACTATAGTTACCGACGTTAATCTATATTTCACATCTGCAAACTATAGTTAACGCGATAATCTATGTTTCACATATGTAAACTATAGTTAACACTGACAAAAAATCATTTGCGATTGTTAATCATAGTTTATCTGATAAATAGGGTTTTATGATCAGTAAACTACGGTTTACAACTCTAAAGCACGCCAAATTCACATAGTTTCACAGTCGATAAACTAGGTTTATCGGCTGTTACCTAAATTATAGTTAACGACGTTAATATATTTCACATCTGTAAACTATAGTTTACAAATGCTATCTGTCTTCTGTCTGGAAATAAACGTTAACAATAGATTTTGCTGATAAATATAGATTCACATCTGTAAACTAAAGTTTACAATCGTAAACTATATAATAGTTTAGAGTTGATAAACATAGTTTCACGATTATGAAACTATATTTATCAGATAAACTATGTTTTACAGTCGTTAATTTGCATTCGTGAACTATAATTTAGAGTTGTTAATCATAGTTTCACAATGATGAAACTATATTTATCAGATAAACTATGTTTAACAATCGTAAATGATTGTTTTCAGTGTTAACAATAGTTAACAGATGTGAAACATAGATTATCGCGTTAACTATAGTTTACAGACGTGATATATATATATTAACGTCGTTAACTATAGTTTTCGATCCGTAAACTAGTTAACAGTGGATAAACCTAGTTTATCGACTGTGAAACTATGTTTAGCTCATTTTTGTGAATTTGTCTGTTAAATGTAGTTTCACGATTTGTGAAACTATAATTAACAACTCTTAACTATAGTTTACGATTGTATATTATAATTAACAAATGTGAATCTATATTTATCAGCAAAATCTATTGTTAACGTTTTTTACAGATAGATAAACTATGATTATCATTTGTAAACTATAGTTTACATTCGTGAAATATAGTTTCACAGATGTAAATTATAGTTAACGAATCGTTAACTATAGTTTAGGATCCGTAAACTATAGTTAACAGCTGATAAACCTAGTTCATCGACTGTGAAACTATGTTTAGCTCATTTTTGTGAATTTGGCGTGCCATAGCTGTGAAACTATAATTATCTTATTTTGTGAATTTGGCGTGCCATAATTATGCACTTTACTTCTTTTTTACAAACTGTCGATCATGTAATGTTTAAATCTTTTCAATGTGTCTGACAGCTGACTCAGGCATTATTTATTGTAACCATCTCTCCCAATTTTTTTAACAAATTGTACAACTAAAAAGTATGTACCGGTGTTGTATAGCAGTTTTTCCCCCATAGTAGCTTTTCCCCCCGGAAAACCTACTATATAGTAAACTTTCCCCTCGGGGGAAAAGCTACTATATAGTAGCTTTTCCCCCATAGTAGGGTTTCTCCCTCACGTTTTTGGTTCAGATTTTATAAAAAATATTTATGGAAATCCAGTAAGGATTAAAATCAATGTTTCTACACTCCCAGGTTGCATACATGTATATCTGCATTCATATGTACAGGTTAAGTTTCGTTTTGCCGATTTATTATTTTTATAGACAATGCTGAAAGTTGAACAAGTGTGTAATGGAATTACACATAGAACTTAATTTAGGTAATTAAAAGTTTTACAAGTTATACACTTATATGCATAATTCTGTGTTCTGAAATTGTATTAAACGAGAATGTTTTAAGAATTTCTTGATAAATTTATCAGACTGTTTGTCTGTTTGTGAAAATTTCATCCAGGCTAAACCTCTGTTTTAGAGAAATTTTGTTTCCGATGTTTCCGAGCCCGATTTTTCAAATCCTATTATAATAATTACAGTGCATATTCTTTAGGGTCCAATGTCTCATAAACCAGTGATGACCATATCACCATATTTTTATAGTGGCAGTGGTTTACCACTTGAAGATGACTCTGAAAATTTCAGCTCTCAGGGTAGGCCTGGGGCCCTTGATGTTTCAGGGCCCGATGATTAAAACCCCATTATAATGATTGAATAGTGTTCTATAAGTGGGGACCCGAATCTCAAATTCTAAAGATGACCAATTAACCATATTTTTACAGTGATAGTGGTATACCACTAGTAGATGACACCGAAAATTTAAGCCCCCATGCAGGGTAGGAACCTTTGTTGTTTTCGAGCCCGATGTTCGAAATCCAATTACATGTATAAAGTACCGGGTAAAATTCATTATTCTTCAAAACATTTAATCAATTCATAAGATGACTAATGATATAATAGATAATTAGATAAATAAATCAATGAACTTTTATTCATAAAAGGAGAAACCGAAAATCAAAAATAAATAACCAACCTAAGCGCATATACGACTTTTTTACTTGTAAGTTGATCAGAAGAACAAGCTTATATTTAAAAAAAAAAATCAGCTCATCACAATATATGTGTTGGTTGTTTTTTGTTTTTTTGTTTTTTTATTACCCTTGTTTAATTGTTCGAAGAAATAATATGGTACACAAGTAAATCTTTATTGCAAAAATATGAAACAAATAGTATAAATTTATTAGGTAATTGAATCGTATATCTTGATTTATATAGCATCGTTTTCAAAATTGTATATTTATAAATCACGTTGCAAACTTAAAAGTGAAAAAAATAGCAAATAGTGAGTGACAATATAAACATAAAGTTAGTTCAGGCTCCATTTCACATTTTCCAAAGTAACCAGCAAAGATACTGACATTGTTCTGGTTGTGAAGACATTTCATTGTTTTTTAAAATGTTAACATCATAATATCTCGTGTTTCGTAGAAATGTGCTTAAAATTATGAAAATGCGTAACTTTAAAACGAAATGGTAAACACTAACTTTACACATGCTTTTAATACATAATTAAAATACCCCTTAACCATAATTTAGAAAGCCATCAATCAAAGTAAAACTAAAACATTTCAGTTTCTCGTCATATCATTGCATCCTGTCTCCCGTTTGATATTTAGAAGAAGAAATATATTATTGTTTTTAAGATCGTAAATTCTAACGGTATTAATTTAAAATTGATAGCCTTTTGGACAAAGGGAGTGATACATTTCCACTTTTTATTCCATTCCTCTACAAAATTAAGTCAAGATTGGTCAGTTAGTTCCCTGGGAGAAGCTTATACATTGATGGTAATACATTGGAAAATTAAATTTCCAAACCGGCGTATTTTCACTCAAATGTGTTCTCACGTGTTCATAACGTCGAAGTCAAAACTGTAGATAAGCATCGGTTAGATGAAAAAGATTCGAGTTATTCCGAAATCCGTGTAAAAGGTGTTCCAAAAAGGGGTGAGAACAGGTGAAATAAACGATATTGACACATGCATGTTATGAAGGCGCATGCCTTAATTCATATTTGGGGTTGAAAAACCATGTATTTTATTCTATGTATTAATAAAAGCCATAATTATCCTTTTTTGTGAGAAATTAATATTATATCAGTTATTGCAAATCATTGTCACGAATGGTCCGCAATAAACAAGGCCGGAATGTAAAAATGGGGGAAAATCCACCATATAGTAGGCTTTCCGTGGGGGTAATCTGGCTATAAAAAGGGGGAAAGCCCACTATATAGTCAGCTTTCCGTGGGGGAAAAACTGCTATATAGCCATTTTTCCGGGGGGAAGAACTGCTATGTAGCCATTTTTCCGGGGGGAAAGATGGCTAGGGGGAAAAGGCACTATATAACACCGGTATATAATGTATAAACGTATTATTTTTGGCGTATACGATATTGGCGGAAAATAGTTTTTGAACAACAGTTGGTGTGGATTTGAATTTGCGTATTGAATCCTTAATGACATTTTGCGATGTACTTGATTTAGAGAAATCCGCATTCTGCCAATAACGCTAATTAGCTAGAATACACAGCCATGCAAATGTAATACGTTTACAGTATATGATACTAAAATGCAACAGTGCCACCTATGGTTATCATAACACCCCCCCCCCCTCCCCACCCACCCACCCCATCCCTAAAGTATATAAGCATAATTTTACAAATTGTTAACTGTCAATCAATTGACCAATTTCAATCCATGAACCATAAACAATTGAATATTAAAAGCACTGTATTTCTATGGATCCTTTATCAGGGCTGTATTATACTCAGGTGACCTGACTAAGGCCCATGGGCCTCTTGTTATAGTAAATGCATGTTTTCCATGTGATAGTTAAGTACTCTGAATAAATTTTTCATACTTCAAGGTACGAGTACTGTGATGCTCTAGTCAAATGTAACGCATGTAATTTGTTTCATCCACATTATATCTATGACATGTACATGAGCTAATTCCATCCTTCGTAGGTTTTGAAATAATTTAATATATAGTTGCTTTAAATTAACAAGCTATGAATAAACATTAATTGTAGGATCTAAACATTTTTTTGGATGGTTTAATTAACCAGGTACATGTGATAATTGATAAATCATTATTTTTAAATTGTTTTTCCCCTTCCCTCAAAACTTCATACATTATATAAGCATAATAGATTGGGCTGAATTCTTATCAAATAATTCAGAGAAACATAATCATATTATTCAATATTTTTATTTGTAGTGTCAATTTAAGTCACAAGCATGCAGTGTACATGTCCAATAATGATTCACTTACAAGAAAGTGTCATCAAGTAATTAAGTGTACCTCAAGAAAAAAAAAACATACATAGCTCATCTCCCCTACTTCGTAACAAACATAAAATTAGAATTGTTGTTTGTCAACAATAAATAAAGTAAAAACTTAGACAAAACAAGTTATTTCTTCAAAATGAAATAAAAATAAAATATGCAAAATAAGTAGTTTCTTTAAAACAAAAAAATGTACCGGAACATGTAGTCAGTAATTCATTAAATCTGAAGACTCTTTCTTCCGATTAATGGCAGTTTTGATAACAAAATGATTATACATGATCAAAACAGGTTGGTCAAATACCACATCAAAATTTTTCTTGTAATTGTGCACATAAAGTTCCGTTGTCAAACATGTTGGAGAATAACACTATAACACTTGTCTTAGTTAACACACACTTGGATCACATCTGTGTTCAATAAGGCTCCAATACTTGCGAAAGTCAACACGGAAGAATTTTCGAATTGCACTGTTGATGAAGGGAATGCATTTTACAAGCCAAGTCTGTTCACCACATTGCGATTTGTCCAGAACGGAATGATGGATGGCTTCAGCAATGGCGGAGTTCAGAGTGTTGAAGCGGTGTCCATGAAGTTCGGCTACTGTATAGAGACGCCAAACAAGGTCTCGGGCCACGATGTGAGGCTTTCCTCTGGAGTGATAGAATGACCGAGAGTCGTAGTATTCACTGATGATCTGCCTGGTGGACTTGAAGAAATGGTCTGGACAGGGTACATTATTAAGGAGGGAGTAAGGTGTTTCTTCCAGGATATTCTCAACACGGGAACACTCAGAGCAGTTCTCTGTCCATGCTGGCTGGGGACTACCTGGCTTTCCAACGAATGAGGAAATATTGGATTGTTGTGGTCCACTGGTCGACACTTTGATCTTTTTCTTGTCTGGCAAAGAAGCATCATTGTTGGTGGATTCTTCAAAAGGTCTCTTTTTGGACTCCAGCATTGGAATTGATTGTTCTATCGAATGGATATCCTTGTCAAGAGAAGCTTCACTCTGGTGGCTACGGACACTGGGAATCACCAGAAGTGTCTTCTTCTTTGGCTCAAACCACTTTGTCCTTTTCTGCATGATTGATGGTTGGCCTACTGAAGTTGCATTTGAAGGTATGTCGAGGCTGCAGGTGACTTCTGAATCTGGTTGGTTCATTGTTGAGGTTTTGTCCAACTCTATTCCACCTTTCATCAAATCACTCATTGACAGCACAGGGAGGCAGGATTCAGAAGGAATTGACAAGTTTGTCTGTGTCATGGATTCCTTGCACACTGTGTTCTGGGGTGAAAGTTCACTAAAGTCCAGAGTTTCATAACACATCAGATCCTGGTGGGAATCACCTTGCCTTTGCTGAGCTTGAAGTGACAGGTCCACAGGCTCTGCTTGGAGATTGGAATACCAAGAGGAGATACTTGGCTGGGTTTGCTGGAACTTCGGCAAGGCTGTTTGTGTCATCACTGGATCACCAGTCCCGTACTGAATATAGCTGCTGTGGAAATGTCCTTGGTGTCTGTAGTATGTCAACACAGTGGAGTTAAAATCAGTCATTCCGTAGGCACAATTGATGGAACCATACTCAGGAATCATGGCGGACTGGGGAGGAGGAATTTCCTGAATGGCCATGGATTGATATGGTCTCGTAGATGCTGATTTTTCATAAAGGCATGAAGGTCTCTCGTTCCAGCTTGGCTCTTCTGTTGCATACACTGTTGTATCTGTGGAAGTTGAGAAGGTAATTCTTTGGGACAAAGCTGATGGCATCTCTTCACCGACATCTGCTCCTACCATTCTGTTGCTGAATTCATCGCTTTTTGGCATCATTGTGGATGAGGGGTTTGACACTGGATGGATACTGAAGATAGATGAGTGAACGTGCTGACCATCACAATTTGGGATCTCTGGAATGGCTGGGTTACATATCTGTGACTGAGATAAGCTGTCTTTTGGATTTACCAAAGTGGCAGGTTTGTTCAAAGGCAGCTGAGTCTCTTGTTTTGTTGTCTGTTGCTTGCCGCAAACTTCAAACACATTTGTTGCATTCACAGCAGTCTCTATTTGTGACGACACTTTAGGAGAAGTTGCAGGCTCTGTACATTGGACTGATGATGACAGGAAAGTCTGTGGCAGTGGTACAGGAGATGTAGCAGACATATCTGCTAAGTCATCCGCATTGGCACTGATGGGACACAGGCTTTGGAATGGTGGCTGGAATGTTGCTGCCTGGGAATGTGTGAACATACGGTCAGCCATACTGGAAGATTTTCCTGAGGACATCATCACTGATGAGACTTCTTCTGATGGTTTGATGTCCTTTGGTGATTGGAGAGACATGGGATGTAGTTTGGAACTTTTAAGCTGAGGAGTCGAAACCTTTGGTGACTTTCTTGGTGTAGAAATAGGCTTTGGTGACAAAGCTGTAACTGTGAATGGCATTCCTTCAGCTGGGATTGAAATCATGGGTGAAGGAGACAAAACCTTAAATGTTTCTGATCTGTGTGTAGACGGCATGGACAAAGGCAGCTCTAGGAAGGTTGACTTCTGTTTCTTTGGATCCTGTGAGCAAGATGTTACTAAATCTGTTGTACTAGTTTCTGCAGACACTACAGCTGGAACAAAGGTTTTGGTACTCTTGGAGCATGTTTGTCTTGATGTAGAAGTCTGTTGGGATGTCACATCAATTTTCTGTAGATGGAGAGCTGTGATCACTTCGCTGGACTTCTTGGGTGGGATTGTGGTTAATTCCTTCTTTCTAACTTGCTTCCTTCTAATGTTGGGCATCTTTGCAGTTAAGTTGATCTTTTGGGTCCCAAAACAGCTAACAGGTAGGGATGTGTCCATTGGCTCACTGGAGTCTGCTACTTGAACTGTCTTCTGATCAGAGTCTAGGTCCATCCATTGAACACCAGTGTCAACTTCTGATGAGTCAGTTACGGCTGTCACCTGCTTCTTCTTCTTTTTCTTTGAGAATTTTTCCTGGATACTTGCTGCAAGACTTCTCATCCTAGTCATGATTCCACTCTTAGGTCTTTTCAAGTCTGCACTGTCCACAGCATGCTTGCGTCTATTGGTGGCTGTTTTGTCTGGTGTAGTGATGCCTGTCAACAACTGTCTCTTGGACCTTGTCAAGGGAGGGGTACTATCTACCAAAGGAGAAAGTCTGCATCTGGCTGGAGATCTGCTTTTAGAGTGTGCATACAATTTGGAGAGACTCTGTTTTGGTTTGGCACCACCTGCTTGTAGGACCATTTTCTGAACTAGTTGAGAGCGAGGAATCTTTGGTGTAGACTGGTGTTTAGGTGTCTTGGGCTGATTGTTTTCTCTTAGAGCCAACTTCTCATGATAGGGACACGAACTCTTCTGCTTCCAAATCTTGACTTGAGATCTTGTAAGATATTTGGATTCCTGCTGTAAATTCATCAAAGTCAAGGGAGACGGTTGTTGAATGCTGGATCTGGTAACATACTGTGTTGGAAGTTGACAAAACTGGTTGGAGACTGTTGACACAGGTTTGCTAGGTGACATCCTCCTCATCTTTGTGGGAGCATTGATCAGATATGGGGCACTTTGATGTCTTCTGTGAAGTTTTGGTGCTGTGGATCTCTTGGGTGACCTCCTCTGAGTGTAAGGAACACTTTCACCATCCCTCAGTGTCCTGCATGGGGATTGGCTGTCTTGTCTAGTTGTGGAGAGGGGTTGTGCCTTTGTGGTCAGCCTCAGAGGGGAGGGACTGGACTGTCTGCTGTAATTGGTCAGCCTGACCTTCACTGGCTGTATGGGTTGTATGCTGCTGCTCTCCAGGTCAACTTCCATCCTGAAGTCTTGATGATCTCCATCCATTTGCAGTCTAATGAAAGAAAAAGAAATTACATTTAGTTTTAGAAAAATAAAATAGTAAAAATTTTTATGATAAAGCTTAAGACCTTGGTAAAAACCATGGTCTCTAAAGTAAGATCTGGCAAGAACCATGGATCTTAAAGGTTACTTAAGACAGAGGGTCTCATTTGCTTTGTGCATAAATATTGCCCACCTAAAATGATATTGAATTCCCAATATCATGTCACAATCACTAAAACTCAAAGAAAATTCACTTTGATGTAATATACAGCTGTTCAACATTATCAATAGAACACAGATAACTCAATCTAAGTTCGTCGAATAAATCTCATTTGCAGCATGAGACAAAATAATATCGGCAATGTTTTTCAGAATGACTCTATTTTGATATTCTCCTCCATGTGTGTGAACATGTAGGGATGAAATAGGGGTATCCTGTAGAAAGGTTTTATAGGAAGTCAATCACTTAATAGGAACACATTTGAATTAGAAACTTTTTTGCGGTCAGAGTGATTAGCAGCGGCCAATCGGATTTGTCATTTATCATTAACAGTTTTGCAACAAACATTTCTCAAATATTTTTATCTATGCTGATTGATTGATTTTTTAAAAGTATATATATGTGCATATTTGTTCGGCCATTTTTAAAACATACATGTGTATTAATAATTAATACAGAGATAACTATATCATCATCAATTTAAATCTAATTTCAACAGGAGCATTGTACAACTTAAGGTTCGTAAACATAAAATTGTGTTAACTAGAAAACTGACCAGTCAGGAAGGGCCCCGCTATGTCAATTAATATAGAGAAGTGAAAAAAACTTTGAATTCCATCCTCTTTATATTAACAATGATGAAAAATAAATGCCCGGCAGAAGATGTAAAGAAATGGAATATATAGGATCTCGTGATTTGTAGCTGGATATGATTTTCATCCAACAATTAAAGTGTTTTTTCTTGAGCCTTAGTGAGGGGATAAAACACACAAGTTGGATAAAAATCATATTATACTACAAATCATATGAGATTCTATTTATCCCATGTTTTATACACCACAATCAATGTTTACACTGTTTATAAAACTTCACATTATTTTACTTCATTATGCCTACGCAAATGCCATTGTAAAGTCACAACTGTGGGATATCAAAAAATATCCAATGAGTCATATCCACGGGATAAAGGGGGTTAACATGGGATGAAATAAAATTTGTTAAACAAGAATTGATACCAATGCAATGATACCTAGGCTTTGCCTCAACTTCAAACAAACATCACTTGCAGACACATGTGTACGGTAATACATATAACAGATAAAGACAGACCTTAGATTTTCTGAAACAGGCAAGATAATTACAGAAGGAACATTTTCAGGTACTATTCTTAAGTTTTCTTTAATATAAACATAGCAACCAAAAACAACAACAACACCAAAACATCCATTAAAAAAGAAAAAAAAAGAACAAAAAAAACGATATCTATTAATTTTTTTTTTTTCAAATTTATTGTTATTCATATATTTTTTTTTTATTTTACAGAATATAAGTATTTGGACTAGAATGAAATATATTCTTTATCAAATACCATCCTTTAAACTGAGGGGTAAAAATATTAGGGTGCAGCTCATGGAATGAGAGTTTAATTTGCTTCAAAACAAACATCAGTGCAGACAAAGGTGTTCATTAATCTCAATATGACAGATAGAGATAAGCCTCTAAATTTTCTGCAGCAGGCAAGATAATTAATCTCAGGGGATTAATTGTTCTGCTCTCTCATCCTTTTCTTCTAAATTTACAATAAGATTTTTTTTTCCAGAAATGACAGAATGGTGTTATTATCTGATTACCTGTTAAAATTAACAGCATTAAGGAAGAAAAAATAAAATAAATAATTAAAAAATAAAATAGTGAAAAAGGATATCTTAATATATATCTTGATTTTAGAATTCAATAAAATTATCATAAATCATTGTGTACAGTATTTTAACCAAAATAAAATATGAATACTATATTTTAAATCTATATTTCAAAGAATGTACACAATACTACACATCATTTAAAATTGACTTTAACTTCAAAACAAAGTTCATTTGCAGACACAGGCAGTGCAGTAAGTAAAGAAAAGCTTAGGATTTTTTTCCTGTGGAAGGTTAATTAATCTCAAAAGGACAAATATTGCACAGCCTTCCATGTATACAATGGTAACATTCTCAGCAGTTATCTCTCTTTGCACATTCATTCTCAGCAGTTATCTCTCTTTGCCCATTCATTCTTATGCATAGTTAAGAATCTACCCCACCACCCCAGCTCCAAACCAGAAGACATAGAGAACCAAACTTAGCATCAAAATATGTATTTCTGCCTACTGAACTACCATACCAAATTTTTGAACTTGATTGGGCAACCATAAAAAAAGCAGGAAATTTGTGGACAGAAGAGTGACAGACGGACAGACAGAAGGACGGACGAACAGAGTGATTACTATAGGGCACCTGCAAATCCTTGCGGGGCCCTAATAAGTTAAAATCTTTAAGGCAAGTATCAATACTATAAGCCGGTAAAGGAATATATGTGAAACAAGAGGCCAATTGACCATATATTGGTCACCTGATCAACAGTTCCTTGTATCATCTATATTAGTTTTTAAGAATTATTAGTAATTTCACAACTTGGAGCCTTGTAGTTTTTGAGAAGAAGATTTTAAAACATTTTCCCTATATATTTCTTTGTTAAACTTTGAACCCCTCTTGGGGCCCCAGTATTGGTCCGGGGGGTTACAATTCTAACAATTTAGAATCTACATTATTTGAAGATTCTTGCATAGTCATATCACAAATTGGAGCATTACAGATCTTGAGTAGGAGATTTTTAAATATTGTTCCTATATATTTCTATGTTAAACTTTGAACCTCTCTTGGGGCCTCCGTATTAGTCCGACAGCCACGATTTTAACAATTTAGAATCTACATTATTTGAGGATGATTGCATAGTAGCATTGTAGTTCTTGAGAAGAAGATTTTCAATCACTTTACCCATATATTTCTATGTTAAACTTTGAACCCCTTTTGGGGACTCAGTATTAGTCCGACCATAACAATTTTTACATTATTTGAGGATAATTGCATAGTAGCATTGTAGTTCTTGAGAAAAAGATTTTCAAACATTTTACCTATTTATTTCTATGTTAAACTTTGAACCCCTTTTGGGGCCTCAGTATTGGTCCGGCGGTCACAATTTAAACAATTTAGAATCTACATTATTTGAGGATGTTTGCATAGTCATATCACAACTTGGAGCATTGTAGTTCTTGTGAAGATGATTTTTAAACATTTTTCTTACATATTTTTATGTTAAACTTTGAACCGCTCTTGGGGCCCCAGTATTAGTCAGGCGGTCACAATTTTCACAATTTAGAATCTTTGCTATGTATACAAGCTTGGTGTAAATATTCGCATTTCTGGTGCAGTGGTACTTAAGAAGAAGATTTTTAAAGACATATGCACCCTATTTTCACTGTTTTGAAATCATCTCCCTTTTAAAAAGGGATTTGCCCATTTTTTAACAATTTAGAATCCCCTTCCCATAAGAATGCTTTTTACCAAGTTTGGCCAAATTTGGCCCAGTGGTTCTTAAGAAGAAGTCAAAAATGTAAAAAGTTTACAGACAGACAAATGGATGGATGGACAGATGGATGGATGAAGAGATAACAGGTGATCAGAAAAACTCACTTGAACCTACGGTTCATCTACTGAGTATGATTCCCTCTATGGTAAAAAATTACAGGGATATAAGAAAAATCACAGACTGTACAAAATAATCATGATGATCGATGTCAGACTCAAATTCCCAAAGGAGACGATTTGGCTGTTTCTTTTAGCTAACATACTTATGTACATTAACAGTAATTAAGTTAATTTAACTTCAATCAATAATATATTAATTTGTTAAAAGAAAGATGTAAATACATGTATAAACATTAAAAAGCAATCATTGCAGACAAAATTTACATAACCCAGAATACCCTTTATTTTTCTGCAATGTCAGTACCTTCATATCTCACATGAATCACCAAAGAAGCATTTTATGTTTTATTACATGTATTATGTATGTAAGATGCCTAAGGTTTTTGAGGAATGATAACTAAATGCATTTTTTTATATCACCAATTTAGTTCCTCAGTATGCCCCAGCATCTCTGACTTGGATCATGAAAGCAATTCTCAAGTATTAAGCCCCACACTTATACAAAGAACAATTGACAAAGAGGAAGCCAATGGGCCCAAGGGCCTTAATGATCACCTGAGCATAATGTTTGACAGACCCTGCATGCTCGTATTTAAATAAAACTAAATAAATATCATTATTATTAATCTCCCGCACCTAGGAAAATCTGTGCTGTTTTCTGTTCTATTTCAACTATATTTTTCACATTTTAAATAGTTTTAATTTACAAATAAGAAACAAGTAGAAGAAATGCAACTGTCCGCCAAATTTATTTATGTACCGCATAAAATTTTTTTTTTATGCGGTACATAAATAAATTGGCTACAAAAAATTGCTCACCCGCTCGTACCCTTTTTCACTGAATGTCTGTCGAACAAGAAATTATACTGGTGTGGCCTTGATTATTAATTTTTCAAGATAAAACCAAACAACAAATGTCCTTTTAATATGTGAGCACTATTAAAGGTTACTAAAAGTTAAAGATTAATGAATGAAAAAAAAAATCGGAGAGAGGATGGCTAGATATGACCTAGTACTTTTTCAAGATCACCACATCAAATGTACATAATATGAGCCAAATTGAACTATTGGGAGAGAATATGTGGTCCAAACAATGACTTAACACATAAGTTCCTTAGACCTAGGAAACTTTTTCAAAGTCAAAGCATAACCATTAATTACCAACTAGCATTTTGTCAGTGAAGTATGAGCAAGATTTGGCCAAGGGGAGAGAAAATATATTCCAGTCTCCTCTAAGGAACTGGTTGATGGACAGACAGATGGAAGGCCAAACGGATCACTTAGAGCATCCGCAAAATGAACATTTAGTATTTTACATATCATAGTAATCACACATTCATCACAAAATACATATGAATGCAAAATCTGACATAAACTCTGAGTCAAACATATCCATGTAAACATTTAATTTCTAAGTTTTTTAAGTCATGTCATGAATAACTATCAAAACTTTCATCATGTATATATAAGATTCTTTTGTATTTCCCTCAGAAATTAAAATTTTATTGCCTCCACATTAATGCAAAGAGTATTTCTCTGTTTTAATATCTCTATGAAGTGTTGAACCACATCTTGGTATCTTTCCTAACCCATAGGAGTCACTGTTCAAACAACAATTTATCATTGTATACTTTTGCATGGTTCTATGATAATTTTCACAAATTTTAATCAAGTGTTATTCTTGTAATAATAATTCATTCCAAATTTCATAGAATCTTATTACTTAGTATTAAATATGATGTGATGGAATAAATATAATGAAAGTTCTTCAAACCTGCTTTTTTAATGTTTTGACTTAATTTACCATTTGTAAAAGTGGCCCCTCTTTCACACTCAGGGGTGCAATGCATGAACTATAGGGGACTTTGGGTATCCAGATGCCACTTATCAGGGTATTTCCATTTATGAAGATTTTAGTAACAGAACATTTTTATGTTGTTTTGTCTATTCATCCAGATTTCTGCAATTTCAGATTCGTTTGCATATGAAGAATGCACATCTAGCCTGTCTACAGAACAAACCTGTGATTTGATTATCAGTCATTCATGATCAACATGGAGCATGCAGCCTTTGTTACATGTTTTTATCCAGTAATTGTTGCAATTACACTCAAACTGAAGTTTTGCAAATTCAATTTATAGATTTATAAACATGTAAATTGAAAAAATTACCTTTTTAATAATTTAGTTATTCAAATCATTTTAATTTACTTTTTACATGGATAATTTTCACTGCTTCATAAATTGCATTGTTATCAATGGCATTCAACATAGAAACATGGTTCAAGGTATATGCACACCATTTACCTACAGTCTTTATGTTAAGTCTGCACATGTTCCAAGCAAAGAAAAATATTGTCTATAACAATATGTCTATTTAACTTTCAAGGTAAGTTTTATGTGTACAGTTTGTATATGTTTTCATAGATAAACTAAAACTTAAAACAAGGTGGATAGCATACATGTTTTTTTTAAGGTATCGATGTACAATTGAGCCTGAGAGCTAGGGATTTTCCGGGATGAGCTCGGTAGATTACAGAGCTTGAAATAAATTTTCAAAATGTTTTTAAAAAGGTTTGCTATGACCTTGACATTTGACCTAGAAACTTAAATACAAGTTTTTCAAAAGTAACAGCATCAATATCCTTTTAGCCAAAAATAATTATTTCTGTGAATATCTTTAAGCCCCCATTTCTGCCCTTATTTGACCCATGGTGGCCAATAAGCCACTAAGAATAAGCATTTAAATTTTGCATTACAGGCACTTGTTTCTGCAATGAAATTTAACCAATAAAAAATTCTAAATTATATGGATTAAATTTCTGTGAATTTTCACCTATCCCTTGAATGCAACATACCTTCTTTTTTTAGGAAATCAAGCAAGTCTATCATGGGTTTTCTGTATTATCATATGCTTGATGCCTTTATTTTCTTTTATCTAATTATTAGACACTTCTTTTTTAACTGCAATAGTTGTTTTTCAAGACAAAATGCTATTTGAAATATTCAAACTGATTGCAACAAATTAAATCAGAGTTTTAAAATGATTAAAATTCCATATATGTGTTTAAACCTGCAAACGATTAGATTTTTGAATAAATTATTAAAACAGCACATCCTATTTTCAACATATTTTTTTGTATCTCCTTGAAAGATGCTTAGCCCTTTAAAATTTGAAAATGCTTCAGAGAGGAGACTTTGCCTCAAGACAAGAGCAAGAAAATGGAAATACTTAATGATATTGAGAATGCAAACCTAAATCTTCTGCCTGGTAGACTACAGACAGCTAACAAAGGACTATGTGCGGTATGGTCAAATATCTGCCCCCGATTTCAACCAATTTTTAAATTGTATCTTATAAAAATAAAATCTTCACAACTGATTGTATAGAGGATTTCTATAACTTTGATGTTGATTTTAGTCATCATTACTCATTCGCTGTTTATCTATGACGTCACCTAAATGACCCAATTCCCGCAAATTTGCAAACAAATGAAAATATTCTCATTTTTGCTCTATATTTTGCATTCGGAAGTATAGAGCGCAGGTCTGCTCAAGTGCGATTTTAACATATGTTTTTCTTCAGATAGTTATACACATTATACTAAAAAATGGTACTTGAGCAAGCCTGCGCTCGATGTTTCCTAGTCGAAAAACCATTGGTAAACACCCATATTTTGCCACAAATCATCAATTTATCAAAATAATGCAATCTTCATGACGTCATTTCTACATTATGACGTCACTGTGGTGATAACCTTTTACACATTTATTTCCAACATGATTTTAACTATCTTTCACCTTATTTTTAAAGCTCTTTCTTTGATTTTGGGGGCAAAAAATGCATAAAACCGCACTTAGTCCTTTGAGACATTGGTCCAGGTTGGCTAAAAATATTTATTCATGCATTCAGTTATACGCATATTATACAGTTATTGACTGTATATGAGGGCAACATATGAATTGTTGGACCTTTAAGTCCAACAATTAATATGTTGCCTTAATCCCAGTCAATAACTTAAAACATAGACTTGAAACTGCCTGTGACACCATCTTTCCTATCATATATACCAAACGACAATTCTTTCTGCACAAAAATTCGGCTATTTCCGCTCCGCCATCTAGGGACAAAAATTGATTTACTGTAAAGTAGCGGTCAAACAATTTCAATGTTGGACCGGTAGAACGATCACCAATGAAGTATGTTCAGACAGGTTTATATAACATTTGTTTTGTTGGACTTTTTATTAGTAAGAATTAAATAGAAGAATATTTATAAGGGTATATATAACAAACATGTAAACCTTACAACAAACAAAAATCTCTCTCACTCTCACACATTAATTTGAATGAATAAGATTATAAATACTTTTTATGTGCATTACAATATTACATATATATACATAATGGGTTGCAAAGATGTTTCAATAAGATACATCTGTACTTTCCTAAACTCTGTGTTGATGATATATATGACTGAATACAATATTTTCAAATAAGGTGCACAATATTGTTTTTCAGTCAGTGCATTTGATAACTCTGCTCGGTGACTTGTTGATTCAATTGAATAAAAGAGGTGGGTTTTGTTAATAACTGTCAAATTAAATGTGACCCAATGAAACAAGAAGCTTTATTTGAAGTCTAAACCCTAATCTGAGAATCCTCTGACGGCTACTCCCACTTTTATTATTTGATGTTAAAACTTTGCAAAGATCTAGTAATATGGGGGGGGGGGGGGTTCGACAAGAGCAGAAGGAATCTCAAATTATCTATACCCTACTTCAAGGTTTTTAAGACTAAATACATTGTCACCATAAAGCATGGGCATCATATTCATGCATTTAGTTTATCTACCACTACTACGGAAGTAGAGATTTTATACTGCCCCCCCCCCCCCCCCCAAGGGTCTGAAACCGTCACCCAGAGTCATGAATTATAAAATTTAGGTACCAGTAAATGGCTTCTTGGACATGATAATCATGCATTAAATTTTCTTAGATATAAATGAGAAAAGAGAAGAGATTTAATACATATTCACTTCATGACAATATTGGCCCTGCCCTAGGTACTGATCCCCTGATCCAGGGCCATGAATTTCACAATTTTGGTAGAGAGATTCCTGGACATCATAAACATGTAATTAGATTTTGGGAGTAGATTTTTGAAAATATAGCCTTTTTATGCATGTCTCAAGTTAGATTCCTCTTATTCTAGATATGCTTCAAACCAACATGAGGCCAATAGGCCTAACAGTTAACTAGTACCATAGCCCATACACAAACTTGTCGAGGAGTCTCACATACCACCTTTTTGCCTGATATCTTTAAAAAAAGACTATGAAACCTTTCTTAGTGAAAAACTTCATAATAGTGACAAAGTGAAAAAGATCATAATAGAGTGCATGACTTGATATATTGAAAAGGTACAAAACTCTAATAGGAGATCATTTAACTTTCAAGGTAAGTTTTATGTGTATATGTTCATAGTCTCTAAACGAAAACTTAAAACAAGGTGACTAGCATACATTTTTTTTTTTTACAAACTCCTATCCCCCATCCCCAGGGGCAGACAAAATCTTTCCCTGTTGGAATTTAAAAATAACCAGCTTTAATAGCTACAAATGTATATGGGGAACACACTCCTTCTATTCCAGACATTAAGCCTTCATGGACATTAGACCACCATCTGGCATTTATACCAAAATCATTTTACATGAACTGCTTATCAGTGATTTTGGATAGCCAAATATTACTTTACTTTTCACAAGTATTTTTGTTCATTTAGAAAGGTAAAACTTTTTGTTTCAAATAAAAATACTTGCATAACTCTTTCGATCATACAACTTAAAAATCACAATATTTAATGATTAATTACTAAATATGAACAAGCAAAAGAAGCTAACTCCATTGTGAAGAAGCAAATGAAGATAACTTCCCTGAAGTCATTCCAAATGCTTTCACAATATCAATATAATTTTGATATATAGCTTTATTCTAATATGTGAGTTTACTTATTTCTTTCACTGAAATTCCTTAACAGAATAAAATAATAAAACAAATATATACCCCCAACCATAACCCATGCCTTAATTAATGTAGATGACATGAAATATTCTTAAAGATGACAGCTTAAGGTATCGGATGTACAATTGAGTCTGAGAGCTCGGGATTTTCCAGGATGAGCTCGGTAGGAGCTTGAAATAAATAAGTCGCACTATTTTTGATCTAACATGATAAACAATATTAATAAAGAATAAACAATTGATGCATAAAATCAAGCAATATTTTTGTTCTTTATTTTAAAACAAGTTATTTCAACTTTTCCCCCTTATGTTGATTATGACGTTGTAGCAGTCATTTGCCATTGTATGAAGTTATTTTTTCTCCTGCGGTGCTCTTGTAATAACGTGAAGAAAAAAAACCTAATTCATAGAGTAAAGTGCACAAGTCACGTTTTTCGTCAAAAAATACTGAGTAGGTCGTTTTAATCATTGATTTCGTAGATATTGTGACTGTGTTTCGGACCTAACATTTGTATAACGGCGTATTTGCTACTAACTATTTTTAAGTACCATGCATACGGATTTCGTGGTTAAAATGCTTGTACACGTTTATTATAATTATTGTGTTTAAACATCACCTTGCTATTTTCTGTAAATCAAGTTAACAATTAAAGAGTCAAATAATGAAATTTTTAATCACTGCATGATTGTATTTTTTCATCGGAATTCCAAACAATTTTCTTCTCTCTCACTTCATATTACATGTATGTGCATGAATGGTACATTTTTTACTCTTTTTCAAATCGCTGGATTTTATATCATTCAAATAATACTATTAGATACCAATTCCAAATCAATTCGTTTCATTTTGCTGTTTACATAAAAGAAGCGCGTCACCATCCAATGAAATCAAATACTCAAAATTTGATTGACAGGTTCAGCCAGATAGCCGATGTTATGTGTGGTATTTGTACACAATCTTATCGTGTAAGAAATGCATGCTTATTACAACACCACAGCATCATTTATGGTTGATTCATATTTTGTTATAACTGTGTAAAGCATGTTGATGTATTGCGCATTCCACACTCGATACGGAAACATCGTAGTCAGACTTTATTGACAGTCTCCATTATAAAACTGACTTTATTTTTTTTTTGCCGTTGAAAAAGAATACAATTTTGAGTAAAAGATAATACAATGTATATTGTTTTCTACAAGTTTGGAATGAATTCTTATAAAACATTTCACACGGTCCTCGCACGCTTTGTTCGTAATGCTTTACACACCTGATGTGAACCGCAATTCATGACTTCGTTGTATTAGTAACAATATTTCTTGTGCAAACATTTTTTGCTGAATGAAAAAAAAATCAACAATTTAGAATTACAAGTTCTCAATCGTAAAGGATTGGAAAACAAAGGTAATCAATTTATTTCAAAACTTTATTTTTATCAAAATATGTTGGCAATTTTTATTTTATAAATATTAATAATGATTGCACATGTTTTCGTCAAACAAAAGTAGTATTTTACCGTGCGTGATTTGCAGCGCTAGAGTTACTTCTCCATAGTGATTTGGCGGGAAAAAAATCTATTTTTAGAAACTACAAACCCTTATCTATCGAATGAGTATATAAAATATATACCTTACCAGGCATTATTTTTTGGTCAATTGTACATGATCGGATACCTTGATATTTTTTTCTGAACATGCAGTCAGTTTTTATTCTGTTGTGTCAGTAGACATTATTCATAAACATTAACTGACCAATATGGCCAATACCTGCATTAAGAAGTCCTACCCTAGACACTATTTGAGTGTTTTGGTCCAGCCCTATAGATTCAAATCCCTTTAATGGGTGACATTAATTTTAAGATTATAAAAGATGGCTTCATTTTTATTGCTTTATATGCAGTCAGTTTTTATTCAATGTCAGCAGAAGATAAGAAGACGAGCTGTTTTAACACTCAATATGACTATACTTTGGCCCCGCCCTAGAATCTGAACCCCTATCTTGGGAGATGTGGAATTCAAAATTTTGGTAGAGGGCTTCCTGGTCAACAAAATTATGAATACAGTTTTCCTTACAGGTGTGTGGGAGTAGAGAAGATAATTTGCATTAAGGTACTCCCATCCTCCGCCCCAAAGTATTTTTTTTTCATCATAAAAATGTTATTCATCCTTCGAACTTTATAATTAAAATTGATATCATAAAAGAAATTTTTTGGTGGTTTCCATGCATTTTACAAAGTTTTTGCCTATTTTGCATTGATGGATGTAATGGAATAAATATATATGGGCCACATTGCTCACCTGAGCATGATAAACTCAGTTTAATGGAGTTATTAAACAAACTATCTTGACAATGTAGTAAAACCATTTTGATCCTGTTTGAATAAAAATCCATTTTCCCCTTGGATATTCTTATGTTTATAAAGTCCCTTTTCTAATAGGATAATTTTTTAGTCATATCATATTAAGTATCGCAGTTCTCATCAAGATCACAATTGTTTATATATGGGATATTAACTTAAATCAAACTTAGAACCCCTTGTGAGTCCATCAAGAATCAGCAATTTGTCAAAATGCTTGCATATAAGTAAAACCATATATTATAACATTTAAGTTTTTGTGAATTAAAATGTTTTTTTAATAAATTTAATTAAAGATTATTCTCTATTTTTCCTCTGTAAAAAATTGTCTCCCCATTGTGACTCCATCTTACCCCCAGGGATCACAATTTGAACAAACTTGAATCTACCCATTCCCTGTCTGAGGATGCCTCCACACAAGTGTCAGCTTTTCTGGCCAATCAGATTTTCAAATATTTTTCTCAATATATTCCTATGTAAAACTTCAACCTCCCACTGCGGCCCCACCCTACCCCTGGGGATCATCAATTGGACAAACTTGAATCTACCCAGCTGAGAAATAAATGCATCAGCACAAGTTTAAGCTTCCCTGACTCACTGGCTTCTTAGAAGTAGATTTCAAAAGATTACTATGTCAAAATTTGCCCCCCCCCCCCCCCATTGTGGCCCCACCCTACCCCCTAACACTGGGCATTATAATCTGAACAATCTTGAATCTAAACAACCTGACGTTGCTTCAACGCAAGTTGTAGCATTTCCTGTTAATTAGTTTCTGAAAAGAAATTTTTTTAAAGATTTACTCAGACAATATTTTCCTATCTAAAAATTAAACCACCCATTTAGGCCCCATCCTACCCCTCAGGGGTCATGATTTTCATATGTTGAAAACTATGAATTTACACTAGCTGAGGATGCTTCCACACAAGTTTCAGCTTTCCTGGCCAATTAGTTTCTGAGAAGAAGATTTTCAAAGATTAACTATATATATATATATAAATTCTTATGTAAAAATTCACCCCCCCCCCCCCACTGTGGTCCCCCTACCCTGGAGGTCAAGATTTTCTTAACTTTGAATCTATACTAGCTGAGAATGTTTCCACAAAATGTTTCAGATTTCCTAGCTGATTAGTTTCTCAGAAGATTTTTTAAAAGATTTACACAATATATTCCTATTTAAAAATTCCCCCCATTATGGCCCCATCCTACCCCCAGGGGTAATGATTTTCACAACTTTGAATCTACACTAGCTGGGGATGCTTCCAAGTTTCAGTTTTCCTGGCCAAATAGTTCTTGAGAAGAAGATTTTGAAAAATTCTCAAAAATTTTCAATAATTCTACATTATCTTCCCTTGAAATAGGACATGGTCCTTGATTTTCACAACTTTGAATCCTCTTTGCTTAAGGGTGTTTTTGCTAACAGACTGACGGATAGACAAATGATGGAAAAAGTGTGATTTCAAAAAGCTCACTTAAGCTTTCAGCTCAGGTAAGCTAAAAAAGAGCTTAACAGACAGCCCATGGGCCTCATCGCTCACCTGAGGAACAATAGGTATGATAAAATCAGCTTATAGAGTCATAATACAAACTATCTGCACAATGTACAATAATACATGTAGATCCTGTATAATTAAAATCCATTTTCCCCCTGGATATTCTTATGTTTATAATCAATGGTCCCTTTTCTAACAGGATGATTTTATAGTCATATCACATGTTGAGTATTGCAGTTTTCAAATAGATCCTCAACAATTGTTTATATATTGGATATAAACCTACATCAAACTCTGAACCTTCTTGTGAAGCCGAAGAATTGTCCTTGGGCCAAAGTCTAAACAATTATAAAGAATCATCTGGATGACTAGTTCCTGAGAAAAAGATTTACTCTATATATTCCTATGTAAAACTTCAACCCCCCCCCCTATTGTGGCCAACCATACCTCTGGGGGTCATGATTTTCACAACTTTGAATCTACACTACCTAAGGATACTTCCACACAAGTTTCAGCTTTCCTGGCTGATTAGCTTATGAGAATATTTTAAATAATTTACTCTATATATTCCTATGTTAAACTTCAACCCCCCCATTGTGGCCAACCCTACCCCCATGGTCATGATTTTCCTAACTTTGAATCTACACTACCTGACGATGCTTCCACACATGTTTCAGCTTACCTGGCTGTTTAGTTTCTGAGAAGAAGATTGACTCTTACTATATATTCCTATGTAAAACATAGACCCCCCCCCCCCATTGTGGCCCCATCCTACTCCCAGGGGTCATGATTTTAACAACTTTGAATCTACACTACCTCAGGATGCTTCCACACAAGTTTCAGCTTTCCTGGCCAAATAGTTCTTGTAAAGAAGATTTTTGAAAAGGACTATGTGCGGTATGTCAAATATCTGCCCCCGATTTCAACCAATTTTTAAATAGTATCGTATAAAATTAAAATCTTCACAAATCATTGTATAGAGGATGCCTATAACTTTAATCTTGATTTTAGTCATCTTTGCTCATTCGTTGGTTATCTATGACGTCACCTCAATGACCTAATTCCCGCAAATTTGCAAACAAATGAAAATATTTTCATTTTTGCTCTATATTTTGCATTCTGAAGTATAGAGCGCTGGTCTGCTCAAGTTTGATTTTAACATATGTTTTTCTTCAGATATATAGTTATACACATTAAACTAAAAAATGGTACTTGAGCAAGCCTGCGCTTGGTGTTTCCCAGTCGAAAAACCATTGGAAAACACCCATATTTTGCTACAAAACCATGCTACAAAACATCAATTTATCAAAATGATGAAATCTTCATGGTGTCATTTCTACATTATGACGTCACTGTGGTGATAACCTTTAACACCTTTATTTCCAATATGATTTTAACTATCTTTCACCTTATTTTTAGAGCTCTTTCTAAAACTTTGATTTTGGGGGCAAAAAGTGCATAAAACCGCACATACATGTACTCCTTTCGCAAAAAAAAATTATAATTATCTCCCCTTGAAAAAGGCTGTGGCCTTTAATTTTCACAACTTAAAATCCCCTTTGCCTAAGGAGGATTTGTGCCATGTTTAGTTGAAATTGGCCCTGTAGTTCTTGAGAAGATGTTGAAAATGTGAAAAGTTTATGGACAGACAGACTGACAGACAGACGGACATACGGATGACAGACAAAATGTGATCAGAAAAGCTCACTTGAGCTTTCAGCTCAGGTGAGCTAAAATCAATTACACCAATTTTAAATAATTTTTTAAAAATAAAATAAACACAATAAATGAATATAAATATTCTCATGTCAGTATCAAACTATTATAGCACTTTTTAAAACAGAAAACTTATAGTGCAAATGTCACCGTTAATTAATTTGTTTTGCCCCCCCCCCCCTTTACCAGTACACCATTACCACATAGCCAAAACCAATCAGCTGTATAAATTTTAGAATGTTAATGGCTAGGTGGGACAAATCCTGGGGAAGAAAATTTTTTTTTGGGAGGGGTGGGGAGAGGAAAGCAGGGGAGAGCAAAAATACTTACAGGATATTTTTTGGAGAAGATTTTGAATTGATATATGCAGTTAATGAACTACCTTTTCATAACCTTTTCATTAAGATAATTACAATCATTTAAGAAACCATTATGTTCCTTACCAACTTTTTTCAGTGATCACATGGTTGATGCAAAAGGTTATTTAAATCATAATTAAAGTCAATTTGTTTCTCCTTATAAGCAAACTTAAAAATCACCCATTGAGCATATTGAAAATTTTTCAAACTTCATGTATCAAACTCGCTTAGATTAGTTTTTATTTCTTTATGGGGGTTGAAGTTATAAAACAAAATACCAGTACATGTATACGGAGTCTTGGATGGTTTTTTTAATGTCGATATTACAAATTAACTTAATTTTAAGGTGTCAGTAAAACTTTTTGTTGTCTACCTAATAAGGATATCAAACCTATTCCTTTGTAAATTAGCCTAGCTACAGAACCACATAAGAGAACAAAAGGAGTCTAAAAAGATTTCAAAATTTGGCTTGTTCTCAATCTAGTAATGCACTGCTGCTGCAATATGTATGATTCCATTTACTAAATAAATATTGTTTAAACTAAAATTTGGGGATAAGAGTTCTTTTATTAATGTTTGGTAAATAACACTAGGTTGTACAAATAAGATGTATTATGCATAGATAGAAGATAAAACAATTTTAACATTTAAAGAAATACGAGGAAAATTACTTATTAATAAAAATCTAACCATGCAATGAAAATGTACCCAGAATGCCTAATAAGCCCTATTAGAATTATAAGAATTCATTATAGATTTATACTTATTAAGTATACATGTACCAGTAAAATGGATTACTTTTCACATGAAATTCAACTAGAATGCACAGAAAATATTTCATTTTCTACATAATTCCTTTGATAATTCATAACTGCCTTAAGACATGCAATATATGAAAATTTTAATAATCAATGACATTAAATTTGAACTCACAAAAAAATAAATAAATTAAAATAACCCTGTCTTAACTCATTGTTTACATCTTTAACTTTTACTTAAAAAAATCTCTGTGAATTAAGGGAACTTATTCAAATTATTTATATAATATTTAAAAAAAAAAGAGATTCTTCGGTTAATGAGATAAATTTCAGCAATTTGGAAAAGGGGGGGTTCCAATTGTTGCCAATCAATATGTGCAAAATTCATTATTTGTCAATAAACAAGGCCTTTTGAACGTTTTCCGTGTGTAATTTAATAAACATTTATCTCGTCAATATCTTTTTCATATTTATTTCAATATCAGACTGCACAGCATTATTTAGCGTATTGGTTATGGTAAGGAAGATTTGCATAATTTCTAGCCTTAAAAAACCATGTCTCCAGCAATGAGAATGCGCGTCTATGCTTAATAGAAATATACACTAAGAAAAAAAAGTATAATTCAGACTAATTACGATAAGCTATTATATAATTTTCTGTGTATTTTTCGTATGTAACAAAGTAAAACTTCTCTATCATAATTACTTAAGTTAATTAACTAAAAAATACATTTGAAAGCAGCTTTAAAAAGTAAAAAAATGCTTGTACTCATACTTGAACGTCGTTTCAAACTGTATGAACTATTATAATCGATTTTTTTAAAGAAATGGAACAGAAAATACGTTTTAAAAGTTATAACAAATCTTTGTTTTTAAGCGATACTGCATAAGTTTATGATTTTTTTTTTTATTTTCCACGTGTTTACTCATTGAAGTGAACATTGGATGCAGTAGGGGAGTATTTTTTTAGATAAAAAGATGGTAAGGGTTTTTTTCATATAAGAAATACATGTAAATTATGGTACACTGTATGAAATTCTTAAAATAAGCAATTTTAAAAGCATTTAATTGAGAAAATTACAGTATTTATATTATAAATGGGAAAAATTGTCTTTAAATAGGCATTTCCAAAAAATTCATATGCCCCAGAGAAAGGGGGGGGGGGGGGGTTCCGACCCCCGGACCCCCCCCCCCCTGTATATTCCCCTCATTGTCCAAGTTAATAATATTGACAAGCTTTTTGGGTATCCATAAAAATGTTGTGCATATATACATATACAAAATGGCAAGACAGACTAACTCTCCCAAAGTGATTTCATACAACCAGGCACACTTAATTTTTGCTTCTAATAAATAAAATAAATCTGACTTACCTTTTGTTGCTGCCTTCGCTTCCTCTGTAGGATGGTTGGAGCTTCTCTTTGGTCTCAAACACTTTTTAAACAAAATCTAAAATAGAAAAAAAAAGTCAAAAATTGACACAATCAGTTGATTTGTTTGAGCACTGCAGGTGGTAATATAAAACAAGAAGTCAATTACATGCAGCTACCTATTCTAAAATAAACTTACTCTTTCATTTCATAAACAGAGAAATTTGAAGAAATACTGGTCTTAAAAAGCTCTTTCTTTTCAAGAAGAAAAAATATTTAAGAAAAAAAATAGCTGGATGAACATAATTATGCTCTGTATTCTTCAAAATTACTCAAGAAAGCTCATAAAATATGAAATGGTCTTACTTTATTTATGTTGTATTCTTAATATATTAATATGGAGAGCCCATTAAACAATATCTACTTAAGAGATTGCATTGTGTTTCAACTATATAACAATGTTAAAAGAAAAAAAAAGAATCTCCCTAGGAATGATTTTCTCTCTGAATCCTCTAATGCAGCTGGATATTGTTATAATCATAAAGGGTAACACTTTATTTATTATATCAATTGAATCCAAATTTTATAAGAATTATTATATTATAATCATATTATATGAAATCATTGTTTTTTCAAAAGTTTGTTTTTTCATCTTAATATAACAGCTTAAAAATCTATTTTCAAACAAGAATAGAAATGAATAAGCTTCAATAAGTATAATTTAAGTCTCAAACTCACCAGTTCACCTTGACCAGTAGGTGTCACCTTTGACCACCTGTTAAGAGGTGCTAATTAATTGGAGACAGAGTGAAATCTCCTTTTATACAACAACAGATAACCAATCAAATTGTAGTAGATAATAGGTTCTGACCAATCAGATTTTGGTTTATCATTTCAAGATCACTGTAAAAAATTATGAAATACAGTTAAATAAATTCAAAATAAATACATAGATAAAAATAATTTAAGAATTACCCCATGTAATCATTGAATTGAAAAGGATTTACAATAATCTCTACACATACACTATCAAAATCCAACAACTTTCAAGTTATTAATCTGTGTTGATAGAAGTTTATTTACCGTAGTAAATTCTTATTTGTGATATAGTAATAAAAGAACTACTTTAATTTTCCTTTCTCTCTTGATGAGGCAAAAACCTGGTCTTTTTATAACAAAAAAAAGTGATATGAATTTGAACTATTTTTTCAATTAAAGCAGTACAAATCATAATTTTACTTTCAAAGAATGCACAGATATATTTATTTTTGATATTTAAATATATATCAGCTTTCAAGCTTCCATTTATTTCTTTGTACTAGATATTATGCAAGTAACATATACATGATTTTTATAACTTTTTGAAATAACAAAATGTTTCAACTTCTGTTAATAATTTAGTCCCATTATTTAAAGTTAAAAAGTTAAGAGCAAATTGCCTTTAATTCACCAGCAAAGAAGAAAAAAAATGTTTATTAGAAATGTATTGAATTTGTTAACATTTCATTTCTGTTTTTGATACACATATATATGAAATTGAAAATGTACCGGGTATATATTATTTAAAAAGTTGAATTATTCCTTTCTTGAACAGAGAGGAAAATATAGAAATATAGCTTGAGATTACAGCTATAATATTTAAAAACTTGAAAGAGAGAGAGAGGGAGAGAGTGAGTGAGAGAGAGAGAGAGAGAGAGAGAGAGAGAGACTTACAGTAGCTCAACGGCTACACACCCCTTGTATCATTTGTTACATGGTGTATGTCTACTAAGAAACCATTTTGACAGAGGGGATACTTGACACCCGCAGGTGGACATTAGGAGACACTATAATTAAGCTACCTGTAGCCCGATTTTCTGCCCTTCTGTGTACAGCTCCCCTCCTTATTTATCATTTACTTATATAAACAAAAATAAAATTATCATCATAGATATTCTATTTCATTAAGAAATTATTCAATATTCATACTTAAGTAAAGTTTGATAATGTTTTGACAAGATTTTATAAATGTTAAAACTCTTGTTAATAGCGTACCAGTATTTTGTTTCTTTACTTAAAGCCAAGTTTTCTATCATACAAAGTTTAAAACTAGTGAATTTAATCTTACAAATTCTACTCACATACATTGAAATGAGTTAAAATCCACAAATAAATAAATAAAGATTGTTATAGAATTGTCCCACCAAGTATAAACATAAAATTGGATTGAAAATAATTAGCAAAAAAATAATCCTTACACATACACTATCAAAATCCAACAACTTTCAAGTTATTAATCTGTGTTTATGGAAGTTTATTTATATACAGTAGTTTCTTATTTGTGATATAGTAACAAAAAACTTCTTTAATTTCCCTTGTTGAGGCACAAAGCTGATTTTTTTTATACAACAAATTAGGTGATGTAAATATAAACTATTTTTTTTTCAATTTATTAAAGAAGTACAAATGATAATTTTTATTTTCAAAGAATGCACAGATATATTTATCTTTTTTATTTAAATATATATCAGCTTTCAAGCTTCCATTTATTACTTTGTACTAAAATATGCAAGTAACATATACATGATTTTTATAACTTTTTGCAAGAACAGAATGTTATATTTTCTGTTAATAATTTTGTCCTATTAATTTAAAGTTATTAATTAAAGAGCAAATTGCCTTTAATTTACCAGCAAAAAGAAGAAAAGAATGTTAATCAAAAATGTATTCATAAAATTTGTAAACATTTATATTTCATTTTGTTTTTGAAACTCATGTATGAAAATAAACAAATTAATGTATATATTTTTTAAAAGTTTTTTATTTCTTGAACAGAGCGAGAAAGATAGAGATATAGCTAGAGATTATAGTCAAAAACTTGGGGGATGGGGGGGGGGGGGGTGGGGAGAGAAAGAGAGACAGAGGGGATCGAGACTTACAGTAGCTCAACGGCTACATGCACACCTCTCCCCTTATGTGTTTAATGGTGTATGTCTTGTAAGAAACCATTTTGACAGGGGAGGGGGGGGGTACTTGACACCTGCAGGAGGTCATTAGGAGACACTATATTCAAGCTACCTGTAGTCCCCCTTTAATCTGCCCTTATGTGTACAGCTCCCCTCCTTTAGTATCATTAACTTCATTAAACAACAAAATAATTATAATCATAAATATTTTAGTTCATTAAGAAATTATTGAATAATCATATAAAAAGTTAAGTTTGAGATTCTTTTTACAAGATTTTACAAATAACACAATACATGTAGTGTACCAATTTTTTGTTTCTTTTCTATGAGCCGAGTTTTCTATAAGACCAAGTTTAAAAACTAGTGAATTAAATCTTACAAATCCTACACACATCCCTCAAAATGAAATAAATTCCATAAATGTTTAAATAAAAATCATTATAGCATTGTCACATGTAAACATATATACAAAATTGGATTGAAAAATATTTTCAAAATAATCATCTCTACACATACATAATCAAAATCCAACAACTTTAATGTTATTAATCTGTGTTAGAAGTTCATTTCTTTTTGGTTTCTTTTTCGTCATATAGTAACAAAATACTAATTTAAATCAATTTTCCTTATTCCCTTGATGAGGCATAAAGCTGGTCTGTTTACAACAAAATAGGTGACATGAATTTTAACTATTTTTTCAATTAAATCAGTACAAATCATAATTGTTATTTCCAAAGAATGCATATATATATATACCAGGAAAAAGAAAAAAGTGTTAATCATTAAAAATGTATTGAATTTGTAATTTTTAAACAGTTTATTCCTTTTTTGAACAGCTTGGGGGAGGGGGGGAGACTTACAGTAGCTTGACAGCTACACACTTCTTCCCTCTTGTGTTAGATGGTGTATGTCTTTTGATGGGGGGAGGGGGGGGGAGCAGATACTCAACACCTGCAGGTGGTCATTAAGAGACATTAAAATTAAGCTTCCTGTAGCCCCCCTTTCTACCCATATTTGTACAGCTCCCCTCCTTTTATACGATTAACTTCAAGGATACCAGTATTTTGTTTCTTTTCTATAAGCAGTCTAATTTATCATATCTAGTTTAAATCTAGTGAATTTAATCTTTAATACAAATCCTACACACATCCCTCAAAATGAATCAATTTTCATAAAAAAAATGGACACAAAACATTTCATACTTTTGATAGAAAACTCTTGTTAAAAGCATACCAGTATTTTGGTTTTTTCCCATGAGCAGTCTAATTTATCATACCAAGTTTAAAACTAGTGAATTTAATCTTTAATACAAATCCTACACATCCCTCAAAATGAATTAATTTCCATAAAAAACAGACACAACATTTTTTAATCTTTTGGTTATTTCAAAAAAATATATCTATATATTTATTAATCATAATCATACTCTCTTGACTGTGTAGGATTTAATTGTTCTTTGTTATAAAAAAAAAATAATTCTTCAATCAAATACTGAGTATATATCTTTTGGTTTTAATGGATACCTATACTTAAGTATACCCCTCAATGAAAAAAATAAGTTTGTTTTTATGCAACATACTTTATTTCAAAAACCAAATTATTTTTGTATGAAATTTCTCTCGTTTTTCTCTGAATATCAAACAGATAAGTTATTTATCCCTTTGATTAACTACAGTGCCACTAACTTTTATAATGGGACCTGACTATAAACCTTGTTTATCTCTCCTTAGAGACAATGCTTTGTTTATTCCCACTGTTGTTTGGATTTGTTGCTTTCCTCCATTCCTTCTTTCTATTCATTATTACTCTGATAAAGTTCTCTCAGGTAACATTGTATTGAAGTGGAATTCTTTCTTCTTTGAAAGTATTGTTTTGACCTCCAGATTTTTTGTTTCAGCAAATTAATACATTCATGTATTGAAGATCAATTCATAAAGGTAGTGAAGATTATCAAACCCCAATCCCCCACCCCTGCCTGCAAAATGGAGTGAACCTAATATTAATTTTGTATTTGAACTGAAATAAAAGATTACAAGCCTCAGTTCAACGATGTCTTTAATGAATATATCCCTTGCAAGTTGAGAAACCCTTAAAATAGCATTCATAATAGGATTTCTTTTTCAGGTTCGGTCACTGTTTGAAGAGGGTTTTTGTAACTTAATTGTTATTTGAGCTCAAGACTGCATGCTTTTCAGTTAGTTATGAAATATACCTGCTCTAAAAAAATTACTGGGGACACCAACTTACAACAATGAGAAGGCATACAGATAAATCAGACTTTTTCAAAGTGAGACAAAAAATTGAGGAATTATGCTGCATTGAAGCTCATTGTCAAATAGCACTATATAAAGACGGTAAAATATAATATATGGTTAAAAAAATTACACATCATATACCTCATGATTAAACAAATCCCACAAGAACTGTATGCCTTATTTGTCTCCAGATCATAATAATCAATTTTTTTTCTCTCTCCTTATCAAATATAATAAGCACCAACATTATTTACTCTTACTGAAGAACAAATTGAGATAACGGGTAGTTTGTGTTTCATTGTTGTGTTGTATTCTAAATATACAACAAATATTTTTGTTTACATCTCAGTATAAAATCAGAATGATAAAAGAAATTCAACTGCGTTTTAATAATACAAACAAACAAAATTTTATATATCAAATTTAATTGATAGCAAGATTATATTTTATTTTTATAGAAAATAGGCTAAAAATCATAAGACAATATGTCTTGACAGCAATAAATAAATTATCTCAGAATCTTATTCTGAGCATGTTGGCATCATTTCCCGTAGAGATCCTGTACTTGAAGTGAGGTATATTTCAAAGGCCTTCAAAATCCAAGAATAACAACACATGGTTTATCAACGTTTCCGTTTGAACCCTCGTTTGAAGTCACTTTTGGCTGGTTTTGCTGGTTTGTCTGTGGACTCTGCAGGCTTGGTGTGGAGGAAGTCGTGCAGCTGTTTGGCGTGAGGCTGACTCCCCAGGATATCCGTAAGCTGTTCCAGGGAGCAGTCACACAACGCAGACAAACTCTCCACTCTGTTCATGATCAAACGGTAGTTCTTAGCATTGACACCTGGCATCTTCAGCAAAAAGTCCTGGATAGAAAAACAGACTTTTCAAAAGAAAGCACTTAATGCATGGATATACTATAACGTTCATGTAAACCAAATATTTGGTAGGAAATACCATAAATTTGTTATCAGACAAAGAACTGATATACATAATTATACATTAAACCTGTGAATAGACCTTTGTACATGTACTAAGTTTATTACTTCACAAATACAATGTAAATCAAATGAATATTTAAACAGAGGCGCATGAGCATCTTTGCTCACCTGAGCAACAATGTCATTTGATAATTAAGCTTTACTATGTAAAATACACAACAATTGCATGTAAAAATCTTGAATTTTAACAACAATTCTCCTTTTACTTCAGGGATAAAGATACAACAAAATTAGAAATTTCTGTAAATTAGTAGCCAGTAGTCTGTAGTGGCCAGAATTTTCAGTGTGGTTTAAAACTTTATTAATTCTAGATAAAAACTCACTAAATTTTAAGTTTAGATTTTTAATACATTGATTCATAATCGTAAAAAAATAGTTCAAAGTAAATAATTAATTTTTAAATTTTTATTTTACACATTTACATTTTCAGTACACTTATTTTCTGTCAATTGTTCATTTGTGGAATGAATTTTAAAAGTAGTTAAGGATGTTGATGTTAATCCTTGTGGAATGGTTTGCATATACTTATTGATATTGTCTATTCTTCAATCAAAACTTTCACAAATGAAAATTAGGTGCCATCTCTCCCAAACATAAAATAAAGGCTGCAAGAATTTAGTCATACACAAAGTGACTCTGCTTTGTTAATATTACAATATTCTAAATATAATTTTCTGGACATACTTAAATCAAAAATTGTGTCTATTGATTGATTAACCATCCATGATTTTATGGATCTTTCCAACATTAGATGAATTCACAACATGGTACTTGTTGTCACAGTAGATGGAGTTGCCTGTGGTAGGCGGTTATTTATATCTAACATTCATGGTTCCTGTTGTAGGCGGTTATTTATATCTAACATTCACGGTTCCTGTGGTAGGCAGTTATTTATATCTAACATTTACGGTTCCTGTGGTAGGCGGTTATTTATATCTAACATTCACGGTTCCTGTGGTAGGCGGTTATTTATATCTAACATTCACGGTTCCTGTGGTAGGCGGTTATTTATATCTAACATTCACGGTTCCTGTGGTAGGCGGTTATTTATATCTAACATTCACGGTTCCTGTGGTAGGCGGTTATTTATATCTAACATTCACGGTTCCTGTGGTAGGCGGTTATTTATATCTAACATTCACGGTTCCTGTGGTAGGTGGTTATTTATATCTAACATTCACGGTTCCTGTGGTAGGCGGTTATTTATATCGAACATTCACGGTTCCGGTGGTAGGCGGTTATTTATATCGAACATTCACGGTTCCTGTGGTAGGCGGTTAATTATATATAACAATCACGGTTCCTGTGGTAGGCGGTTATTTATATCTAACATTCACGGTCCCTGTGGTAGGCGGTTATTTATATCTAACATTCACGGTCCCTGTGGTAGGCGGTTATTTATATCTAACATTCACGGTTCCTGTGGTAGGCGGTTATTTATATCCAACATTCACGGTTCCTGTGGTAGGCGGTTATTTATATCCAACATTCACAGTTCCTGTGGTAGGCGGTTATTTATATCCAACATTCACGGTTCCTGTGGTAGGCGGTTATTTATATCTAACATTCACGGTTCCTGTGGTAGGCGGTTATTTATATCTAACATTCACGGTTCTTGTGGTAGGCGGTTATTTATATCTAACATTCACGGTTCCTGTGGTAGGCGGTTATTTATATCTAACATTCACGGTTCCTGTGGTAGGCGGTTATTTATATCTAACATTCACGGTTCCTGTGGTAGGCGGTTATTTATATCTAACATACCTGGGGTCCATGACTGTACTTGTCTGACCACTCCAGGTCTCCCCCCTCGGAGGTTCCCACCGCCAGGGCAGTGGCTGCATCAGGCTGGGGCTTCCCTGCCTGAAATTTCAACAATATCAGTGAAGACAAGCAACCCTGTATCAGTTTTACTCAACAACCTTTTCTCATAGTGAAATATTCAAAAATATCTTCGTAGATCTGCACCCCTCTTTATATTAAAAGAAAAATAACACAGTTATAAAAAAAATATATATACCTTGATGAGTTGGAACAATATAAACAAGCAATTCTAACATGTTTTGGAAGGTTTCTGAATTAGTGTTACCTTCAACTCCTCAAACAGTTCGGCAGTTGCGTAAGGACTCTGGCACCAGAGGATGCGTAGTTTGGGAAAGTGAAGGGTGAGGAGGGCGAGGCGTGATGTCACATCCTGTATGGACACCTCACTGGACTGCTTCACCTGATCACAGAACAGAGCGTCAGACTTGGGTCAGAGAGTACTGCCATCCCACAATACTATCAAGACACTGACAACAACTAGCAATTATCTATGTCAAACTAGATTCACTTTCGTTCTTGTGCTGAAATTTCTTTTCATACATGACCTTCTTTCATTTAGTGTTGAATAATCTGATCAATGTATGACAACATTCTAAGAATACAAATTGCCTACATCTTTCTTTACACTTTTTACCTGTAAGGAAAAGGATTTATTGGCATCAAACTCAATGAGAAGGACAGGCTTCTTGTAATATCGGCACATAGAAACACACTGGTTGTACAGGCGTCCATTGTTCAAGGAGCCAATCAGATCGCTGACACTCTTCCTTTCTACACAGATATCAGGCGAGAGAATGTAGTCACCAACCTGCATGGAATAAAAAACCAGTCGCTGAATCTCAGCATCCCTCCTCTTGCTACTACCTGTATAGTAATGCAATTAATTTTTATATCTCTATTGACTACTTGGTTACTTTTAATCCTACAGTTCATACCTCTAAAGTTATAGGTTCTATTTCAATGCCTCGTTTGTGAATCAAAGATGGTAACTCACTCCCAAACTCTCTCATGTCCACTATTACCTAATAAAGAAATAAAATGAACTTGGCAATCATTGATAATGGCAGAAGCAATATGTATATCGTTTACACTGACTTCTGAAATGAATAGATTGACCTATGAATCAATTACATAGATCTGTGTACTAGTCACCTAATAAGAAGACCTGCATCACTATAAATTCATAATTTGTGTCTTAAATAATTATTGAAAAACTATTGATCTTTTTCATAAGTTACAAATTAAGTTATATAAATTGCAATAACATTAATTTCTCATGATTTGAGTTATTATCAAGTTCTGAGGATTTGTCTACCCTTTGCTCAACAGGGACAACAGGTCCCCCTCCTTTCCGTGTGTTAACTGTGGCATTAGCAGGAAGTGTACCCCTTGAAAGGTTGGGATCATCTTCTGATTTCCCCTCCCTTTCCTCTGGAATTACCATAGTCTGAAAAACAAAAACATGAACAACTACAAATAGAACACACATAAAATCAGCACAAATGAAAGTGATTTTTTAAAGGAGGAGTCTTCATACAGATTCACCTTCACAAACGAAGGGTTTTCAGTCCACTCTGCTCCCCACAAACAGAGCAGACTGGATCAAAAACATTTGGCTTGCAAAGATGATACATATTCAACAAGATATTTGTGAGCCTATGCTCACTGGTTATACCCTGCCCTGTTGTGAATATACAAAATAAGCGAAGTTAAAATTTAACAGGAAGTTGACATCGAGTTTGTTAAAAATATAAATCCAACCTTATTGCATTCCTCAACAAAGAGTTTGTTAAAATTTCAAGCATCAGCAATTGATAGTTGCTGAGAAATGTTTGACAAAGATTCATTTAAAAATTTAGCTAACAAGATATCTGTGAGCCAATGCTCACTAGTGATACCCCAGCTCTGATGTGAATATGCAAAATAAGCAAAGTCGACATTTAACAGAAAGCTGGCATCCGATTGGTACAGAAATACATCCCACAATATGGCATGCCTATACAAATACTGTGTAAAAATTTCAAGCATCTGCGATAAATAGTTGCTGAGAATTCTTTGACGGAAATTTGTTTGAAAATTTTGGTTAAAATATAAACAAAGTTGTCATTTAACAAGAACTTGATGTCAGATTGGTACAAAAATATATCCCACGATATGGCATGCCTATACAAATACTGTGTAAAAATTTCAAGCATCTACAATAAATAGTTGCTGAGAATTCTTTGACAGAAATTTGTTGAAAATTTTGGTTAAAAAATAAGCAAATTCATCATTTAACAGGAAGTTGACGTCCGATTGGTACAAAAATATATCCCATGATATGGCATGCTACAAATACTGTGTAAAAATTTCAAGCATCTGCGATAAATAGTTGCTGAGATAAATGAGACAGAAATTTTTGTTACGGACGGACAGACAGACAGACAGATGGACACAGACAGACACACAAGGGTAAAACAGTATACCAACTCTCTTTCGGAGCGGGGGTATAAAAATATACAAAAGTTGTCATTTAACAGGAACTTGATGTCTGATTGGTACAAAAATAAATCCCACCATATGGAGAGGGGGTATAAAAATTCATGTCAAACAGACAATATTAACAAGTGATGGTACATTTACCAATTAGATTTAAATTTGTGAAATGACATTATTTCTGTGTGGGTAATAATTCATTCATGTTTCAAGACATGAAAACATAATTAAAAATTAGATTGATGAATAAAGACGTACAGCCTTCTCCTTAATGAGGTATTCAAAAGCCTCTTTTTCCATCCTGAGGGTCGTCAGATATCGCTGTTCCTCCACGGAGCCCGTGTACATCATGAAGTAGACCCTCAGTGGACTCCTGGGACGACTGGCTCGGTATACCTGTCAGACATAACAATCTCTCATTACAACTACTGCAGGTTCCTAAATCTCATTACTGACTTCGGTTAACCAGTACCAGTACTAATGTTTAATATTCAGAGATGCAATTTTAAAGAAAATATAGTTAAGCTTGGCTACTAAAAATCTTTAGAAAAAAGAAACACTGAGTGATGGAACAAAAATAAAGCCACAGTAATTTACTGTAAATGTACATGTATTACATTTGGCTGTGCAATTTATATAGCATTATATAAAAAAATGAATTTTTTAAAAATTCCAACATATCTTATAATTTTCTATGATGAAAATATGAACCTTCTAGAAATAACATTTAATGGTCAAGAATGTAAATACTATACTGCATCATGATATCAGCTAGCACATAGCCAGTCAGGAAAACCCGATTTTGTTCTTAACTGATATTATTTGTATTAAGATGCACTCTTTCTCAATGCTTTTTTATTATGCTAATCTGAGCAGAGAAAAACTTTGGTTAAATTTACATGTAGATTAAGGGTTTAATTTTTTTAAAATAGCATGTTCTATTAGATTAAAAATCTTGAAAATATAAAAGTAAGAACAAAATGTACAGATTTTGATCTTCTCTACTAGCAAATATTATTCTGATTATTGCATTGTTCTTTTTGTTATTTTATTGAACACAGAAAATGCTTTTCAGAACAGATGTAAAACAAGATATCTGTGAGCCAATGCTCACTAGTGATACCCCCGCTCTGATGTGAATATGCAAAATAAGCAAAGTCGACATTTAACAGAAAGCTGGCATCCGATTGGCACAGAAATATATCCCACAATATGGCATGCCTAAACAAATAGTGTGTTAAAATATATCCCACAATATGGCATGCCTAAACAAATAGTGTGTTAAAATTTCAAGCATCTGCGATAAATAGCTGCTGAGAAATCTGAGAGGAAAATTTGTTTGAAAATTTTGGCTAAAATAAACAAAGTACTCATTTTACAGGAAGATGACGTCCGATTGGTACAAAAATATATCCCACGATATGGCATGCCTTAACAAACACTGTGTAAAAATTTCAAGCATCTGCGATAAATAGCTGCTGAGAAATCTTTAACGAAAATTTGTTTGAAAATTTTGGCTAAAATAAACAAAGTCGTCATTTAACAGGAAGTTGACATCTGATTGGTACAACAATATATCCCACGATATGGCATGCCTAAACAAATAGTGTGTAAAAATTTCAAGCATCTGCGATAAACAGTTGCTGAGAATTCTTTGACGGAAATTTGTTTGAAAATTTTGGCAAAAAATAAACAAAGTCGTCATTTAACAGGAAGTTGACGTCTGATTGGTACAAAAATATATCCCACAATATGGTATGCCTATACAAATACTGTGTAAAAATTTCAAGCATCTGCGATAAATAGTTGCTGAGAAATCTTTGACGAAAATTTGTTTGAAAATTTTGGTTGAAAAATAAGTAAAGTCGTCATTTAACAGGAAGTTGACGTCTGATTGGTACAAAAATATATCCCACGATATGGCATGCCTTAACAAACACTGTGTTAAAATTTCAAGCATCTGCGATAAATAGTTGCTGAGATAAATGCGACAGAAATTTTTGTTACGGACGGACAGACAGACAGACAGACAGACGGACAGACGGACGGACAGACAGACACACAAGGGTAAAACAGTATACCCCCTCTCCTTCGGAGCGGGGGTATAACAAAGATGTGTATGGTAAGTTACTATAGCCTGAGGGGACTGAAGAACCAGAAGCTGGTTCAGGGGAATGAACAATCTGAGGCTGGTTTAGGGGACTGAACATCCTGAGGCTGGTTCAGGGGACTGAACAACCTGAGGCTTGTTCAGGAGACTGAACGATCTGAGGCTGGTTCAGGGGTCTGAACGATCTAAGGATGGTTCTCACCTCTAGCTCACGCACAAACTGCATGTCCACGTCGTACAGGACCACGTATCGGGGCTGGACCTCCTGCAGGGTCTTGGTCAAGCCGTTAGGGTCGGTACCGCCATGAAGGGGGTGAATAATTGTGACAGGTTCTTCCACAATGCCATAGTATGCATCTGATGATGACAAGGATGGGTCTTCTTCTCTAGAACTACCATTCTAACACCAATAGAAGGTCATCAGCATAACAAAGTTTGAAGATCAAGCGTACCAATATTAAAGCAATATGAGCTGTATTTTTTTAGATTTTTATTTTGCTGCAAAAACCTGCTAGTATGATAAGTCTGCATATAAATAAAACATTTATGATAAATAAGGTTTGAAAAATTCATTAATTTTTCTCAGAGGAAAGATTTCTCTTCTAAGGAACATATAGCATATCAATTTTTGTACAGGATGACAATAATTAAATTTTGCTCCAATTAAGGCTTCTTAGCAGTCTTTTCCACAAAAAATTGACTGAAAGAAATTTAAAAACCATGATATTTTTGTCATTTTGGTAGAAAAAAAACATTTTGCAAAAAAAAAAAATCTTCATGAAAATTGCAGCTCATATTGCTTTAAAGTATGCTTTGCTACATGTATACAGAAAATAAACTTGGGACTCGGATCTAAACCGATCTTGATCTATTGAAGTGAAATCAGTCCTAATAAAAACTACAAGAGATCTAGACTCAAGCCATAAATTGTCAGATGTAACTAGATCGTCTACTGAAAGGTTAAATTTGAAATCAAAGTACCGGTACCTCTTAGTACATTTATTGTACCAAATGATGGACCTTCAAATACACTCAGAAAAACAAGGCTGGATTAAGCGATCCCATAAGGAGGATTTAACAAAAACTTGAGTTGATCAGATTTACCTCTGTGTTCGTGTCTTTATCAGCTCCCCCTACTATCTGAGTGAGGGTCAGCTCGCTAGGTTTTGCCTTCTGCCTCTTCAGTGATTTAATCTTGGCAAGCTTTTCTTGCCTTGCTTTTTTCTATACAACACAAACATCAAGTGAAAAATTCACAGTAAAAACGGTTCTGGATTCAATGAACATTATCAAAATCATATTGTCTCTTGAAAGCTGATCTAAACTTGTACATTATAACAACTGAAATCCCCTTACAGCTTCATCCTCCAGATTCTGTCCTTTCTGGGCCAGGAACTTGTTGAACATTCTAATCATCATGCTTCTGGGTCCATCACACAGCATCTGTAATAACCACAACTCTGCATAATTGTCTGTATCTTCTATAACAAGGCTACATCACGACTTGCTAAACTTAAATTGACTCTTAACAAAAATGTTTCATCAAGACTTGCTTCAGTTATATAGTGCTATAATCTTTTTCATTTTCAAATTTTTTTCTGCCAAAGGGTTCTGAGTAAAATAATGTATTGCAGGTACTGTTTTGTTGTTTTTTGCCAATATTCACAATAGTTTTTAGCTTTATATAATTGTATTGAATAAATACAATAATATAAAGCTAACAATTCTTTATCAATGATAATAACTTAGACTTAAAGTTATTCTACAACTCTTTAAGTTGGCTTCAAACCTCTTTGAGTTGGCTACAAGTCCGGTCATCCTCAGCTGCTATAAGCACTGTCCCAGGTTCCTCCTCTGATCCAAGATTTTTATTTTCTTTTTTGATTTCCTTTAAAATGTCTCTCAATGCCTCCCATTTTGGACTTTCTTCCAATACTGGTTCTGTTGACAAAACACACCCTTCACTACCTTATATAAACCATAAGCATCACAACAGAGCTTTAAAGCTCTTATATCTTTTCCAGCATTTTTAAAAATGTTTAAATAATGACCCAACTATTCTCACACAAAGAACTAAGTACAGCTTACTCCACTTATATTGAAATCGCTTAATTTGAAATTCCGTTTATTTTGAAATAGAAATAAATCCCCAGTTTTTGCCTCTAATTGTCTTTGCATTGATTTAACGGATATAATGAAATCGGCTATTTTGAAATATCGCTTATATTGAGGCCACTGATCGGTCCCCATAAGTGATAATTAGTTGTTTTTATAACGGTTATATTGAAGTACACCCTGACTGCTGTCGTCACGGTTGATGACAGTAATTATGCCAGACTGACCGGTTGATATACAAAGGTGTGAATTAATAATTTCTCATCATGTGTGTTTTTATACCTCTTTTAAAAAGTAAAATTTATTCAGTGTTGGTTTTTTTTTTTTATGTTTATACCTATACGGATGTATTGAGGCTAGACGTAATCTGGAAACCCCACGGAAAAGAAAAACCTTATCATCCGACACTAAATACGAACTAGTTATGGCTATTGATAAAAGGACAAAGCCTAAATTCGAAATAGCCAAGGCTTTTGAGATTATCGCAAGTACACTTACGATGATATACAAGCAGCGTTCAGCAGTGTTTGAAGCGTTTAAGTCTGGTGATTTTTCTCTAAAACGTAAAAGAATGCAATCGGAGATTATGATGAGGTTTAAGATAGTAACAAAATGAAACTTACAAAACTTACGGATATAATTTTCATCAAACTTTGAAGGACTAATATTTCGTGTGATCTGTTCACTGTAATAGATAATGTAATAGAATGATGACCAAATAATTTGTTCGGGTTTGGTTTTCTATGCTTACATCGGGATTGAACTTTCCAAAATGGCGGCTTCATGTCGGTTAATTTCGCTTATATTGAAATACGGATATATTGAATTAATTTGCATGGTCCCCTGAATTTCAATATATCCGGAGTAGGCTGTACTACCTTTTTCTTCATTTTTCTGTTTGTCAACTCCTCGCGTTTTTTCAGGACCATAGACTCTTTCTTTGGCATGCTAAAAGATTTGAAAAGGATAAAAATAATAAATCTGAAAAGGATAAAAAAAAACAAGAGAAAAAAGGTCTGTAAAAAAAGACATGTTTTTGTTCAGGGGCATGTTCAGGGTTCAAGCATTGAGTGCAACCTACAAATGTATGTCAGATTATAACTCTCCATATATGCAGTCTAATTCAGGGGGCATGACTCTTTATAGTTTAGGCACCAAGTTCAACCTGAGTCATGCAATAACTCTATTTATATGCAACCTAATTCAAGGGGCAAAACTTGTCATGGTTCAAGCATTGTATGTAACATTATTAAGGAGAGGGCATTGACTTTTCAAGTGTGATCCAAAAAAATTCAATTTTGTTTGCCAAGGGGGTCTGAGACCTATTTTCAGAAATATTATTATGCTAATTTAATAATTTTGAATTTTCTAGGGGATCCAGACCCCCCCCCCCCCCCAGCACCTCTTTAGCTGTTTAGATCTACATATCCTTTAATATATATGTACAATCGAAGTCAGGGGGCATAACTCTATACAGTTAAGGTATTGTAACATAAATCAGGAGAGGGCATGACCTCTTCTAGGCAATTAAGTGTAGGGGCATAACTTTATTTTAATATGCAGCCTTATTCAGGGTTCTAAACTCTTTATAATTATAGTTCAGGCACTGAATGCACCCTTATCCAGGAGACGGCATTAAATCTTCACATGCAATCAAAGTCAGGGGGCACAACTTTTTATAGTTCAGACATTACTTGCAACCTAAGTCATGGAGAATAACTCTTTACTCAAATGCAAACTAATTCTGTGCACAAAACGATAGTTCAAGCTTTGTGTGCAACCTAATCCAGGAGAGGGCATCACTCTTTATATATGCAACCCTTTTCAGGGGTATACCGGTAACTTTTTATATATAACCAAAGTCTGGAGGAATAACTCTTTATAGCATTAAATTGTGTCAATCTTTTTTTCAGAAAGTGAAACTCTTCATATACAACATAAGCCTGAAGGCATTATTCTTTTTTATTTTTAACTTTACGCAATAAGTACAGTCTAAGGAATCATCCTGGAAGACATTACCACAAATAAGCTGTCTGCTGCATCCAAAAACAACCAGCCAGTGTTCTGCCCAAATGCCTTTTCATTTGTTCTGCAGTTAGGAATACATACTTGAAATCAGTACAATTTGAAATCTGGAAATCAAAATTTGCATAAAACATGTCAAAATTCATTTTTTTTTTTAAATCACAGAATACTCACTTGACAGAATTCACCATGCTAAAAAATGTAACACTGTCATACTGAGTCATGTGCCTGAAATATAAAAATAAAATATTTGAAACTTCAGGCAAGTATTTCTATAATTATATAAAATTACCTTATTGCAATTCCCAGAAGGGGGTATATTCCACTGAGTTAGATAATTCATGTTATTTTTATACAATAGGTGAACTTTTATTGAAGAAACAAGTGCCTGTGGAACTTCCATAAACTGGTAACAATTCAGAAATTGGTACATGTAAATTGCTACAATAAAAACATTCTTGTATACCAAGCAATAAAAATATAGAGTAAATATAAAACGTTTTTACTGATGAAAGTGTTGATTCTTTACATTATAATCTTTAATTCCACCAGCCACCCTTCCAATTTGCTAAGGCTTTGCTGTGCAGCTGATCAACCAATGGTCGAAATGTGATGGTAATTATTATATAAAGTTCTTAACTTTTAAATTATTTCATTGCCAAAGAGTTTGAAAGTTTCCAGATCCAGATCTAGTTAACACTAGATTCCAGGTTAATGGAACTGTAATGTATGTACCTAAGAATGAGCCTAAGAGTTTTGAGATCTGATACAAGCTGTCTGGTTTTGGAGCTAAGCTGATGCCACACTGGATCTAGCTGAAACCTGATGATTTTGTCAAAAGCTTTCCCTATAGCATTCTCCACAGTAACCTCTTCAGCATCAATCTGCAATTACATATAATGCATTCCATGATAAAATTCTGAAACAAAACCCTGCATCAGTCTTATTCATTTTCATTTCACCAAAATATTCATCCTCTAAATGCCTGTATACAAACATTGACATCTCTCAGTATACTAGAACGTACAGCAGTGGTGCAGCGTTTGAGTTCCTGTATACATGCATTAATCAGATCTAACAGGGCTGTCTGACAAGCCAAGGTAGCAGACGTCAATTGTACTTGGATTTCTACCACATCAACCTACAAAACAAAGTTTTTGTTCAATAATTCATAAACATATACAGTTGAGAACAAAAGTAAATAATAAATTAACATACTGATTCTCAGTTTTCATCTGTTCCTAACATATAGGAAATTTGTTTGTTAATCTAAACATCATTTCTTTAGAGTCTTACCTTATGCTGCTCCAAGTTTGCGACAACACTTGCATGATATCTTGGCCAGAGATAGAGATTTCTGACAAACAGATTCTTCATTGTCCTCTCTACGTGGGAATACCCCGTGGTGAAGGCATAAGGACTGTCTGAGAATGCTTTGATGAAACCTGTCTGTAACATAAAGGCTCTGCTCAATAATATGCCAAATGCTTGTGATTTGCTGATTGACTTTTTTAAAAATAAATAACAGCTAGAACAAATGCATTAAATGATATTGAAATAGCTAAAAGACTTGCAAAGAATTTATACCTCTGATACTCAAATTCATTTATGGAAGTAGAAAAAATAATAAATACTGGTACCTTATTCTTTTGTCGATACAACCTCAAGATGAAGGCCTCTTGACAGGATTCTTCAATCCTAAATTTTGTAAATCTATTCAGTCAATTTAATTATATAACCATAAAAATGTCAGAAATATGTACATAACTATGTAACTGTAGCTTTGTACATGCTAATGTCTGAGATACCTGATGTTAGTGATATACCAGCGAGCTTTGTATATTAGCATATCTTATTTATGTACCTGTGAAGTTGTATATCATATGAATACTAATACAGACACAATTGACTAAAATATATTCTTTGCATAAGTATACTTGAGATATGTAGCTGCGAGTTCTTTACATGAGTATATTTGAGATATGTAGCTGTGAAATTAAGTTAGAATATCTGTGATTTGTGCTTTTAAACTTTGTACATCAGAGTGTGTAAGATATCATGTGTAGTATATTAATGTACTTGCAGGCTGTGTATACCTGCATACTATTATCTGAGCTACAGAAGGACCACGTGACTGAATATGGCGTAGGACGCATTTCTTTTCGAGCTCTACCAAAGTGGAATATTAATAGCTTTCTGCAAGTGTATCAATGTGTATTTGGATAATATTCGCTAGTGGAGCTTTCTGGAGTCACGCAGTGCTCAGTAAGTTGCGATTTTATTCAGAATAAGAACGTAATTCGAAGTGTCTAAGTATTCTACCTTTAAAGGTGAACACTGTTAATACAAACATGGCCAGTAATCGTGCTAGCCCTAGCCCTGGTCTGTCGACCACACCATCCACTAAGGGCACAAAAGAAAACAAAAAGAAAAACCTTGTACAGTTGAACATTAAATCTGCATCAGCGACAGTTAAAAACACTGTAGTGTCGGACAAAAAAGCGACAAAAAAACCACGATTAAGCAGTTCTGATCAAAACCCTGTCGGGGCCTCAGACACCACAGGTGAGATAGCAGGTGAAAATGACCTACATTCAATCCTCGAAAGCCTGCAGGAAATAAAACAAGGAATGGTAACAAAAACTGATATTAGCGCTGTGGTCAAAAACATATTATCAGAATTAAAAGGTGATTTCGTTAAAGAAATTAAGACCGCAATCAAAGATGAAATAAAAAAAGAATTAAAGAATGAACTGAAAACAGAACTTAAAGGTGAGATAGAAAAATTTACAAACAGCAATGTCGACGAAAAACTGAAGCAAACCCGTGCTGATACCAACGAAAAATTTGATGCTCTCAATATGGACCTTACCGACATAAGGGAGAAAATCGCAAAAGAAAAAAGAGAGCTGCAGAAAATGAGCGATGATCTTAGAATAACAACAAAAAATGCACAACAAGCCATTTCAATGGCAAATTTTAACCAACAATATTCCCAAAAATGCAACATCAAAATACTGGGTTGGAGAGAAAAATCGAAGGAAGACCTCAAACAAGAGTTCTGTGCAGTCCTACAACAAAGGGTGAAAGTTGATGTAAACCCTCACGACATTCTCGCGATTCACCGAGTCCCCGGAAATAGGAACGGTGGACCCCGACCGATTATCGTGAGGATGATAAGTCCGGAAAGTAAAACACTTATCATGAAACACCGCAAACAAATGAAAGAGGAGTTCTTGATGGTGGACCACATTACTCAGCAGAACGCAATGCTCATACAGAAACTTAAAGAACACGAACTTGTGCATTCTGCCTGGTATTTCAACAGCAAAGTGTTTGCAATAGACAAAAACGACCGTCGTTACACATTTGATATATTCGATGATATAAACAAAAAACTTCGAGCGTGATGTCCACTGTACCGGTAGTAGTTTCGCATAAACGCATCGGGATCGAATCTGTAGCAGCGAAAGCTCGAACTCGGGATCGATGTCCCGTTTATTCCAGAAACTTGTTCCTTTGACATTTATTTTTGGTTTTTTTTCTTGGTATGTATGTTTGTGTGGAAGTCTTGTGTACTTTGCTGGTAAATTACATATACATATCTCAAAGGGAATAAGTTTGTATTGTATGAGAATGGTAGGGGTCTTTGCTATAGTGAAAAGTGGTGTTTTTTTTCTATATACCATATTTTCGTTCTCTGCACACATCTTTCATGTCACCTTGTTTACACATATTTTTCTTTTATACACTTAGTTTGTTATGAGTTTTAAGGTAGTAACATTTAATTGTAGAGGCCTAGGTGGTCTCGACAAGAGGAGAGATGTGTTAAATTACATAAAACAAAAACAATTCTCTATTTCATTTTTGCAAGATACACATTTCACTCTTAATGATTATGAGCAAGTTAGATCCTTTTGGGGCTATGACATCTATATATCTCCTGGACAATCTAATTCTCGAGGCACTGCAATTTTGTTTAACAATACTTTTGAGTATCATGTACTGAATGAATACAAGGATACGGAAGGTAATTTACTTGTTCTAGAAATTAACATGTATAAGAAATATGACATATTATTAGTTAATATATATGGTCCAAATAATGATGATCCAAACTTTTTTCAATCAGTATCGGACATCATTTCAAACTTTCAAGGTGAATTTATAATTATGGCTGGAGATTTTAACCTTGTTCAGGATATAGATTTAGATTATTTTAATTATACCAATATTAATAACAAAAGAGCAAGGGAGAAGGTTTTGAACATGAAAGTAGTACACAGTTTAATTGATCCATGGAGAGTGAAATATGAACAACGAAAAAGATACACATGGTTCAGAACAAACCCAACTAAAAAGGCGAGAATTGATTTCTTTTTAATTTCAAACGAATTAATGGCTTTATTGGATACATCTGACATTCTACCTGGTTATAGATCCGACCATTCTATGGTTTATATAGAAATTTATTTTACTAAATTCGAAAAGGGTAAAGGCTTTTGGAAGTTCAATAATTCACTCCTCCATGATCAAACTTATGTTAATCTAGTGAAAAGTAATATACAAAAAGTTAAAGAACAATATGCTGTGTTTCCATACAATCCTGCAAGTATCCATACAGTTAAGAATGACGAATTACATTTAGTTATTAATGATCAAATGTTTTTTGAACAACTATTGCTGAGCATAAGAGGTGCCACAATACAGTACTGTTCCAGAAAGAAAAAATTAAAAAACGAAAGAATAAAACTACTGGAAGAAGAAATTAAACAACTAGAAATATTGAGGAATAGTAATGATTCAGAGGACATTCTTCAAAAATTAAACAATGCACAGAACAGTTTGGAAGAATTCAGAAAAGATTTTATTAAAGGTTTATTTATCAGAACAAAACTTAACTGGATTGAACAGGGTGAAAAACCAACAAAATATTTTCTTAGTTTAGAAAAAAGAAATTATGTCAATAAAACTGTTGGCAAACTTATGCGCAGCAATGGTACTGTTATTACCTCACAGGAAGATATTTTAGCAGAAATTGAGACGTTTTATAAAAATTTATATTCCTGCTATGATAAAGAATTACAAGATGTTGATATTGAAATTGCTATTGATAAGAACTATATTAGAGCACTTGATGAAAATATGTCTAAAAATTTAGAGGGTAATATAACTAATGAGGAAGCCTTATTGGCATTAAAAAATATGAAAAATAACAAAAGCCCAGGAAGTGATGGTTTTAGTACAGAATTTTTTAAATTTTTTTGGAAGGATCTTGGATGCTTTTTATTAAGATCAGTAAATGTGGGATTTGATGTTGGCGAACTTTCAGTCACTCAAAAACAGGGTATTATATCTATACTGCCAAAAGGGGATAAACCAAGGGAGTATTTAACTAATTGGCGTCCAATATCTCTCCTTAACGTTACATACAAAATAGTTTCAGCATGCATCGCAAATAGAATTAAAAATGTCCTTGATTTCTTAATACACGACAGTCAAAAGGGCTTCCTCAAAGGTAGATTTATAGGAGAAAATACAAGAATGATTTATGATGTAATTGATGTAGCTCAGGATAAACATATTCCAGGTATGATTCTACTCATAGATTTCGAAAAAGCTTTTGATTCTATATCATGGAAATTTATGTACAATACATTACATTTTTTTAACTTTGGTCCTGATCTTATCAAGTGGGTATCAGTACTATACAATGGGGCCAAATTATGTGTTATTCAAAATGGTATTTTTTCAAAATTTTTTGAAATAGGCAGGGGCTGTCGACAAGGTGACCCAGTATCCCCATATTTATTCAACTTATGTGTAGAGATATTAGGACTTTTGATAAGACAAAATAAAAACATTAGAGGTATTAAAATAGGAAAAGAAAAAGTATGTTTATTACAATATGCAGATGATACAGTTCTTTTTTTGGATGGATCTGAAAAAAGTTTAAAAAGCGCACTTGATCTTCTTTTTCAGTTTTCAAAATTCTCTGGACTAAAACCCAACATTTCCAAAACAAAAGCAGTCTGGATTGGCTCAAAAATTAATTCAAATACAATTTGCAGTGATACTGGTTTACAATGGACGACAGAACCTTTTACAATTCTCAGAGTAACATATACTGCTAACCTAAAAAACATGGAACAACTGAATTTTGATAATAAACTAAAACTAGTTCAGAAAGAAATTAACCACTGGTTAAAAAGAAATATTTCAACATTGGGAAAAATTACAGTTGTTAAAAGTTTACTTTTATCAAAATTCACACATTTGTTTACCTCTCTTCCAAAACCAAGTACTCAATGGATACGGCAATTTGAAAAAACACTGTATAATTTTATTTGGGGAAATAAAATAGACAAAATATCTCGAAAAACATTGCAATTAAATTATGAAAAAGGGGGATGCAGAATGACAAATGTTGAAATATTTATTAAGTCTCTTAAACTAACATGGATTAGGAGACTTTTAACAACTAACTCAAGCTGGATAAGTATTTTTTCTGAAATAACTGGGTGTCATACTTATAAACTATGTCAGTTTGGACCTGAATATTGTAGACAGAGGGCAAAAGCCACTCGAAATAATTTTTGGAAAGAAACCTTATTTTATTTATGTGATTTTTTAGAAACTATAGAGACTGATAATATCAATATCATGCTTGAGCCACTATGGTACAATAATAAAGTAAAGATTCAAAATAAATATGTATTTTGTAAGGCTCTTTATGAGAAAGGATTTCATATTGTTCATGATTTATTTGATACTCAAGGTGAATTCATTAGTTATGAGAGAATCACTAATGAATATCCAGTTAAGATTCCATTTACTACTTACGAAGGTTTGAAACGTGCAATTATTTGTGCTTGGCCAAATGTTAAGCAGTTTTCACATCAAGTAATAATCAAACCATACCAACCTGAATCTATCAAAATACTTTGCTTGTGTAAAAAAGGAGCACGGAATATCTATGATCACTTGATGGTAAAATCTAATCATAAACCTATTTGTGAAAACAAATGGGCCTTCAATTTAAATTTACCTCTAGATTTTAACTGGAAACAGGCTTATTCAAACCCTAGATCTGCCACAAAAGATTCAGGACTGATATGGTTTAACTATAGAATTATCCACAGAATACTAGGTACTAACAAAATACTACAAATGTGTAAAATTAAAAATTCCCCACTGTGTTCAATATGTTTTTTAGAACCAGAAACAATTACACATCTCTTCTTTTACTGTCCATCTATTTTTCGGATATGGTTATTAATGTCTGATTGGATTTTTAGAAAGTCTGGTGAAAGAATTGTATTTGATGCCAAAACTGTTATTTTTGGTGTTCCAGAAAAGAAATACTTAGCTATAAACCTAATTATCATGTTAGTTAAGAGACATATCTTTAGTCAATCCAGAAAATCTGCTAATATTGCATTTGAGAATATTGTGAAATATTTACAAAATTACTATTCTTTAGAGAAACTAATGTTGGAAAATAGATTTTACCAAAAGAAATGGTCAAGATGGGTATGCCTCTTTGACGTGGCATAATGTGTAGTAAGACCCTATCATTATTGTATTATTATTTTTATATTTACTTTCCCAATCTGTGTGGGAGTGGTGTGGTGTGAATGATGGTATAGATGTATTTGTATTGAAAATGAATAAAAAAAAAAAAAAAAAAAAAAAAAAAAAATTATCTGAGCTACATACCTGTGAGCTTTGTACACTAGAATGCCCGAGATGTGTTCCACTGGAACCCGTTCTGTCAGAAAATCCACCACCAGGATTCTTGAGGTTAGAAACAGTATACCTCCTTGGAGATAAACTTTCTGTCTGTGAATAAAAATGTCCCATAAAAAAATCAAAGAATTAATGATACTAAATTCCACCATAGTCTGCAATCAGTGGATTCCTTTGAAAGACCTAGTTCATGCTATATGCTGATGCTATGAAAAACCTTTTTTTCAGAATCATGTTTACTTTGTTACCTTTCGTTTGCACCGACTTCATTTGTGATGGTTCTTGGTAAAGGTTTTATGTTCTCTTTGTCCAGTTGTTCCGTGAAGTATTCCTGGAAACCAAAAATAACCATCTATAATAAACTTTTTATGTTTCCTCAAAAATTGTCTTTAGTTATATCTAAGTCTCTTAAATGCTGATTAAGTATTTAGATTAACTAATTTATTATGGAATTATTGTTATTTCTGATGGCTCAATTTTTATGGACTTTGTGAGTATTCCTCACCTACATTCCCAATAAATTTTGAAATGAGTAGTAGAATTGGTAGGAAAGGAGGAATGAACAAAATATATCAAAAAAACTGGACTGGTCACTGAAACTTTGACCTCTGCAATGAGGTATGTGCTCTACCAATGAGCTATTTCAGCCAATATCCACTGTTCATTTAGCTCAAACTATCCTACATTCCCTCCTCTTTAAATAGTGTTTGCCCTTATAAACACAATGCAAGCAAACCAAGTGTTATCATAATGACTGATCAAGATAAATCATGGGACCTAAATTAATTTAGAGTAGAGAAGAATGAATAAGCGAATGGAATATAATAAAATGGTCTGAGCCATTTTAAATTGTACCAATATTAAGTATCATTGAGCCAGACCTATTACCGGGTAATGGTTCATAAAGCCTAAACTAGATCTATACATCGATAAGCATGTATGTAGAGAACAATAATTTGTAGAAAATGTACATCATTATTACCTCTTCCTTGGCATTGGTGTTCAAAACAAGAACAAGATTTGCAGGATCACAATATACTTTTAAGAAATTCAGGAAAATTCTGTCAATTCCAAGACCCCTGTAAAAATAAAGAATTCATTGATAAATATGTGCATTTCAAAGTAAGTGCATAACACAAACTCTTTTAAGGCTTCCATCATGGGTGCATGTCTCCGAAAAATCTCGAGCACATTTGGGCCAATGAACAACTAACATTTGCATGAAATGGCAAAAACAACAGATATGAGGACATTATTGAGGACATACAGATGAAGAAGGATAGGCTATGTCCCAACAAAAATAACAAACATTATTACTGTAACGAGAGTATATGTATATTGATAGACATCAGAAAGAAAAAAGAGGAAAGCTGCAACAAAAAAAAAGGATACCACTATTGAACAAGAATTTAATTTAAAATTTGACACTTAAATCATGTACACGTGGAGAGGTGAATTAAGAAAAAACTCAGGATAGAGAATTATCATAGTTTTGTCTCTCTATGTGCAACAAGAACTAAGAGGACATGTAGGAAGACATCCTTGGTAACCCACTATAATTACGTTTCGTTCAGCTCCCCATGATGGAGAGAGGAATGAAATGTTATTAACCTTGGGTGTCAGACAGTGGTAAGTAAGAACTTGGGTAGCATATATCAGAGATATAAATAACGTTATTTATGGGCGCTTTCCATTTATGTTGCCTCGGGAAATGGTTGATGTTAATGGATCGGTTAGCAACGTCACAATGATCTAACGATGACGATTGCAGCTTAAAACTGATACCTATCTTAAAATTTGATCCAGAATTTTTGGCTATTTGCAGATTTAATGTACCGTATTTCAATATAGTAAGACAAATTGTAGTTTTAGAAATACTGGTTTTGTAGAATATGATAACCTCGACGCCATATTATTTCCTAATCGGCAATGGTATATTGCGTTGCCACAATCGCTTGCCGGCGACGCGCGTTCCAGCAATCGGCGACGAAGGCAACGCCGGCAACACTGGCAAAACCGGCAATGCCGGTTAAATGGAAAGCACACTATGTCTCTGCATATATCAGTACAGATATTTACACATTGCATAAAAAGGACTTTCAGCTTAACGTAATCATGGTAATGTTTCATTTACAAGAAAAATGAGTTTTATGAATCTAACCCAACTCCATGAAAAAAATTGCAGTAAAATGAAATAATTCTACTGTATAACAGACTGTATCAGTGTATAACTGTAAAATTTTATGTGAAAAATGTGGCATAAATAACATTACTTTGCCATAACAAGTAGTCCATCTTCGTGAAAAGCATCCAAGAAAATTTGACTCTCATACTCCAAAAGCGTCCTCATTCTTTTCTGAGTTTTTGTCATGAAACGATGTCATCTGCTATTTGGTCAGAAGTCTGAGCAGGTACAATGCTGATAAAATGCATCTTTACAGGAATCATGGGGGCTGCCATTAAATTGACGAAATCAATAAATTTAAAATGTTTACAGTTGCAAAAGTCCTCAAATGCAAAGGGTAAAAAGTGATGAAACACCATTTACAATGCGAAAATACTTTATCGATTATATTTTACTCAACTTCCGGTTTTGTCAACTAATAAACAAAAATGTCGGAATACGATGCAGTTCAGAAGGGTTCTCTGAAACTTAAAGGAGTTTCTGACCATAAGATAAAGAAGTGGGTGATCGGATTTTGTTTATTTACATTATGACTTACTTGCTTTTAAGTTTGATACAGTTTTGTATGGATTAACGCTAAGATCAAGACCCATAGTAAATGAAAGGTGCACAAAGGTTAATAAGATTTCAGATATAATTTTTTTCAGTGATGCTTCATAACAATAGCTTTGTTTGATAGGGTGTACCGGGGCTAAAATATTTGGTAAACACAATGAAAAATCATGTTATTAACTGTCATTTTCAATTAAATATGAAGGTTATAAGGAATTTTTTTTGGAGTTTTGTCCATTTTTGACTAATAAAATATATCTAGAATGCCTACTGTCACTCCAAAAATGTCAAATTGAATATAGGTATCGGGATTACTTTTCCCATGATTTAATATAGAATGTCAAAAAATTACATAATTCCTTTAAATCTGTAAAGTATGGGAAAAAGCTTCTTCAAATCAATTAAGACGTCATGACGGTTCTAGCACCAAAAAGACAGTCTGGAATCATTTACTAGATCTTGACCTTGTATATCTTGAATTTCATAAACCTATTAGTCTCCTCTGCTCGTCGGAGATTTACAGAGACAGCCGAACGTCTGGTTGAATGAGACTATAAACCTGTAGGCACCTTTCATTTACCGGTACTAGATCCTACCTTAACTCACAATACACTATCTGAATTATTATACCCCCGCAAATGAAGTTTAGGGAAGTCTGTCCATACATGGGTGATTTTCATATAATATGACAAAGGTGGTCTTATAAAGGTGATGCCTTATAAAGGTGATGCCTTATATAAAGGTGATGCCTCATCTTGGTGAGCTTTGTAATCTGTGATTACCTGTGTTTATTTTTTTTTATTAAAGGAAGAAGAAGAAAAAGAGCAAAGAGAAAGATGCAATGAAAGTGTTTGACCAGATTACTTCACATTCAAAGAATACAGACGAAGACAAATCGCAACATCAAGAATTGAGGGACATAAGAACAAAGGCAGAAATAGCTGCAGATAAAGCCAGAGAGAAAAGGGTAAGTCCATGGCCATAAAAAAACTTGTTTCTCAGACAATGTTGCACTGCAGCAGTACATTTGCTTTGTTTATATCTTGATCAAGCCAAAACTTTTAAAATATGCCAGTAATGTGTCAGGCAAGGATTTTAGAATTGAAAAGGGAAATAGCTCAATTTTATTGTTTATCTTTGAAATACATGTAGTAAAATTTTGCTGAAGTAGACATACTACAATGGAGCCTGAGACACTAAACATTCATGTTTTTTGCACACACTTTGTTCAATTTATTGCCATATTAAAACTGGGGAGCAACTTTATTTGCTATTTATTAAATCATTAATGATTGATTTTGTGAGGAAAATTTACAGATGACCTAAAATGATACGTTCTTTAATTAGTATATTTTTGTTGTTGTAGAAAGCGGCAGAAATTATAGAAAAGGCCAGCAAGACTCATAAAGAGAGAATCATGGTAAAAAAAAAAATTCTTAGTTTAAGCTACTAAATTTCTTAACAGGACATGGCAAAAGCCTTGTATACCATGGCAAAGAATTGTGAGCTCTGTATCTTGCTTTTAACTTTACAATTTAATTGACCTTATAATAAAATTTTTGCCGACCATTGGAAATATTTTAGTTAAACGTTGTACATATTGAAATTGGAAGAGTAAAAATGGGGGAAAAAAATTGTGACTAATTGCCCCTTTATTATCCAAAATTGTTTGTGTAGTATAGTTTGAGAATTGTAAGCCAGTATTTACATAAAGGTTGTTTAATACAAAGAGTTCTTTTTCATTTAATTTTGTAATTTTGCAGGACTTTAACAGTCAGCTGGACAACTTATCTGAACATTTTGATATTCCCAAAGTTAGCTGGACAAAATGAGAGCCTTCAGCAGCCATTGAAATTCAGTCACTACGGATTTTGCTTCCAGCAGTGTAGATTAAGAAGAAAATGTTTACTAACAGAAAGAGCTAGTTATAGGATATCACCTGTGTGTTATTGTTATTGGAGCTTGCTTATAGATATGATCTGAAATTCATGGACAATTTTAATGTATATATAAATTACTTCTGAATTCTTTTGATTTTATACGTTTATGATTTAAAAAAAAAAAGATGTACCTTGGTGGGGGGGGGGGGGGGGGGGGGGTTGGGGGGTTACAGTGCAAGTAAATTAATTGAGTTTGATATTGAATGATGAACGAGTACACTGCTGGTTTGTGGCCATTATTTAACTTTTCTTTATTGAGCTGTGACATAATATTGGAGTTTGTCTTCATTTATGTTAATATCATTGATTCACGATAGTAAAGAGGACTTTTATCATTTCATTTATAACTATGGTACATGTACATTAATCTCTTGATACACCAGATTTTCATATTTTATTCACAAACTGTAGTATGTGATCTGTGTAACAAATACACACATGTACGTGCAGGATGTACCGTACATTAAATTTTATGAATCTGCTATTTGATACAAATTGGAAATTTAACAAATATTTATGCAATTTATTTGTTTGATGGTAAATATCTATTGTGGAAATTAAAGACAAAGAAAAAAAATCAAGTTGGTCTTCTTATTTTTTCTATTTATATTATTTATTGTGCTTTATAGCTTATATCAACACATTTTGGGGAGCTCATTCTATAAACCAAGATCTGATAAAAGTGTTTACAACAGGTCTACATCCAAGTATGTCTGCATTACATATATATACCAGAGTTGCATAGATGATGTATCTTCTGGTTCAACCCATTCCAAAGAGGAGTAGAGTGATATGTTAAACCAGGTCAGGTTTCATTCTTTAAAAGTCTCTAAGGTCTGATCTGAATCAAACTTACTGAAATGACTGATGCATCTGGATACATTTAAATGTGTATTATTATATCAGTCAATTCCTATAGAGGAAAAAGACCATGTATAAATACATGATCAGAATATATTTTAATCAGTCTGTTAATTACGGCTGTGCATGGGCCAAAAAAAATTATTGGGAGAAATTAAATTACTCCAAAATAACTGCACATATATGTGATTTTCTAAACCCATGATAGTGATTGAACACATCAAATTATATCGCGTCTATCGTACTGGTCAAACTAGACAAATGACAAGAGCCACATGTGCGTATTTGGTGGTGAGCTAAAACCGATTGATATATGATCGGGCTCGGGTGCTTCTTCACGTAACTCTCTCGTACTTGAAGGTAAATTAAGTTCTGAAAACAACCACGAGGATTTTTTATTTTTCTGTGCTCTCTCTGCTCTGGACTGTGTCAGTCTGTGGATTACTTGGAAGAGTGTTAGTCGATATCAAAGACTTGGGCCATTTTAATTCCTAAAATGCCCAAAAGGTAAAAAATGTTATTAATTTGAATATTATCAGCTTTTGCTATGAAATCAGATGTCAATATTTTTACATCGCGTGTACACAGCTTTATGTCTCCTGGATTGGTTAGTAAACACACTGTCGGAAGTGTGTTTCTTGAATACACATTTCTTTCCAGAAACAAATGTGCATGCATTGGTTTTGAAGGAGATAACAGGTATACTGCATATTCTCTTTTGAGAAGTGGACAGGCATAGCCTACATGGATGTAGGCTATGCCTGTCCACTTCTCAAAAGAGAATAGTATATTGCACAAATCTCAAGTAAGCCTATATTTGATTCAAAACGATGATAAGTTGGTTTTCATAATCAAAATTTGAGGGGTCCAAGGCTTTGTCTGTACTCTCCTCTAATCTTGGTAGAGATTCTGCACGACTTGATACATATATTTAACTTGACACCTTCACCTAATATAGGGAAAGTCCTTCATACTTCATGCATGGAAATTCTGCCCCAACTTGATCGCTGATCAAATACGTTATATTCTAGTCCAAAATATCTTACTTTTAATCCTCAGTATATTCCTCACCATCACAAAAACTGAAAATTCATATGGAGATGGCATTCTTGGCTAAATTTGAATAAACACTTTTAAAACTCACCAATATACCACTTAAAATTATACTCAGTATTTTAATAATCACACTGATAAACAAATGTTGGTGAGCCTAATTCTCATGAGATTTAAAGAATGAACGAAATCAACAAAAATCATGACAGTTTGATAAAGTGAGTTTAACAGTCTGTTTATGGGATTTAAAAACACATAAAAGTGATACTAGTGAACACGGTAAATAGTAGTATTGTTAATTAGTTGAGAGTAAAACATTTGATTTGACTCGCAAATATTTAAAATTGAGAATGCCGCCTCCAGTTGGAGAATTTCCAGTTTTTGTAATGATACTGGTTCTGAAATTTTTCCTGGCAAGTAAAATACCAAAATAGTTAAATGAGATAGGAAAATGTCAGATATTTCGTACCAGGTATGTAGTATAAATGCTTGCTTCAATTTTTTGGTTTATTTTTATCTTATTTATTGATGCATATGTATAATAACTTGTTATTGATGTTATATGTACGTAGTATGTTATTATATAAATACACTTATTAGTCCAATGATATACATATTCTTATTAGCTCACCGAGACGAAGTCAAGGAGAGCTTATGCTATACCCTCGGCGTCGGCGTCGGCGTCCGGACCTGGTTAAAGTTTTTGTTGCAGGTCCTGTATCTAAGCTATTACTTGTCCTATCTTCACCAAACTTGCATGGATGATGCATCTGGACCTACCTATGGACTTGAAAGACTTGGATGCTGAATCTGGGTCCTAAATTTCAGATGCTGGAGGAGGTTAAGGTTGTTGGACCAGGTTAAAGTTTTTGTTGCAGTGCCCTTTGATAGCAGTATCTTAGTTACTGCTGGTCTGTACTTCACCAAACTTGCATGGATGGTGTGCCTTATGATACTGATGCACCAGACAGGCTTGAGTGCTGAATCTGAGCTATAGGTTTCGGATGCTGGAGGAGGTTAAGGTTTTTGGAGCAGGTTAAAGTTTTTGTTGCGGGTACCCATTGATAGCAATATCTAAGTTACTACTGGTCCTAACTTCACCAAACTTGTATGGATGATGCGTCTTATGATACTGATGCACCTGACAAGCTTGAATGCTGAATCTGAGCAATAGGTTTCGGATGCTGGAAGAGGTTAAGGTTTTTAGAGCTGGTTAAAGTTTTTGTTGCAGGTGCCCTCTGATGATTAATCTTAGTTACTACTGGTCCTAACTTCACCAAACTTGTATGGATGGTGCGTCTTATGATACTGATGCACCTGACAAGCTTGAATGCTGAATCTGAGCAATAGGTTTCGGATGCTGGAAGAGGTTAAGGTTTTTAGAGCTGGTTAAGTTTTTGTTGCAGGTGCCCTCTGATGATTATATCTTAGTTACTACTGGTCCTAACTTCACCAAACCTGTATGGATGGTGCGTCTTATGATACTGATGCACCTGACAAGCTTGAATGCTGAATCTGAGCAATAGGTTTCGGATGCTGGAGGAGGTTAAGGTTTTAAGAGCTGGTTAGATAAAGTTTTTGAAACAGGTGCCCTCTGATGATGATATCTTAGTTATTACTTGTCCTTACTTCACCAGACTTCCATGGATGGTGTGTCTTATGATACTGATGCACTTGACAGTCTGGTTTCGGATGCTGGATAAAGTTAAGTTTTTAGGAACAGGTCACATGTTTAATAGATGATAGTACTATTTCAAACTTGCATAGTTGATTTAACTGTAATATGAATGAATCGCAGAGGTAGCTTCAGATGCAGAGCTTGATCTCCATTATCAAAGATGCTAAAAAATAAATCTTGGTTATTACTGGTCCTAACTTCACCAAACTTGAATGGATGGTGTGTCTTATGATACAGATGCACCTGACAGGCATGAATGCTGAATCTGAGCAATAGGTTTCGGATGCTGGAGGAAGTTAAGGTTTTAATTGCTAGTGCCCTCTGATGATGATATCTTAGTTATTACTGGTCCAAACTTCACCAAAATTGCATGGATGATGCGTCTTATGATACAAATGCACCTGATGGGCTTGAATGCTGAATCTGAGCCATAGGTTTCGGATGCTGGATGAGGTTTAGTTTTTTGGAACAGGTCACATGTTTTATAGATGATAGCTTGCATAGTTGATTTAACTTTATTATAAATTAAATGCAGAGGTTGCTTCAGAAGCAGAGCCTGATCTCCATTATCAAGGATGCTAAAGAAATCTCCTACCTCACTCAAACCAGCTCGATAGATAGATGTGTTTGTTGATAAATGATATAACATGATTCCTATGATAAAGTATGATATGAAACAATATTGTCTGATATGATACAATATGATATCATATGTTATATTATAAAAAGTTATACGATACGATATGATATTGTATCAATTTTCTGATATTTTATGATATGATTATGTATCATGATATTGTTATGTATAGTATTGTATATTATGATACAATATTATATAATATTATATTGTATTTTTAATTTATTACATCACATGATACAATTACATAAGATATGGCAAAATATTATATTGTATCCTATGATACAATATTGTATATTCTATAATATTGTATCATACAATATTGTATAATATGATATTGGTTTCAGTAATATAGAATTATATCACATGAAATTGTATTATATGATATTGTAATATTATATAATATTGCATCATACGATATTGTATGAAATGATATTGGTTTATATGATATATTATCATATCACATGAAATTGTATTATATGATATTGTTATATATTTTATTGTGTCATATGATGCAATATGTATAATATAATAATGTATTTTATAATATTTTACCATATCACATAATATTGTATCATTTGATAAGATACAATGTTGGAATCAAATTATATTGTATTAAATGATATAATATCATATAATGTATCAAATATGTTTCAGTGTCATTCAATACAATATCATTCCATATTATACAATATAATATCATGTGTCAGTGTTATGATGTATTATGTAATATGATATTGAAATATGATACTATATTGTATTATATTTTATGATATTGTATTATGTGATCAAATACAATAAGGTATAACACAATACAATGTCATATCATACGTTACAATATCAAATCTCATTATTGTTTATTACGGTATTTTATTTATTATATGATATATATTATATTAGAAATATGACATGATGAAATATTTAATTTTATATCATTGTATTGATTAACATATGAACATATGATTATCATAAAAAAATTTATCAGATGATATACGATATTTTGTCAAAACAGAATCCATGAATATCCAAGATCATAAAGTATGATTTTCATATAAAATGATAAAGGTGGTCTTATGAAGTTGATGTCTCATAAGGGTGATGCTCCGTCTCGGTGAGCTTAGTAATCTATGATTACCTATGTTATTTACATAGAGCCTATTAATGCATTTATTTTTATCAGTACATGAATCTTATTTTTGCTACGAAAAAAAAAAAGTGTAGTTAAACTGTCAATTGCTAGATTGCCAGTTTATGGGAAGGAAGGATTCATACTGTGAACTGAGCACAGTCTGATCATCCCTCCTATTTTGAATCTATGTATGGCACAACGGTCTGGAAGTGTTACAGTGAAATAACTTTGCAAATGCAATAAAATGTGATGTGTTTGTTGTTGCAGGCCACGAAGGAAGAAGGTGGTGGATGTGGTGGAGTATGATTCCGATGATGAGAGGAAGTACGAAAAGGAAGCCGTGCCGGACCCCACTCAGGACGACTATTACCATGATGCAGTGGATGATTTCCATGCTCAGAAAGATAAAGTATGTGCAGTCAATTGACATTGTGGGTTTCAGAAATGACAGTGTGCATTTTTGAAAAGTTCATTTTTTATTTTCTATAAATTAAAGATGATGATGTGGATTTTAAAACAGAAATTGATCTCAAAAGAGTGTCTTGAGATTTTGCTTGCACTGACAATGGAGGCCTTATACTAAAACAATGCAATGAATATTTTTTTTCAGCGCTGCAATGCATTATACTTGTTATAAATTGAATAACTTGAATTTACAACATCAATCATTTTTTTCATTCATATAATTACAGATATTACTAGACAAAGGACTAAAGCTTGATGACCAATATTCATCAGAGAGTGATGTAGGTAGCAATTAAGTTTGTAAAATAGGAAGTAATGTTCAGCTCTTATCTCTATCATTGAAAATTGAATTGAAAAGATGGATATTCCATATCATTTAATGTTGTGGCCGATAAAGATTCATATGAATTTGAGAAGTTTTAAACACATCATTATAATCATGTAGGAAGAGGTGCTTGGTTTGGGGGTGAATGATGATGATCTGCTCAGTGATGAAGAGATTCAAAACTACAAAAAACAACTGAGAAAATTCAAACTACACAAGAAAAAAGATGAAATGGGAAGTGATATAGAAGAAGAGGTTGAGAAGGGTAAGATATAAAAATATTGTAAACATTGTTATTACCAGTATATCTTCAGTAAAATTATTTGTCAAATGTCAATTAAAATTTTGATTCTTTCACTAGACCATTGATGGACTAGCTTTAACTAGTACATCACTGGCTGATACCTAGGTATGCCTAAATTCGTATAATGTATGAAAATGTATTAATTATGTTGTGTGGTGGTACATGTAATAAAGTAGCAAAATTGATTTTGATATAAAAATAATTATAGTTATCAAATTGATTTTTAAAACAAAATATTACTTGTACTTTTATTTGGTAGGTCTCCCAGATTTGAAGGCATGGGGAAAGAAGAGGTCAAAATTCTATGGAGCAGACATCAGTGATGATGATATAGGTAAGAAAGCAGTGTAGAATCTGAACATTAACCTGCTGAATAGGTTAGCCAGGGGTTCATTCTCCCCATTGTCCCTCTTGATGCAACCAGTTCTTCAGTTCCTGAATTTAAACATTGATAATGTCTAAATGCTGTGGCCATTATTAGTGTGTAAAAAAAAATTGAAGAGAGACATGTACAACAATAGGATATTGAATATCTCTTAACTTGAAGTAAACTAAACTGAAAGCAATGAAACACATCATTTCATTTAATCTGTTTTCTTCTTTCATTGATTTTTTCATATTAATTAAAATTTCTGTGAACTGGACTTGTTGGATTTATTAGATCTGAGTGGGTCAGAGGAGGAGGAGGGGGCAGCAATTCTAGAGGAGAGGGAGGCCCTCAACCTACAGAAGAAAATGGCTGCCGAACTAGATGATATGGACTTTGGTCTGGAGATTTTTAAGGTGATGGGGATTTTTAATAGCTATCCTCAGCTCTTGATTTTTTTTGGAGCTTTTTCCAGATGTTCTTTTGTTTCTTTGGTTTTTTTTTTTCAATTTCATATTTATATCTTATTTAGAAAAAAGAAAAGGTCACAGAACTGGAGACAAGTGATGGCAAAATTAAAAAGGATTTGTCAAAGCTTTCAAAGAAAGAAAAGCTACAGGTGAATTTTTTGTATTAATTTAATAAATATGTACATCTTTTAAAGTTTCAATTTCATTAACAGAAAGATAACATCATTCAATTAATGTTTTTACTTTGTTTTTAGCTTTTGAAAAAGGATTCTCCAGAAATGTTGCCGTTGATTGAAGATTTTAAATCTATTGTAAGGACAAGTATCAAAATGCCCCGTTTATTTATCCCATTGGACTGAAAATTATTGCTGTATTGTGAATGCTATACATGATAAACACATGCATGATCACCAAATTTTTTATATGACATATTTTGAAGAGAACATGAATACAGCTTTGTATTTTGATAAAATTCAGTTGTCAAAATAAAAAAACAAAAAGAGGATTTTCCGATTCCAAATACAGTAAGAGTCAAGTTGTTATGGTCATTCAATTTATTATGGCAAACGAGTTTTGAAATTAGTCATTTCTGTGTGTAATCAGTAGAAAAAAAATACATGTAAGTTGATAAAACAACGTTGTTTCATTTTTAGAATTAAATATATTTGTTGAAATCATTCTTTAAAAAGAAGTTTTGTTTGCTTTGGGAATAGATGACAGAGGCTAAGGATGTGTTTGTTCCCCTGTCAAGACTGGTCAAAGATGGCACAATAACAGGGAAGGCAGCCGACTACATTCAGTGCAAACTTCAACTCTCCCTCAAGTAAGCCAGTAAATATATGCTGAACGTCAAAGCTAATATGCTCTATACTATAAAGATGTGTAAAAATGTTGTTTTCGTGTGGAAAAAAAAATAACCACATTAAGCTGAATTTGATGTCTGATTTCTCAAATCCATTGATGTTTTATGGTGTTACATGTAATATCGGAATAAGCACAGAAGTCATCCTATTGTCAACTAGCTCCATCAGACTTGATTCAGCCTAAATCAGTTATTATCTTTAAACTATATTATTGTTTAGACATTTACCCATATCACTCTCTTTGGAGAAATTGACCAAAAGTTTGTGATCCTCGGAATCAATTCCATCAGTGATGAAATTAAAAAAATTTTTAAATGATGTACAGTATCAAACTTATGAAAGTCCAGCATTGAAAAAATGACATGCATTAATGCGTACAAGATTTGCTCTTTTTCAGCTATTGCACCAACATTAGTTTTTATATGATGCTGAAGGCTAAAAAACTTCCAGTCCAAAATCACCCAGTCATAAAGAGATTGGTGCAGTACAGGAATGTAAGTACCATTCTGGAAGCCTACAAGAAGAATCCCTTCCTAAAAAATGATCAAAATGATAATTTACATTATTTTCTAAACATTTTTATGATAAAAAGCTCTCAAACACCTCATGACCTGGTGTTTGAAACCTTGATCTTTGACCTTATATACCTGTTAGTTAAAATATTGGACTGGGAAGGTCGTTTCAATTTCATAATTAGAAAGACTATTACTGGTACATGAGTAGTGAACAAAATAGATTTCAACACCCCTTTGATAATTTTCATTTCAAAATCAATAGTACTGGTACATTGAAACTTTACCTACTGATAAAGTAGACAGTGAACTTTACCACTTCAAGAGATGCCTAACTTATTTAGGGTTCAAAGTTTAGTGATTGTATGGATTTCGTTGCAGCTGATGAAGCAGCTAGAACCAGCAGACATTCAACTACAGGAGGAGATTCAAGATATTCTCTCCAAGATCAGAAATGGAGAGGCAATATGCATGGAAGAACCTAAACAATCTTCAACATTTATTAGGTTTTTAGATTAAACTTAGACTTTGTTTGTTGAAATTTGGTATTCAGCTTTTCTTTTCCATTATAATACAAAGAAATTGGTTGTGAGACATTGAGACGTTTTTTGTTAGTCAATGGAATTAAAAAGGAATTTAAAAAGAATTTGAATTAAAGAGACTTTAAAATACATGTATATCATTTAAAAGGAGGAAGAGCTCGAAAACATTGAGGAAAAAAGCAGAAGAGAGGAAGATAAGTGAGATGATGTCAAGCTCAGATGAAGAGGAGGAAGAGGTACCAAGCAAGGTTTGTGTTCATTGGATACCTTCTTAATGGGGGGGGGGGGGGGGGGGTGTCGATCACCCATATATCTGGTCCTCAGCACTGTTGATAGTGATAAATAACTCCATAAATGATATACTCAAGAAAATTACAATCACAAACCAATTCATTTACCATTCATGAAAATATAAATGATTCCCTGTGGTTAATGGTTCCTTGCAATTTATACAATATTCCAGTTGATGTTTTATTAATTGGATAGGATATATTATTTATATGTAGTAAATCTCTGTGTTGTGTGAAAGTTTATATGTAATTCTAAAATTATTGATAACATTTCAGAAGAGTAAACGAGAAAATCAGAGATATGAAACAGAGGATGAAAAAGCAGCTTTGGCTTACTATGAGATGATGAAAAAAGGACAAAACTCTGATGAAGAAAACGAAGAGTAAGAATACCGATCAAGCATCAAGCTTCAGCTTTTTATAAACAAACAGTGGTTTGTTATTAAATTTTAAGATTATAGTGGCAATACCATGGTTATTGATCTTGTATAAAAGTGTGCATTTGCATGTTTGATTAAAGTGTTAAATGTGCAACATGGCACTTTAATTATTTCAAAATCAGATGTATTGTTTATATCTGGCATCCTGCAAATAGAGTGAGACTTGACTTAAGCTTGCAGAATTTGGATAAATGTACAATATGTTGTCTGTATTTGTGGAAAAGATGAGTATACATGTATTACCATCATTATCAATATTGTTTTAGGGTGGATGAAGATGAAAGCATTGGTGATACAGTAAATCCAGAGCAGGAAGATGAAGAGGAAGAAGGAGGAAAGAGGGCCATTACTTACCAGGTCGGTGATACACTGCAGTATATGATAAAATTTAAGTACATGTACTAGGTTCTAAATGAAAGATGTTTGAATCTAGTACAACCTTTAACTTACAATAAAGTTATGCTTTTATAATGCTGCACTTTCCCTACAGGAAGAAGAAAATTGAATATTTTTATTCAATTTAAAAAGAATCATGAGGATATTGATTAAGTTACAAAATAGTTTGTGTTCACAGACTTGAACAACTTTTCTCTTGCCTAAACATAAACCTTAAAAAAACCTTTCTTTGGTTACACTTGATCCTTAAGACGACCTTTGTGTTGAACCTACATGTACATCAAAATTTAATTTTTTAATAATGTTATAACTATTGCATGGATATTCTATACCTGAAATAATATTAAGATGTTGGTTTATGGGTACCTTGCAGTTTATAAGACTTTTAAATACTTATAAGTTAACCTGCTGACATTCCATCTCTTTAAAAATTGAAATAAACAAAAGTTGTTATTTGAAGACAAACATTTCTTCATAACAGATTGAGAAAAACAAGGGTCTCACGCCCCACAAGAAGAAAGAGCTGAGGAATCCTAGAGTTAAACACAGAATGAAGTTCCGCAAAGCTAAGATCAGAAGGAGAGGCCAGGTAACAACATACATGTATTCATTGTATTGCATGTTAAGATACTGGTATTTTCCTGGAGGTTTTGACTTGCTGTTTTATTTCGCAAACACTTCATACACACTTTTTCATAGTAGTTTTAAAAGTCAAAGCTTATAAATTTTCAAAATGTAGCAGATGCATGAGCAAACTCATTAGATACCATTACCAATACAGGAATATAGCCACAATGAACTTTATAGAACATGGTCATAACTTGCTCAAGCTGATTTTCCATTTTTAATCTTTACAATGCTTCACTAAGATATTTCTAATGGTCAGTCTTTTCAATGTCATTTATTAAGTAATAATAAAGATACTTTTATGTAAATATGACTCATGCCATGTTTTTGTTTATGTTGCTCTATATTCAAGAAAGGTCAAAGTACTACATCAGAATAGTTAAAAAGAGGGGATTCTTGAAAGTTTCTGTTTGTTAGATGATTTAAATGCATTGAATCAATGCTTCCACTTGTTACTATGCAAGCATCTTGATATAAATGTACATGCCATAAATATTGTAAATGCAGTTGTTTTTCAAACAGTGCAAACCCCCTCCTCCTTTTCATTTCAAGTTTTAAAATAAGAAATTTTTAAAAGGGAAATTTAGCTTAAAATCAATTTTTCTGATAAACAATATGGTCTACAAACCTCCTGTCATTATTTTGCAACCATATGCTAATGTTTGCCTTTAGCTGGCTTAATTAATATCATATATTATAAACTAAGAGGTTGATTTTTTTTGTAGGTACGAGAGGTGCGAACTGAAACATCACGATATGGAGGAGAGATATCAGGAATTAGATCAGGAATCAAAAGAGGAATGAAAATGAAAGCGTAAAATTTGAAATCAATAAAAAAAATAAATATCCTAAATTTTTAATGCATTTATTCAGCACTGAAGTGTCATATCCTAATTAAGATGTACATGTATAAATGCATATCAACATTGAAAGGACTAGGTGCGGTTTTATGCATTTTTTGCCCCCAAAATCAAAGTTTTAGAAAGAGCTTTATAAATAAGGTGAAAGATAGTTAAAATCATATTGGAAATAAAGGTGTAAAAGGTTATCACCACAATGACGTCATAATGTAGAAATGACGTCATGAAAATTGCATTATATTGACAAATTGATGTTTTGTAGCGAAATATGGATATTTTCCGATGGTTTTTCGACTGGGAAACATCGAGCGCAGGCTTGCTCAAGTACCATATTTTAGTATAATGTGTATAACTATCTGAAGAAAAATATATGTTAAAATCGCACTTGAGCAGACCTGCGCTCTATACTTCCAAATGCAAAATATAGAGGAAAAATGAGAATATTTTCATTTGTTTGCAAATTTGCGGGAATTGGGCCATTTAGGTGACATCATAGATACACAGCGAATGAGCAATGATGACCAAAATCATTATTAAAGGTATTGGCATCCTCTATACAATGATTTGTGAAGATTTTATTTTTATACGATACTTTTTAAAAATTGGTTGAAATCGGGGGCAGATATTTGACCATACCGCATATAGTCCTCTTCTTTTATACACTTTTTGGACTGGGTAATTAAGAACAAAACTTTATATGTTTTAAAAGCTTCCTGCGCGGTCAGTCAAACTGCTATTTGGGAGATCTATCTGAACGAAAATAATACTCAGTACTGAAATTTAACTGTGATCACATCATTACTGAAATTTACACATGAACGATTTTTAAACAAACTGATTTTGTGCAAGATAACTATGATGACGTTACGAGGTCATCACAGCAGTAAAAGAAACAAAATATGGTAATTTTCTTGTATATGTCATATCAATAAATGAACAAGTTTTGTTTCAATATTTTTAATTCTGAATCAACTCTGCAGGACTGGATTCATGTAATTGCTGCGTCAGTACATACACACTGTCATTGACAACATACCAAAAATTTTTTTAGCTTCAATTATCAAATACAATACATTATACACATTAATACTTAAATACTTATATAGTCTGTGTATAAAATAACGAGAAGCAATGGTTAAGATATTTTTTTTAAAAGACTGTTTAGCTCACCAAGAGGAAGTCCAGGCAGGCTTATGCTATACCTGTGGTGTCAACATCTGCTTACAGATTTTTTGGAGCAGGTCATATGCATGTTATTTCTTTTCCTTCCTTCGTTAAACTTGCATTTGGACTTCCTAATGGAGTTGGATGCTTTATTTGGGCCATGAATTTCAGATGCCGATGGAAGTAAAGGTTTTTGAAACAGGTCTAAGATTTTGAAGCGGATGTCCTTTGATAGCCATATCTAAGTTATTACTGGTCCTATCTTCACCAAACTTGAATGTTGCATCTTATGATACTGATGCATTTGACTGGCACTAATGTTAGAGCTGAGCCATAGGTTTCAGATGCTGGAGGAGGATAAGGTATCTAGGGTCGGTTAACGTTTTTGGAGCCCTTTAATGACCAAATCTTAGTTATTATTAGTTTTATCTTTACCAAAGGGTTACATCTGATATGGTCAAATTTCTGCCCAGCCCCCCAATTTTTACTAACTTTTAAAAATATAATATATCAAAATGAAATCTTCATAACATAAAACATTAAATGCAGAGGATGTCTCTTAATACGACTCTCGAGTGTGGCTTTTGTCCTTGTTACTCCTGATAAAAGACAAAATATTTCATATGCTCCCATATAAGTAATACCTTGTATTATAATAATTTGAGTTTTTGAGAATAATTTACAATAATTTTTTTCCTATTTTAAAAATTAGAACCCCTCCCCCTAATAGGGCCCCACCCTATCCCCCGAAAATAACAGTTTTGATAAACTTGAATCCACACAATCTGTGAATACTTTTACCAAAGTTATAGCTTTTCTAAGCAATTTGGCTTTTTATAATAGACTGTTACAGATTATTTTCCAAGTATTCCTAGTACATAGAAATTTTACCCGACTCCCGCCCCACCCTAACCCTACTACTATTTCTCCCTTGCACTCTCACCTTCACACTTTTGCCTTTTTTCTCTGTCTTGTTCATTTATAACATAATTTGATGCAGGTATCACACTTGCCTGAAGTTTGCTGAATGCTCTAAGATGTTATTGGTACCCGTGCAGTGTGATGGCCATTGTGCTTACTTTGAATGTTCATGAATATTTTACTGGGTTATCCGACATATCTTTTTACCAGTGCTGGCTAAGCCAAATTATCATGTACTCCAAAATGTTATTCCTGTGTGTGCATTGCAGTATTTGAACTCGGGACCTGTGGCTCAGTAAAGCAAAGCTACAACCATTGCCCTACAGAGATAGACACCAACATTTGGCTATATAAGCCGTTTCATGAGTTAAAATTGCCATGTTGTGATGTTCTATCATAAAAAGTAGAAGTTATGGGGCGTCAAGGATCCTTAACAAGATCATGGTTGTTGCAGATGATTGCTGTACTTTTGGTAAACAAAACCACTAGGTCAATTTCAATCTAAGTTGGCATTAAGCATCTTTGGGTAAAGGGCTTTCAAATTAGTTCAAATAAAGGGCCAGGTCCCTTTCAAAACAAAGACAATTGCCGGTAAGAAAGAGTGAAAATGTGGCTGGGTGATTTAAAAATCTTTTCTTCTAGAAATGATAGGGTCAATTTCAATTAGAGTTGGTACAAAGCATCTTTGAGGGAAGGGCTTACAAGTTTGTTCAAATAAAGTCAAACTGGGAGATAATTAAGAAAGAGTAAAAATATGGTTGGATGTTTCAAAATTCTCCACACCACTTGGTCAATTTCAGTTAAATATGATACAAAACATTTTGGGAAAAAGGGCTTTCAAATTTGTTTAAATAAAGGGTCTGGTCCTCTTCAAAGGAAAGATAATTAAAAAAGAGTGGACATATGGCTTGGTAATTTAAATATTTTCTCCAGAAACAATAGGTCAATTTTAATTTTAATTGGTACAAAGCATCCTTAGGGAAAGGGCTTTCAAATTTATTCAAATAACAGGCCAGGCAGGTCTACTTCAAAGGGAATATGATTAGGAAAGAGTGAAGAATTATTTTGTACTAACATATAGTCATATACCAATATGACTTTGTTTCACACTTCATTGACAAATTCGTTGTAAGAAGGTACCCACAAAATCCACAAAAATGAGCCACCATGAATTGTAATGACTCCATATTAGTGCTTTACAGCCAAAGATCAAAGTGTGGAAAAAAGTAAATCGCCCTTTTTTAATTAGTATTTTTTTATTTGATGACAATATATACTTCACATGACAATTAATAATGACAAATGTGACAGACTACAGAGCACTGACGTGTTAATAACAGAGGCAGAAAGGGGAGATAACTGGTCCTTAGCACATGAATGGGTACAGACAGCTGGTCTACCAAGGATGCAGTGGTACACTAAAAAATACAACTAAGTAACTGCTTAAAAGAGTACAACCTTATTTCATAAAAATGACACAATGTACATACATTTTAAAATTGTTCCTGGGGTTGCACCTGCTGAGTTGTGCATTTTACAAACTGTTCTGAATGGTTCACACATTGGGTAACAATAATGCTCTTACTTATTCACACAATACATATCATGCATTGCACCTTCTAAACAGAAAAAGTATGAACTGAAAATTCATGGATTATAATCAGTATACAAGTGCGATGATCATTGCAAATCCGATGTGATGTTATGAAAAAAATGCATTTGGTTACAATTTCTTCTTAACTCCATGGAAGGACCATGAGGATATTGATCAAGTTCCAAACTAGTTTGTGGTCATAGACTCCACCAAACTTTCTCTTGGCTAAACATAAACCTTAAGACAACCTTTCTCTGTTACACTTGAACCTTAAGACAACCTTTGTGTTAGAAATGAACCGATACTGATATTCTACAATAATGATACTCTAATATGATATTAAGTGTAGGGGCACTGAACTATGTTTCAGAAATTGAATCAGTGGAGATAAGTTAAACAAAGTACAGTGTATTAAGAAACTTTTTTGGCACCATTCCTTGTTTTATATGATTAAAATACAACCTACTGAAAATTTCTCTCACAACCTAAGGTATGTTTGTTGAGTTGGTTAATGCAAATAAAGCATCTAAAAAATACAACATCAAATACAAATAGAATCATGTTTACGACTTATTCTTGCTGGTACTCGGTCCAAAATATATGCCATACATTTCAAATATATAATTATTCATGATATTCTATTGAAATAATTTTTTTAAATTATGCAAAGTTATTTCCATAATCATTTTTATATACATGCATATATATATACTGGGTATTTATAAAATCTTGTTAAACTTTTTAAAACAATCTTGATAGTAGTCATAATATGTTATAATACTGCCCCTTGAATGATGAACAACCAGGAATATTGCTGTTTCTACCTCTGTTCTGAAAAGGCATACACATTTTTGCTCTAAACCTGAATCATATTGACTAGATAAAAAGATTTCTTTTTAAAAACATCACTCTTGAAGCAGCTCTGAAACTTAAACTACAACCTGTACAAAAGCTTTGCTTCATCGATTGCACTAAATAAAAGCTAATGAGCAGATAATACAGCAATGTGTTCCACTTGGTCATGGACTCGGTGAATCCGTGGCTCTGTCAGAGTCCTCCTCGACAACCCCTCAAGTCAACGTCAACAGTGAGCACAAAAAAGAGTCAGGCAGCAATAGATTCCTGTACGTGAGTAGTGGGACTTTATCTGACACTGGCCGCTTCCTTGTAGTCGGAGCCCTCTATGGTGAAGAACTCCTCCAGCTTCCACTGCAAGGTCTCAAAAGTGGGTCTCTCCATCTCCTCCTTCCTCCAACACTCCAGCATGATATCGTACAGAGGCTTGGGACAGTTCGGGGGACAGGGCATTCTGTAGCCATGTTCTACTTGGTGAAGGACTTCGGCATTGGTCATACCTACAGCAAGATTGAGAGAACATGTATGCACACTGCCATTGAAAGCGTAAATCAAATCATTATTGTGCACTTCACGCAATTTGGATGGCCAATATCTGAAGATTGCTGCTTCCTGATTCATGCCAGTTGTCACATATAAATACATCTCTATGACAAAGATATCATGTACATGTATTTATAATGATATCAGTGATTTACATGCAGTCTTTTCAAAGAATGGCTGTACAGAGCAAATTCTCTTGTTGATCTGAATATGCAGAGATTCAGGCTACTTTATATACCGGTATACTGTAGGTAAAGCAAGTGACTAAACTGAGAAGCTAATTTTAACTCCAAAAAATATTGTAATTATAGAGCTCTTACAACAAAATTAAAATGTAACTGTTATTTTCAAATGATTCATCACACAATTGACTGTACAAACCTGGATATGGTATTCTTCCATAAGTAACAATTTCTGTCAGGAGGATTCCGAATGACCACACATCTGACTTAATGGTGAAGCGGTTGTAGTTGGCAGCTTCAGGTGCTGTCCATTTGATCGGGAACCTGGCACCCACTCTTGCTTCATATTCATCCTCCTACAAAAGATCATAATAAACATTTCAAATAGAGGTCTCAATATCATTAACATTTATTTTAATCTAACATGCATCAACTCCCTTCCCAATCTCCCTTGAAAAAAAAGATCAATAAAAATAAAACTTTACTACTCAAACAAGATGGTATAGGTATAGACACTTCAATTACCTTTATAACTCTGGCTAATCCAAAGTCGGCTATTTTGACAGTGTTGTTGTCGGATACGAGTATATTACGGGCAGCCAGGTCACGGTGGATGTAGTTCTGTGATTCCAAATACGCCATACCACTAGCAATCTGAGCAGCCACATCAATCAACTGTGGCAGCTTCAGAGTCCTGCCCTTACCTTCAAAATAAAAAGAAAATGTTGAAGTTGATTTCAATGCAAACAGATTGGAACTGCTTGGGTCAGTTGTTTTCTGACTATATCCCAGTGGTCTACATACCCTGTAAGTATTCCAGTAAGCTACCATGCCGCATCAGTTCAGTGATGATGTAGATAGGCTCATCTTGTGTACACACTGCATACAACTGGATCAATTTGGGATGTCTCAGCTTCTTCATTATCTGTGCTTCTGCCAGGAAATCCTTAGGATCCATTGTTCCTACAGTCATATTAATAAATACTACTGTGACACTGTCATTTGTATACATCTTGTCTTAAAAGATGGGGCTAAAAATCTTGAATCAACAAAAAAGCATGCACTATGGCTTATAGAAATTAATTTTGAAAATTGTGCATGATACCTAATATCAAATATGTGTTTTTAATACTTATTTAAATCTGAAAAAGTAACAGTCAAAATTGGTTTATCAGATTTAATAATTCCATAATAAGGCAGTCCTATACTCGGCCCTAAATGGGCTTAGTCTTGAGAAGCTTGACCAGAATGATCAACATTACAGAAATAAATAAAATTAAATGTTCATTTATCTATGTTTAAAAGTGACCTAGTTCAGTTTAATTATGAGTCTAACACAGCAGTTTTGGTAGGTACTGACCTGGTTTCAGAGTTTTGATGGCAACAGGGGTGGTGCTGTTCCACAGACCCTCCCATACCTCTCCAAACTGACCATGCCCAATGTTTCTCAGCAGTTTCAGTGAGGACTTGGGGATCTCCCATTGGTCTTTGGTGTTATAAGACAATCCTATTGTCTGTGGTTTTTCTATCTGTAATAAAATGTAGCAGTGCATTGATGTAACCATGTCTCTACAATGTTAGGTATTATTTTTGGTGGAAGGGGGCACATAGAAATGTTCTAGCTCAAACAGCTATTAAATAAAATTATACCGATACATGTATAAATAAAAAATTAACAGGCTTTTATGATTGTTAAGTACCAGTATTTCTTTTACTAGAATAGAACTTCATTTTTTCCGAAGAGAGATGATAGGAAACATGTTTCAAAACTTACAGTCATTAAATAAATTCATCAAACAAACATAAATTTGTGAAAATATTGGGTGTATTTATACAGTGGTCTAGATAAAAGGGTGAAAAAAAATACAGTTCTGTACACTTTTAGAAGACCAAATAAGCCAAGGTGTTTCAGAAATCAAAAGAAGACAAAAGTCAACTATGCCTTCTATTTAAATTTGATCAGGCCCGGATCTCCAAGACAAACAATATCTGTACAAGATGTGGCAATGATGTAGCAGTTTTTAAAAAGAGGATTCTGTCTTAATCATAAGCCAGACAGCAATACAAACAATGGAATTTAGAGTGCATGGGAAATTGTTTGGGTCAGCCACGGAAACATAAAATATGTCTACCTTAAACTTAACTTTGTATGAAACCATTTTGACATTTCATACACACAATGTCATGAGTGGGTCAAATATCACTTCCTGATTCTGTATATTTGCATTACACAGAAGACTTTATTTTCGAAATTATGATGTTTGCTTGCATATTTGCAATAAATGTTCAAGTAAAATGATTAAACCTATTTGAGAATGGGGAAACATTTTACTTTTCTGCATGGAGAAAGATTTAAAGCTTTCAGAATTAATACTGACATAGCTGGCAGCAAACCATGACAACAGGACATACAGATAAGTCCTCTGAGAATTTCACAGAAAATGCCCCTCTATTAAATAAGATTATCTGGCAGAAAATCAATATATCATCCCTAAACATCTTCTACATCCATTTTTCAATATTTCTACTCAAAAGTAAGAGTCAGAATTCTTATTTTTTGTAAAAAAAAATTATAAAAATAGAAAGGATTTTTTAGTTTGAATGGATTAATCAGTAGAATATAAATATCAGAATACATATATACACATCAGTCATCATTTTTGATTTCTTACATAACACTAACAAGAGAGCAGTTAATCTTCATATTTCACACAGATATTTTGCTTAATCAAAGTTTATTGACAAAATTTACAAGCACTGGGCACACTCTGAACAGACAATTGATGCGAAGTGTCCATATGTTCAGAATAAATACTACATCTGTGGGAGCCTTCAAGTGGAACCACTTAATCTAAGGAGGAGCTTCCTTTCCACTTGATCAATGCTGCCTTACTACTGAGCCCTTGCTCTATTGACAGTGTACAATAATGGTGTTGTCTGACACCTCGCTGACATGCAAAGACTATACCAGTTCAGCAAGTGCTAATGTTGTTACAGAGAAATCAATACACGCTATGCTAATGGGCCACACTTGGAACTGTTACATAGTTCATCAACAGACTTAAAACAGAGTTGACTCATTCTGCAACCCATTGTCTGCTGATCTATTACATCATCACCAGTCTACAAGCTCCAACAGTCATCCCCCCCCCCCCCCCCTCATGCATCTTAACTTTATTTTTTGTTAAACCTCATACCATCCACCCCTAAAATTAACATTAAGGAGTTCTTTTAATGTGGTGTATAGCGGATTACTGGGATACTGGGATGGGGGGGGGGATAGGGTGTTGAAGACAAGTTTCTGACCTGAGTACAGGGCCTGCGAAGGTTAACACATAGTCCGTCAGCCTCCAAGTTATAGTGATCCACTAGCTCCGACAGAGTTCGGAAGGTGACACGACGAGCAATGAAGAACCCTCCCTCATCCAGCTGTCGAATTCTGTAGTGCTTCACTGTGTCTCCATCTCTCACTATAAAAAATTAACCTCAAACTTACTAGACCAATTTACAAATCTAAATGTTACTAGAAATTAAGGACAGATGAATAGGGTATGTCACAAGATACCTATACAAAATGACTTTGTTCAAGAGTCAGTTCTTTTTCTGACCTGTAATATTAGACCAAGTACATCATATTACTGTTGAATGAAGATCAGGTGTACACTCATGCCTGAACTGTAATTATTCGAGATGGTGCATTTCAGTGGAACCAGTGAGGTGTATCCTGTGGTTAAAAGCCTGACTAACATTTAACAAGTCTTTGTCCATCATGCAGTCCTTAGTCAAGTTTAGACAATACGTATGATTTCAGTTCACCTTCCCGCTTTAGTATACATTTCAGGTAACAGAAGTCAAGGGTGGATGACACAAAATACTGACAATGAGTTTTTAAGCTTAAAAGCAAATGAGGTTAAACAAATCATGATGTTTCATTTTCTTTTTAAGACTAACACCAAGTTTGGGCTTTATATTCTGCAGTGTCACTAAAATTCACTTTTTTCTTACTTCCCTTGTCATCAAAGTGTTCATTAGTGTTGAGTATTCTAACCAATTTTTACCTTTAATATTTGCTTGTTAGAAAAAAGTGTTTACAAGTTAAGTACATGTAGCAAAATGATAGAATCTTCTTAATATGTTGCCCAGCATCTCTGCTTTTTTTTCTTTAAAAAATAAATAAACTAAATTGCTGAAGACAAAGAAGATGAGCGAATAAGATGACAGAATTAAATGCCTATTGGATCATGCAATCATAAAACACAATATTCAAATTAATTTTTTTAAATACCCCGGTATCTACGGTATTTTTAAGATTATGATACAATCTTGCAAAGGCACAATTTTTAATTAAAGTCAGTTTGAATATTCTAACAAACACAAAGAAAAACAAAAACAACAGATGTTTGTGAAACACTTATGACTCCTCCCTTGTAGACCTCTGTGAAGAAAATGTACGGAAACTGCAAAATATTCAATTTTTTCTAAGTCCATGGAAGTCTTGCTATGAAATGCAAGTCTAAACAAGCTTGGTAGTAAACTAAACTGACTGATGGGTACACACTCAATTATGACACAAAATGGACGTGGTCCTCTCAAACAGACAAACACTAATTGGTTTTATCTGAATTTATCATTAATCCCCAGTATAGATGTGTAACATCATGTTCTTACTCCCATCATTAGTTTAGGTAAGTGTAACAGAAAACAATCAGTTGTGTGATTGTAATCGTCTTAACTTTACAGACTGATTGTAATCGTCTTAACTTTACAGACTGATTGTAATCGTCTTAACTTTACAGACTGATTGTAATCGTCTAAACTTTACAGACTTCTGAAAATTCACACATTCAACAAATAGCCAAACTTCCTGTAAAATTCAAAGTTAATATTTTGACGGGTAAAGTATCTGGAACTTACTACGCTTAATGAAAAGATAATACAAATGCATGTATCTAATAATCTCTCAAAGAACTTTAAACAGATTAAGACAAATTTTCTTACCAGAAAGAGAATAGTCATTGCGCCTGCTTTCACTGTCTCTGATAAGGTAAGCACCATGTTCATTCTCTACAGATAACAACTTCTTTTCAGCTTCAACTCGCTTAATCTTACCAAAATACCACCTGCAACAAAATAAAAATTACAACATTTTAAACATGGTTAAAGGGTCAAATAGTATTTTTTTTTTTAAAAAGGCCTAACTGTATTTAGTCAATCTTGACTACAGCAATATAATATTTTTCAAGTAAATTGTCACAGAGGATTCAGAAGTTTATAAACAACATAAAATATTCCTAGTGTAAAAGGTGTATTAAAATCAGCATAAACTTTGGTTCACGTTGGTGGACAATTAATAATGTTTAATGCCCTTGTAAATTGGATATTCTTTTTTCTGATAATAACATTATCAAAAAATAAAACCCCTTTATTTTCTATATTTAGGGTAAAACAATAATTCTTAAATTCTTGATTTTAGAAAGTATTTCTTTTTTAATTTTCATAACTGATGAGGTTCTAGCAATAAATTTATAACTGATATACAGGGTTCGACATTAACATTAGCCTGTTAGCCTCCGACAATTTAAAACGTATTATACAATATAACATGTTTTAAATTGTCGGAAGCTAACAGGCTAATATTAATGTCAAACCCTGTATATGTTATCCGACAATTTAAAACATATTATATAAATTAATATTTAGCATGTACAATATTTGTCAAATATTGCCTTTTTTATACAGGTTAGCACGGATCTGATTAAACATGTTTTTGATGTACTTATCTATCTACATATATACATGTATATATATATGTTTAACATTTGGCAATGTACTTGTTTTAGCCAAAGCCACATTCCGCCAAACATGCTATATTGAATACCAAGCCAAATGTAATAAATTTACGGTACATTGCAAGTCAGTTAATTCAACCCTTAAATGTTGAATTGACTAGTATTCATGGTTTAGTTTGACATATTGTTGCAATGAAGAATAAGAAGGAGCCGTCAAACTTTTAAAAAGCATAACATACAGTGAGTTTTAAAATATGATGGTGAGAATGATGGAACTTGGAAGTTGCTGATAACAAGATTTTCAAGAATTTTTAAAAACTTTCGTAAACTTCAGCCTTGTTATTTATTTTTTTTACAGAAAAATCAAATTGCCTGTATAGTCTACAGGCAATTTGATTTTTCTGTCAAAAATAAATAACAAGCAACAGTTAACAGTAGTGTGGCTGGAATAATGCGGCCTGAATAATGTGCAGAAAAGTTAAAAATGAACCCTTAGGTTTGGATTCCTGAATCCACGCTCATGCCTTATCAAAATGTTTAACACCAGGATTGAATTTTTGATGCAACTGCCGATCAATTTTGGTTTTACCAAATTCTTACATAATGTTCCAAGCCTCAAAACAAGTTTATCAGGACTAATTTCTGGCCATGATAACTGTTTGAATTTCCTTGAAAGCCATTAAAGCAGTACATTTTTTAGTGAAAGATGAAAATCAATAAAATTAAGCTGTAAACAAAAGATTGAGTATCACAGCTAGTCAATGGGTGGATGCTTACTGAATAGGGACTAAAGTGGCAAGACTTATTCTTATATTAGACTTTGCATTCATTAGCTTCTTTTAATTTGTCAATTTTTCGTCAGTTGAAAGAAACCCTACAAATACCACCAAGAAGCACAAAGTATGTACTCTATATTTGATTTGATATCACTTTTCAGCACAACATTGTTCTTTTTACACAGGTGGTGCATAACAACATACATCTATGATAAACCAAATACATGTAGTATAATATAAATGTGAACTACCTTCACAAAATGAATTTTAGAGATGTATAGAGTGATGTAAATGACGATGCATAGGACATAAAACAGACCCAAAACTTATTCTTGTACAGAACAATATACTTATTCAATGAACACAGTTATTGTTTTAACATACAGTCAAGTGATAACTGACTTGCTGCAATCATATTGTGATTTAATAAGCTAACTGGCCAGACTATAACAATTCAAGACACAACACTTACGGTTCTGATTCTAAACTCTTAAGTTTAGCTACATAGTTGGATGGTATGTAGCCTTCATTTTTGGTTGTCCTTGACCTAGCAAGCCACCAGTCACCTTGTGTGTCATTTATTATCTCTAAATGCTCTCCTTTACGAAAGCTGAGATCTTCATCGGTTCTCGCATCATAATCATAAAGAGCTACAAATGTTTTGACTGTGGAGGGGGTCGACTCAGGAGTAGGGCCGGACTGCGGAAGAACTGTTAGTGGATTAATCACAGGACTAGCCGGCTGTGGAGGTGTTGTTATCGTCACTTGATTTGGAGAAACAATTGCTCCATTTGGCTCTGGTGGTTTCAGCTGAGGAGGCTGGACATTTGACGCGGGCTGAGCGGCCGAATTGTTAAGATTGGAGTTATCTGGGCACAAACAGTTCCCCATTTTTACATCAATATCATAATTATCGCTTTCACATTATACACTGAATATGCAGCTTATCCATTTTTACATAATTTGAGGATTTCGGAGGTCTCGCCGATTGTCCGACATGATGGAGACGTACAGCACCTCTCTGAACCAGTTCCGCGACAAAATATATTACTGGTGAAAAATCACATTTTCTAAAGCAGTAGATGATGATACTCCAATATTAATTAACTATTATTTTTTTATATATAAACAACAAGTCTTGTGTTTTTATCTACCAAATATGACCATTTTCTTTCACTACCGATTGATTAATACGTTTAAGAACTACTTTTTTAACAAATTGCCTAAAACTCTAAGAGAGGCTATTTCGCATTGGTTGAAAAATAATTTGATACGACTAATCGGAACGCTTGTTTTAGAGCTGGTTTAAATGAATGAATCATTACAAAGAGAGATAATCGCGTCGGGAAATATATTGTAGGTTTGAACTCCCGTTTTGCACATGAAAATTAGGTATCGAAAAAATGGGTGCGAAACGGAAATTTGATCAGATAAGATAATTGCTTAATTGTTAATTGCTATAGTACCCCCCCCCCACACACACACATACACACACTTTTTCTCGCAGCAGACATTTTTCTGAATAAGATGGAGCAACTGCCCATTTGGTTTAGCTGTAAAATACAATTTCAAATTTAACATTTTTTCAATTCAATATATTTGATACGTTATAATACAAGTTTACAAAAGGGTAATTTCTAACTATATTCAGTTTGAAATATTTCGAAAAACGATGAGAAATTTAAAAAAAAAATTCCTTTAGTTTTGGTGGTATCGAACCCAAAACTCAAAAACCAAAGTTCTATAAAGTCAACGAATGTCTGTTACTCTAACCACTCAGCCATTTCATTCACGTCAAAGTGCGGTGTTTAAATGCTATATGAAACGTTGGCCACGAATTTAGGGACTTGTATTATTTTTATAAAATGTGCAATTGTTGGGCTACAAACTGACATTTTTAAAGTAGGGTGGGTCATCTCTCCACATTTTTGCTGATTAAAATCGGTTTAAATTCCATTAAACCGCATTTAGACTATGACAAAAATATGGAGCTCAGTCCCACTTTATGAAAGAAAATGCATTGAAGTTATAAAATTGACACTGTTTGGAGGTTTTGACACGCATATACACCAGTTTGAATCAACCTTGCAATCATACTATTGCAAGTATTTAAAATATTTAAGGGTTACAAACCGATGTTACGTTAAATATACATTGTTTTTAATTTATTTTTTTATAAGTATCAGATTTAATGATAGTTTAATTTTGCAGTATCTAATTATTCCTCATATGGGCATTTTACACGCCTTATTCATCCATCTTCTTTGAATTTATAAAAATGAATTACAGTGGAGTTGTCACGGTTTTTGGGGAGCATATAAGAAATGAAAATCGAGAGTGAAAATGAGAGAAAAGGGAATATTACACACATTGTCTCTCTCTCCCTCTCCCCCCTCCCCCGATTAGGTATTTCATAATTTGATAAATTGGGATTCGAGAGTTTCCTTTCGGGGGGAAGGGTGTTTCCATTTTTTTATGAGGTTGCCCCCCCCCCCCCCTACTTTCAAAAACGATGCTAAGTGCCTGATATGTCTCTGGCGACACCTATTGCACGCCAAATTCACAAAAATAAGCAAAACATAGTTTCATAGACGATAAACTGGTTTTATGAGGTGTACATTGTAGTTTACGAACAGAAAATATGGTTAACGATAATCATCTATATTTCAAATTTATGGCACGCCAATTTCGCAAAATGAGCTTAAACATAGTTTTACAGTCGATAAACTAGATTTATCGGTTGTAAACTGTAGTTTTCGGACAGAAAACTATAGTTAGCGACCTTAATTCAGATCTGTTTCACATCTGTAAGCTTATATAGAATAAGAATATAAAAACAGTACATGTATCAAAGGTTAAGTGAAAGCAAAATAAAAGAAGAAATTCCGAAATTAATTTTTCTGCCAATTTACTGGGGGTCGTATTTACGAAAGCATGTTGAGGCAAGTTGAAAAGAATTTTTAGTGCTTTCAATCGCAATACTTATTGCATTTCATCGCAAAGTTTTTGCGCTTAAACGCAAAGTATTCCAAAAAAGGATGTGAAATACAACATTCATTCAGCAACTCTCAAGTGATCTATATACAAAGTTTGAAGAAATATCGGTCATTAATAGAATTATTTGTGATTTAATCAATTTACTAGATATTTTCTATGAAAACAATTTGAAAACTTTATATTTTTCATACATTTATTTCATAGCGTTACAAAGTGAGGACAATTGACAAACTGTATAATTAATGATAATTCGGCATTGTCATATTGTAGGAACTGTAACAGTTTTTTTTATATTACAAAACTTATCATATGTGGACCCATCTTCGCTAGCAAAGTGTTTCTGATCCGCATTGCTCCTCGTGAGGAGCGGTGCTTATACTATATATATATCAGAAACCCTTTAGCGAAGATGTAGACCCAGTTGCTACATTTTTAATCACCTTCAGTTTGGGGTACATGTATATCGAATCAAACAATGACAACACCCGTATAAATCAGGGCTTACCACACACGTGTATTGAATATTCTTCGTTCAAATGTTTTTGTTTATAAATGCCAAACAATGATATAACGATGCCAGGCCAACTAAAGCGAAGCTATATACTGGTCTCTTAATTTCTATAGATAGCGTGTAGGGGGAATGCACATTTTTATTATTGTTTCCTGGTGATTTAGAAATGCCAATTATGAAACTTTCATTGAAAGTCATTTAGAGTTTTTCCTTATACATGTAGAAAGAAATTACTTCCACTGGGGTATTTTTGTTTAATCTTAAAACATGTTTTTTTTTTATATATATATAAGTGGATACTCTCTATTTGTCTCTTGGATATTATTAGTACCAATATTGTCGCTGGAATAAGAAATTGAAGACAGAAATATGCTTACTCGAGAGGACTAGAATCTTGATGAGTCCTCCAACTGTATATTTTAACTGTTCTATTATACCGATACAAACAATAAAACCAAAAAAGTTCAAATTACCGGTAATATAGTTTTACCGGGAAGTCGCCATTTTCACTTGTAAACTGATAATTAATTTTGATTATTAATTTATTCATTACATGGCGCAAATACACTATGCGTGTGGAGTTCAATATAAATACACGGAAATTACTGTCATTTACTAATTAACAATTTTTAATTGTCAATGAGTCTTTACCGGTAATAACATGTAAGTAAAGCTATCAAATTCAAAAATATAATTTTAGTTAATTTTAAAACAACTTTTCCTCACGACATTACTTTACATAACATAAGCTTTCAGCTTTAATCAAAATGGAGGATGAAAGTAACAAAGCTCGTTGCCTGACGTCAGGTCTAAGGTTTGAAAGTTGCATTCTCCGAAACAGTCCAGACAATGGAAGCAAGCAATATCATGATATTTCACAAAAAAGATTAACCGATGCATGTTTAAGGTGTCAGCATTTACATTCACAACTGAACAGTGAAAATGTTATATGGAATGTACATGTAATAACAACAGCGAGCAAGAGTTTTCAAGTAAAAGGATGTTCATCACATATTTGAACGGTGGAAAAGGGGGAGGGGGTCATCGCAACAAGTTGTAACATATTGTCTATTACGGTACAATGTAAGTGATAGCTGGTGTTGGATTATCATTATTACAAGAGATTCATCAGTTTGGATTAAAACAAATATATATTTATACAGTTGGAATTTTTACTGGAGGAACTAAATCGCCAAAGCGGGGTTTGACCCGATTTTCGTTCAGTTGGGCGATTTCATTAATCTTGAAAAGGGAGCATAACTCGCGTGTCTTACTAAATGTACATTACTGCACTTATAACAATTACTAATCAAGTGTGTTTGTTAATTCGATAGATTTCTTCCAAAACATCCGATCCAAAGTATAATATAAATGTATGTAGCTGCTGCAAATATTATGGATTTGCCCCCCCCCCCCTCCACTTTTGTAGGAGCATGTAATAAATGAAACTGCAAATAAGGAATTCTAATTGAATTGAAGTTACAGTTAGGTTTTTTTTTCATGAATATGAGAATTCGCCCTTTTTTTAATTGCTTGTCAAGATGATTTTGACGAAGCTGCCACACACACATTAAAAACCAATACGTGATTTTATACTTTTTCATATTTCTTATTGTTGGAAATTTTTAAAAATGCCTTTCAGTTGATTTTGCATTTGAATATATAGCAAATACAATTTTTAAAAAATGACTATTTAATCTCCAGCTTTAATTAAAGCTTACATGCACTTATATGATATGTGTACATTCCTAAAAAATTAATTAATAAAATAATCGAATTTCAAGTGATATATATGTACATGTTCTAGATCGAAGAAAAGACTGACATTAATGATTTTGTCTTAATTTTGCACGTTCCGTTTATAAAGAGGTAGAGCCACGAAGCATCAAAATGTGCCTTAAAATTTTCACAAAACTCAAGTTTGAAACAATACAAATTGTAATTACTTATAATGTAGGGCACAATATTCTGCTTCTATGCATATGGAATTTTTTCACTTCAGCCCCACCGTTTAGCACATGCGCATCACCAAACATACAATGATCGTTAAAAATAGCTGAAAATTGTAGATTTTACTGCAGTTTTTCCAAAATTTGAATGTGGCCACACTTGAGTACCTCTTTGAAACTTTTAAAACTGAGAGATATTGCATAAATGCTTCTGCCTGCAAAATTTCGTAGAGGTACTCAAGTGTGGCCAATATGTATTTTACAAATTTTGAAAATTTTAGTATCAGAAAATAAAACAGACCACTCTATTTTAGGGAAATTATTTGCTTTCTTTTTATTGAAATAGCAGAATTTAGTTAATAATGATAAAGAATTATTTCTGATTATTTACAAAATCATCATTTTATTAAATATTTGAGGAAGAAATGCATATAAACTGAACTTTAACATGTTTTATCTAGTAATTTTATACTGTGTATTCATGCTTACATCGTGCATCATCAATGACGTCATAGTTTGACGTTTGCGACGTCAGTTGAATCTGTACATGGAATATTGAGTTCTTTCAGTATTTTGCCAATAAAATTTACCAGTAAAGTCTGCATTTTTAAAAAGCATTATTTCTATGTACCACGGTATTATTCAAGGGCAGTAGAATACATGAATACATGAGATACATGAACATTGTTAACAAACAGGGAAGAACTAAATTATGGCAAAGTTAACATAATACGTACGTAAGTAAATATATATTCCTATACCTTTATGTATAATAATCAATAGCATGTATAAGTAGCTAGTTGTGGGATTTTTGTCAAACGGTGAAATGCATTAAACGAAAGGAAAGATGCAAGCAATTTTTTTTTACACAAGTACTTGTTCCTGAATACCGCGGGAGAAAGACAGTCGACATCACGTGTAAACATGTACATATATGATAAACTTAACTTATTCCGTCAAAAAACTTGATTATTTAATTCGTAAGTACAGCTGTAATTGAATATTAAGCCATCGTCCCTAGCATAAAAACATTTTGCCAATGCATATGTCTTTTCTTTATCAGCCACCTGTTGATCAGTGTTGATTCGTCGCGTGGTCAATGTATTTCCGGTGAACCGTTACATGCAGTTACACTCCTTTCTTAAAAGTTCGATTGTGTCCGTTTCGATAAAGACGGCTTTTGGTATACACAGCTTAGAATACATTATCAGCATGTTCACTATATAGAAGTCTAATCCCAATTGCGTTGTCTTTGTTGATAATTTGTCCAATAAAATAAAAAATCACCCTAAATGTGTGCACATCGGTGACTTACTTTTGCCTATTAAATTCTCGATTGAAATTATCTTCGATCATTTTATGCGTATTAAATCTCATCAAAGTTTTTCTTGTATGGCATATAGAAAAAAATCAGATTGCCGGGTCCTTTCTTTAAAAAAAAAAAAACAACGATGCGTACAGAGAGATTTAAAACAGTATTTGTTTCCATTCAATCCCCCCCTTCCCTACCCTCTAAAAAAATCGATGTACGGCCGAGTTCATTACAAATCTATATATATGATAACACAAATTCTACATGCTTGCTATCAATTCGACTTTTCAAGACAATTTAACGACATTATTTATGTGCTACTTTTTGATGTTTTAAATAAAAATGTTCATTTTAACCTATCTTCGCTTCAAAATAGTAAACCCACATTCTCTCTCTCTCTCTCTCTCTCTCTCTCTCTCTCTCTCTCTCTCTCTCTCTGAAATATGATCTTAATTCTCAAGACATTTACGGATAGCTTATCACTTGTAACAATTCTCAAAAGACATGAATATCACTAGAAAAAATGAAATGTTAATGAATAGACGTTATGGCATTTATAAAGAATAATAAACTTATAAAAATATTTTTAAAGAAATCGATATTCTTTTTTCATTTAATTAATGAACATTAAAACACTGCTGTAATGTCATTCCCTTGTTCCAGCAGTCAAGAATTTTACTTATGACAGTCCGATATATTAAAGGGTCAAATAAAACCACGTGGTCTAAAATTTAAATGACAATAACATTCGCAATCATACTAGTTAGACATGGATTGGAAATCTTTTTTGATTAGGAGGTAGAAAAAACACTCGACTCTTTGGGTGCGCTCGATTGGACTGTTCCCGACTCGCTGTGAACTATGGCTGTTCACGAATCGAATGAAACAGAATTGAGAAATGCGGCACTATGCATTATTGAGATGGATGATGAAGATGATGACAGTCCGCATGAAAATTCAAGCTTTGTCAATATTCTTAATAATGACCTTTTATAGTCTGCCCCAAGATATTTACGCAGCACATTTGGACGATTTTTAATAAAAATACACATACCCGTGAAATAGTTGAAAGGGATAATTTCCAAGATAATTTCATTGATACATTATCATTTTTCACTCGGAAAAATTTACAGGAACGAAAACAGATTCCTTACGGAGATTTATAATGAGAAATGGTTACATCTTTTCTCCATTCGGAATACACTCTGAAGACATCACGCGATTTTTCAACGTTATCATCCAGGCTTGCTGCAATACAAAATCTCCGTAGACATATCACATTTTTTTTAGCATTGTATTGAAACCTGATAAGCCAACAGGGTCGTTTCGATTGAGAAATCTTTGAACATCGTTTGAACCCTGAGGTATTTATAAATATCAAGCAATTAAGCAAAATGTGAGTCGATGATATCTTGGGACAGAGTAAAATACTGCCTTTGCCTTACTTGGTTAGTAATAATAACGTTAAGTTTAGCATGTGTATACGTATGGTCTGATATTAAATAAATGCTTCTCACAAATTCAGAAATTGTTTAATTTTGAACCAAATTCTAATGGCTATATTCTTATCTGGATCGATACAGTCCAATTCACACTTTGTGGGGTCAACCCAAAGGTGAAAATGGAAAAACCAACTTTTCCTTTCTTTATGCAACCAAATATTAGGGCGTCCTGTTAAGAAATCTCTTGGAATTTAATTTTTTCCTTCGATGTGAGGGTTGCCCCAACTTGGGGCAGTCAAAATTCACAGCGGAGACGGATTTTTAACGTCAAATGACGAAGGTACAACCCTCTAAACTACAAAGGCTACTGTGAGAATTCTATGTTTTTTTCCCCAAAGACTGCGGCCATGGGACATCAATTTTTTTAAAGTGTGGATTGGTCTATTGTTTTTTTTTTCTTTGTGCACATAAAAACAAAGGAAACGTCATATTACATCATGAGCAAGAGTAAATGAGTCGCTTTTCCGACATGTTGATTGTCTGCACCACCCGTCTGCCCATCTGGTGGGAACAGTTCCGACAGTTCCAGAAAGAGATTCTGATCCGCTCGTTTTGAATTCTGTTGATTCTCCCAGAATGAACTGCCAATCGAGTACACCCTTTCACTTTCGTTTCACGATGTGATGGTTGGGATATCATTTCGAGGGTATCTGTGTTATAAATGTAAGTTTTTCAAATGTATTTATGAAACATATTCAAGATGTCGTATATATTATACTTGTTTTGAATATGTATGGTGGTTTGCGCCCTATAGCAGATAATAGCTCTGTAATTTTTGATAGGTTACCGTTAACGTTAACCAATATGGCTCTACATAGTATATACCAGTGTATACTGGCAGTGAACAAGCTTTCGGCTAAAACTTAACATTTTGTATTTTTATTTCATTATTTTTTTATATTTTTGGATACAAATTGACACATTTCAAATGGTATTCTCTTTTGAGAAGTGGATGTAGGCCACAGGTGCTTGTTTCATATAGGAGGTCTTTCATAACTATTGTGCACTTGTACTGGCGTGCAACCAGAGGCCTGTTCAACAGAGCGAGCGCTCGCCAAAATTTGTGTTGCGGGTATAGGGAATTTTGGCGAGCGCTCGCGAACGCTCGCTCTGTTGAACAGGCCTCAGATCTCACCGAGTACCATTTCTCGCCAGTACAATGTGACGTCATTTTATTAACCCATAAAATTGTAGACGAAAAATGATGTCACAATGTACTGGCGAGAAATGGTACTTGGCGAGAACTGGTCGCACGCCAGTATAGTTATTGTGTATAGTTAATAGACCTCCTATATGAAACAACCTCCTGTGATGTAGGCTACTGGCATGCCTGTCCACTTCTCAAAAGAGAATATTGAAATGGTAACCCCTTATTTATCCATATCTTAGATTATATCATTATTTAGAACCCCAAACATCTTGTTTTTGTGCTTTTTAGCACGCCCCAAATTTGCCAAGTTTTAATGTTTTACTTTACCAGCCATCAGCATTGCGATACTAACATAGAAAAATCCCTGTACATGTTGATTTTATTTTCTGCAAAAGTAATTTGAATTATGCCCCTTGTGGAGTTAGTCTAAATGTCCTAGGGGTTATGATACATATATACAAAACTCATAGAATTATTCGTTTGTTATACCTCAGAGGAAAAATAACAAGGGAGGGTGCCATCTTGGATACCCCCTAGCTTTATCAGCTTCAGCTTATTTCTCATATAAATTGTTAAAGAACATATGAGCTGATTCGTTTTCCTCTATAAATAATTCTTATTTGAAATATTAACTCCGATTTATTTCTTTTTTACACCAAAATCTCAAAGAAGAAACATTTATAAAGGATTACAAATTGGCGCAAGTTTATATTTCAACATTTTAAATGAGAAATTAGCTGATTAAACGAGGCTGTATCCAAGATAGCACCTTCTCTTGTTATTTTAGCTCCAAGGTATACCCACACTCTCTGCCATGACGTTAATTAGTCAACCCACGTTCTTGGTTACCCCATTCTGGAAAGTTCTATCCATCAAAACTACAATCTCACATTCAAGAAATGAATTGGCTCATTTTAGTTTTATTCAACATTTGTCAAATCTCAACGTCAATGTATATTTGAAATAAATTCCCAATAAATATATTAACTCTTTATGTAATCATTTAACATTTCTTCATTGGAAGTATACATTTTGATGCAAATTCCCATTGATTTGGATCCGAAGCATTTCCACCACCTTTTTCAGACTGGTTTATCGAAAATGAAAGTATGTGTTTAATTCATTTCACAATAATTACTTATCAGGTAAAGTTCAATTTTAGCTAACGAACATCAACTCACATGTGTTAAAATACCAAAGGTGTATATAGGCAGTTACTCGGGCAGAGGCATTTCGTAGTTTATCAGCAAAATGTTTTAATTTATAACTATAGCTTATGGTATCGTAATTTTGTGAAACATGGTGTAGCATCATTTTACCCAGGGGACAAGAAAAGCCCAATTTTTATGCCCCGCTTCAAGGAAGGGAGGGCATATTGCTTTGCTGCTGTTGGTCGGTTGGTCCACCAACAGTTTCCGTTCTTTTTCTTTGCAGAGGATGCACATATTGAAATTTGGTATACAGGTTTATCTTGATAATATCTAGGCCAATTCGATGTTGGATGCAGTTGAGCAATTTTCGACAGAGTTATGTCCCTTAGACGTAGTAAAATTCCAATTATGTATATGCAGTTTTCGTTCATTTTCTTCGCAGAAGATGCAATTTTTGAAATGAAATTTGGTAATCATATACAGGTTTATCAAGATAATATTTATGTCAAGTTTGATTTTGGGTTGATTGAACAATTTTCGACGGAGTTATGCCTCATGGACACAAAAAAATTCCAATTATATGCAGTTTCTGTTCATTTTCTTCGTAGATGTTTCCAAGGGAGGGGGGCATAATTGTTTTACTAACATCTCTTGTTTCTTTGAAAATGGCCAATTAATTTAATTATCTAAACTCCAACCTAGATATTCTTTCTCCTTATGTTGAGACAAGTTTAATGACTCCTATAAGGAGAGTCGCTATTTATATGTATGGTTCTGTGTCTTATTTTCTTATTGAAAAGTGTTTAATATTTGTTATTGGAGGATGACAGAGGTTAGCTTTTGTTCCATACTTTTCTATTGTGACACGTTGTAAATCCAAAACTTCTGCTCTTCTCTATAAAGCCAAATAAATATAATAACTCACAACTTATGTCAACTCCATTATAGGGTATGTAGTCCCTATGCAGAAGCTTGTAAATTTGAAAGTAGTAAAGCTCAGGTGAGTGATGTGACCCATGGGCCTCTTGTTTTGTAGTGATTGCATTTTTGATTATAATAATCAAGATACATAAACTGAAGGAGAGTGTAAAAACAATTAAAACCAAAGATGATACGAATATGATCCAAGACTTTTACACTGTGAATACCAGTAAGTGCTTGGTTCTTGACCCCTGATTTTTGTAGATCAGATATTCATTATCTCAACATGAATTTTCACTTTCAGTTAAATCTAAGCAAATATTGATGTGTAAAAGTAGTGTAAATGTAATTGCCACCCGGCACCACATGTGTTGAAGTATGGGGACCTGACATCTGAATTGGTGTTTCGGGCACCTTTAGGAGATATTTTATAAATAGTGCCTGTTTTGGAGGGTAACAGTTGAAATTGACACCCCGAGAAAACCATAGTCAACCGACGCAAAGCGGAGGTTGACTATGGTTTTCGAGGGGTGTCGATTTCAACTTTTATCCTCCCGAACAGGCACTATTTATTTTATTATACTGAATGTCAATTTTAAAGAAAACTTAAATGCTTTTCTATAGGAATGACTTGATATCTACTGCGAACCGTACGCGCATCATTTACGCGCATGTAACAATTCGTTATGTTACCCGTTGCTAAGTGTGTTGCTAATGCTGAGGGTAATAGAACGGATTATCAAGCGCATCTAAACCAATCAGATTTCAGTATTTAACATGAAAGTATAATAATCCAGGATCTGCCCCTCATCAGAGGTCCAACCCAGGTTTCTGTTTTTAATTTTACATAATAAAGAAGATGGGGGAGTAAGATGGCGCAACTGCCCATTAAGTTTAGTCGTAAAATACAATTTCAAATTTAAAATTTTTTCAATTAAATATATTTGATATGTTATAATACAAGTTTACAAAAAGGCATTTAGACTATGACAAAAATATGGAGCTCAGACCCACTCTATGAAAGAAAAGGCATTGAAGTTATAAAAATTACACCATTTGGAGGTTTTGACACGCATACGCAAGTTTAAATCAACCTATTGCAAGTATTAAGAATATTTAAGGGTTACAAACCGATGTTACGTTGAATACACATTGTTTTTAATTAATTTTTTAAAAAACTATCAGATTTAATGATATTTTAATTTTGCAGTACCTAATCATTCCTCAAATGGGCATTTTACGTGCCTTATTCACCCATCTTCTTTTCATCAGTCCAAACAGAGCGAAACATCAGTCTTTATCTGGGTGCCAGGTGGCAATTACTTTTACACACACATCAAGATATTAAATTATATGGATGTCGGATAGTGTTATCATTTGATGATTAAAAGAGTTGGAGTATTCTGATTAATGGTTATTCGAAATTTGAATTAATCTATTATTGCTAGCCTATGCACATGATGCACTGTACAAAACTTCAGCAAATGGAAATACCCAAAAAGTCACCACCAGCAAAATAAGCTATTCATACAAAATTTCAACAGAAAATATCATATGTAACAAAGTCATGTACTTATGACCCTTCGTAATTATCATCAAAGAAATGTGAATTTTGAAAATGCTTGTTTAATTTTTCTTTTCAATGTTGTAGCATTAATTGTTAGAGAAAGGGAAAATATTATTTATTTTTAAGAGCTTTCAAGAACTGTATACAATTTTTACAACACTCCATAAATGAAGATATGCTGGCTGCATTTCCAACCCTGTTAGTTTGGGATACTAAGATAAAAAAGTGAGCACAAACTTTACACATTTTTTGAGGATGTGTTTTCTACTATTTTTTTGGATCATGCAAATAAATAATGCAAACAATGCTTGACGCGTATAGCTTCTTTATTTTCAAAAATTCAAATGCAAATAAATATGTACAAATACATGTGTGTACGACTCTTTAGAATTTATTGTTTCAACCTGTGCCAACTAAAGCACGCACACCCCTTCCCAATTTGCCAACACCTAATTAATCAAATAAAAAAAAATTTATTGGTGTGAAGACATCAGAAGAACTCATGCATTTATTATTTATTTGAAGTGTTACGTTTTTCATTGTTTTTGTATCTAGTAGTGATTAAAAACCTTTTTGTGAAGCAGATCTGTTTCTTGCACCAAACAACCAATTTACCTGGTACAAATATTATGATATATAAATAAGACCCAGAGTACCCTTAATGACTACAGCACAGTAAATCAAGGGTCTGTTTTCCTAGGTCCCCTGTGGAAGGTTGACAGTTCAGTGGTCACATAAAAGTCCCTCAGAGTTTGTGATAACATTTGACTTCCACCTTACCCTGAAGCAGACAAGATTCATGGCTGTGTGAGGTCATTCTCACTAATTTTGTGACTTTTCCTCATCTTTGTATGTTAAAGGCATGATTTACTAAACATTACATGTATAATCTGTTTAGCAGATGTTTGTAAGGCCCTGCAAGGTTAATACTTTGATATGCATGTACCTGTGTGATACTTTACCTTGTTCTTAATGAAAGACATTTTTCCTTGATTTCAAAGGTAAGCCTTTGTAAAGGAGATTATGTACTTAGTAAATTCTGGACTATTCAGCTGATTTCCTTTGCATTTTATCATACAGCATTTCTTTAGGGTTTAATTGTGATAGATATACATATTCATAAGTAGATTTGACTTTTTGGGCATTGATAAGAACACAAGCAGGCAAATGTTTAAACAAATGCTTTACTCTTTTGTCAGCTAGCTATTTAATGAATGGCTGTTTACCTGTGCGCATTTTTAGGAAAGTCGGGACATTAGCGACAGCCCACCTGTTTGGTTTGCATAGATCAGGTGCATTCTTTATACATAGATGTATGCTGATTTAATGCACGAAAGGATTACTGTATTAATCGGTAGGGGGAAGACAGACAGCTGGTATGGTTGTTTTGATCTGACACAGATTGACAGTGCTTCAGGTGTGTTTTTATAGGTTTTGAGGCGGTCCCCAAGCAAAACTTGCTTTCATGTCTACTATGGCAAGGAGATCAGTTGGTAGTGATAGTTGTTACAAGTTGTGAGGTGGAATATTACAGGTGTCCTAAACAGGTAAGACAACATGTTGATATCAAACATAATCAAGTGATTTATTGCAAGGTTTTCTGTTGAGAAACAATTCCTCATTGACACCTCTTAACACTTTCATTCAAAAGCACCCGTCAGTGTCGTATAGAAATTTCTTTACCTCTTACAAACAAGTTATTTAGGTCTGATAAAAATGATCAGAAAAAGAGTAGTTCAAGTTGTGGATATAGATTGTGATACATGGTCTTTGTTGTAATGTCTGATACATTTGTTATAGCCAATCCAGTCCTGTAAATTATCCCTGCTTTGTGTCCTGATTGCTTATATCCAAATTCCTGTAAATTATCCAGTCTGATGTATAGAATGCCGGTCCTGTAAATTATTCCTGCTTTGTTTCTAGATTGCCTTTATCCAAAGTCTGTCCTTTATTAAGTTAAATCAAGATTAGGAAGTTTATATTGTTCAGTTTTGAGAAAGATCCACTCACAATGAAGTGGGATAAAACTTTTGTGCAAGTGTGGACTTTATAGCCCACTTCATGAGATAATAGGATTTTTAATGGGGCCCTAAAGAAAAATGTTTGGACATTGTCATCAGATTTCTTCCCTACAGTCTGGGGTCAGGACAATTGTGCTGTTTTAATTACATGTTGACCTATAGCATCTGAATGGGATTGAATGAATAATTCATTGTATTGTTGAGAAATAATTAACAGATTCATCAAAGAGAGCAGGGGGCCAAAGGTTCAGACCTTTTGTGGACAGCCATTAGAGTCTTTTGCGTAGATCTGAACAGTCATGCTGGTAGACTTCTATCATCAATGTTGACACTATTTTTCATGAATTAATTTGCTGACTCAAAATTACTTCTTTAATATTTAAATGAAAGCAGGTCATTATGAGAAATGGTCTCAGATTGAACTATTTGACTATGTATCTAGACTAAGCATTTGTTTAATATTTTAATAAGACCATTTCAAAGCACTGAGAGATGTAAGCATATAAGATGTGATGTAGACTATGCAGATATTATTGTTAGGGCTCCCAAGTCCATAATCTTGATCTAATGTAGCTGTGAAGAAAAATGTTCCACTCTGATTAACATTTATATATACATGTAATATATACATGCCTAGCATCTGGCATTATCTACATATTAAGATAAAAATCCTGTTGTGCCTTAATTTGGTAAATAAAATCTCATACATGCAGTAATTATCATTACCTTCAGATTTTGTGAATGTCATGATGCAATGAATACCGGTTTTCTTGACAGCACATGCATCAATACTTTTATTATTACCATACTAATAATTTGAAGTAAACCACAGAGCATGGCCAAATGCATTTATTATCGATGCATGGGATCCAACCCACATGCAGTCATAACTTTTTTAAACATCCTTGAATGAAGACAGGGATATATGCAGATAGGGCTCTAAGTAAAAATTCAGGTGGTAAAATTCTCATGTTTGTTCCCTGTTTTACCTGTATGCGTACCTGCACCCACACGTTTATTGACGTAAGGAGACGATAGGTGTAGACTATTAGTGGATGTATTTGGGTGTTGACACAAGTCCTCATCAATCTGCCATCCAATATTCCTCTCATGCTGTCATTTTTCATACAAAGCATGCATCTGTGTATTTGAAACATGCTAGATGCAAAAACTGTTACATTTTACATATGGGGGTGAAAAATGTTATTGGTTTTAGAACCGGTTTTAGTTCAAAGTTGCAGAGGTATGACAAAAGTGTTCTGTTAGATATGTACAAAATGAATATCTGTTATAAAATGCTAATGTGAGGTACCGGTATGTAGGAGCACATTCTTCAAATGATAAACATTTGGACTTTTTAATGTTAAAGGAAATTATTGCAGCTGGTGTTCCAAACAAGTTTGTAACTATGTAGACAAACTTAATAAGTATATAAGGAGTACGTATGAATAGGAAATTTCAAGGAGAACTATTTAATAAGCTGTATATTAGGAACAGTATTGCATTACACACATATACCAGCTCACATTGCAAGTGCATTCAAAAGCTGATCTACATCAAAAACTTGTTTATCCACTCGGGACTCATTAATATGTATGTATTTGGCTTCAAGTCAACAAAACCCTGGAAGAAAGCTATGATGCATTGAATCTCACAGCTTTCTCTCTTTCTTCCCTAGCTAGGACTGTCTGCCTGCCTATTGTGGTGAACATTTCGTTAGATGAGAGCTGGTTCATGTCAGGGTAAGGTAGATATTGCTTATGAGTTTGTGGTATACTGAATCATGAATATGATGAATGAATGTGTGAATATCTCTTTATATGTTTGAGCTTCATGCTTCATGGAGATTCAGGTGCTCAAGTGTTGACAGGGATGGGACATGGATATATGTTCATAAATTAATGTACAATTGCAGTCATTTATACAATGAAAACCTTGGACTTTGGATAGTTTGTGTCAAACAACAATTTGAGTAAGGCATGTCTATTTTACTGTCAAACATTAAGTTAATTCGATCAAATAGAAATCTCTCTCTCCCTCTCTATCTCTCTAACATAGCCGAAATGTAGGTGGTCTTTGCATGTGAAAATCAAATTTGTGAAGGTGTGTTACTCGCTTTATAATTGTCAACAAACAAATTTGCTGTTGAGTATGCATTAAGTCATTGTATTTTAAAACATTCATGCTCTCAATTTTTTTATTTCGTGAAATATCAATCATCTGTATTCTGTAACTGTAGAAGATCCAGTCTTTAGTAAGAACTTGAATAGATTCTTTAAAATATATAATTATTTGCTTTGTGAAGCATAACAAGCATTTATTGACAATAGCTGATCTGTTCAAGTGTTGAACATAAACCTCTTGGAGAGAAAAGAGATTTAACAAAGTTGAAGCGGCAGTTTAAGGATTCCATTGTCTGAAACATTAGGTTTTGATCAATGAATGTCCTGGTCAGGGTCATATTTATAACCAGAGGATGAAAACAGAAAAATATATAACTTTACAAAAAACAAATAATTCATAACTGATTTCCCATGTACATATTGTCATGTTGCTTTGAGACAACAAGCCTCCAGTTTCTCTGTGAATCTTTTGATCTATGTACTATTATTGAGATATTACAACCAGACAATCAGAACAGTTGTGAGTCATATTTGTTGTTGATATAGGGGGTTGACATCTCGTGGGAGTAGGATTTTCGATATTGTGAATTATCCCAGTTCAAATTAACCCCTAGAACTCTAAGATCTTTCGTTGTTAAATGACTGTTGATCCAACTCAAGTTCAGTATTGAATTGCTTAATGTTTTGTGAACTAACTCTCATTGCCTGCCTGTTGTTTGAGCCTTGAAGTGGAAACTGTAATGTTGTTTTTGTATAAATACAGATAAAAATTCATCAAACACACAACTAGGCAAAAGTGTAGACAAATTCTATGGAGCCCAGGATATGGAGGAATCTAAAGGATTATCTGAATTATGTACGGCAAAATTAGTGACCCAGTCAAACGATATTGGATGCCAGCCCTAAAAACTAGTCGACAAACTGGGTATATATGTTAAGTTTGATAATGGTCAGTTCTTATCAGATCTAGTGGAAATGTTTTTGTAATTGCTGGAGTATATCATGCATTATATGCCTTTGCAAGACAAATATAAACCCCACTTGGCAAATATTTGCATATATTGTAGTGAAATTTAGATGTTGACTGAGAAAACTTTAATGTTTTTATAACAATTTGTAGATCAACATAAGGAATTTCTGTCAGACTAATCTTAACTCAGATACATACAAGGGATATTGCTATTTTGGGAGGGGACTGACCGAATTTGATTTGATAAGTTAACTAGTAAGAGGTCGTACGCATGTAAAGCAGAAAAGATTAAACATTATGTAATTTGTCTGATTTACTCTAAGTAAAGGTTTTAATCTTAAAAAGATATTGCAAGTTATGCTAGGATGTGTTTCGGTGTAATGTCTGAAACTACATCATTCCTGTGATTTGTTGGTACTGGAGGGAACTCATTTATTTTTGGACTAAGGTGTGTTTTTAGGAGCCCTGGGGTAAGGGAGAGCTGCAAAAATTCCACTTCTGATAAATGACCTCTGCTGTAGCCATTATAAATGTGAGGTCACAAAAGGTCAACTTACAAACCATTTTTGTAAATCATCAGATAAAAGAAAAAACCCAGCCAAGATTTGTTGAAGCCCAGGCTGAGGAAAGAAATCAAGATAAAAAAAAAATTGCAAAGAATTGCTGTCCCTGCTAAAAAATGCCATAAATGAACATAGAATTACTGACAGTGAGTTTAAAATTTAAGATATAAGTGTTCTGTCCTGTTGCTTAAATTTCCAATTATTGACAGGTTGGTTGTCTTAACCCAAGACTGACATTAAGAGTTAAATTACAATCCTATCTTCCAGAAGCTGTCGGAGTTTAAACCTCAATTGCTATTTTAGTCCGTTTAGATGTGGACTTGGTTTTTTGTGTAGATAAGATACTATTACTGACAAGGAGCAAACGGAGACTCAGATTTCATCTGACATTTTTAATTTTGCCTTCACTATTTTTCTCAGATTTCCTCAAAAGAAGGCCATTGAAAAAAAGATTTTCAAAATCTGATAGCTGTTAATTTGTTGATGAATTCACATATACAACACTTTATAAAGTAGTTTATACTGCCAGAATGGTTCTTTTTTAATGATTGGTTGTTTGCCATTTGTAGCAACAGCTGTTTGTTTAGAATTAACATTGTATTGATTGTTCAGGCTTGGTTGCTCGAGTTTGTGTAAAAGTTTGCTAAGTGTGATAGACCTGGCAGTGGTGCCTTCTATCTACAGGGTCTGAATGATACAAACCCATTCAATAGGCGGGGTTTCAAGGCTGCTATCAAATGCATTTACATTAATTTATGTATCCAGCCTGTGTATAAATGAATGACTGGGAGAGGGCTTTAAGCCCATGGTCATTGATGCGGAAAATCTGTTGAACGTTGTACAGGTAATGTCACTCTGTTTTACTATATTTGTTGATCTACCTGACTGGCGTAGCGTGCAATTCTCTATTCATGTATATCCTGTGTATGTGTATGTTTGCACTTCCAATGCTCGTAACTCTGCAATAGAAAATTCCCATGAGGGATGGAAAGTTTAAGCGTAATGTTTTATTGTGATGATATATAAAAAAAAAAATCCAAAAAATTATGCCAATTTAGTTCAAATTGAATCGGTCTTAACAAGTATAAGGTGTTATGGAGTAAGAACTCTTTGTTGTAGTGATGGAATAATTATAATTTTCATAGTCTGAGAAAAATATTGGAATAAAGGGACTGGGTGCCAGCTGTTTGGATGTCTCTAATCAATAATTCATTGATGATTGGAAAAGACTTAATGAGGACTGAAAACATTGATATTTAAATGGTTTTAGCCCAATGTCAATAAAGGCCTTTTGTGTTTGCATTACAGCACTGAAGCAATGTCCTAGTCCATAACAAAAGTTTTAACCAGTGAAACGCCATGGATGCTAAAGAGACCAAAGAGAGAATGCTGTTCATTCATGAATCCCCTCACGGAGAACAGATGTCCAGCAGTGTAGAAAAAAGGGTATTTCAATCAGATAACGTGATGTCTACTTCAGAGGTTCGAACAACTACAAATGGAGTACCTGCATGGGGGGTACCCCCAAGAATCCCCTCACCCGGAATTCCCCCTCCCCCACCCCCTCGCCAGTACCACTCACAAGTGACTGCTAATTACAACACAGAAAGTACGGGAAGTCAGTCCAGTAGAAACTATTCTACCTCCAGCATGCAGAAGAGCAGCAGCAGTGGTCAGCAGACATCACTCCGGCGGCACCAGTCTGACAGCGGCTTTGTCAATGGTGAGAGGTACAACTCTGTGGGAAGGGAGATAGCCACCGCCCAAATCAGAGGAGGAGATGTCACAAAAATGCCTGGTAGTTAAATCTTACTTCTCTAGTACTAGTACTCTTTGATTGAAATATGTTGTATTTCCTATGAAATTGAATTTATACAGATACCAAATTAATGAAATGATGGACAAAATGATGATATAATTATTTCCATGTCCCTGCATGGAAATGCGGGAGCCCTATGGTCTGTCAATTAGAATTTATTTAAAAAGTGTGCCTGTTTATTTTTCTCCCTTCATTTAGATATATTTACCTGTAAGTCTTTAAAAAAAATTTTTTCCCAGGAAATGGGTACCACAGAGAGCGAGTGCAACAGGTTGTGACCATCAATGAAGGGGATAAATGTACATGTTGTCCCTATGGCTACCATGTGGATCTGGATTTTGTTAACTATTGTGAAACTTTGGCTGATGGATCCTATTTGACTAAATTAAAGAGAATTCAGAGAGAGAAACGCAAGTTACGAAAGTCCATGGAGTTTTTTCTTCAGCAACAAGAGAACCAAGAGCATTCCAGTCCACCGCCAGACCTTGTTCAGAACGTCAATGTTCAAGCAACGGCCTTCCTCAAAAACATTGAATACAAAGACTCTGCCACTAACAAAGTGTTGGAGGAAATAGATTCTTCTGTGGATCAGACATTACATTCCATTGATTCCATGATGTACACTACACAGGCACATTCCCAGTTGGTCAGTTCTGATGATGACATCAGCCCCTCAAGCAATCAAAACTTCAACACATTCCCTATGTCTAAGTCCTATAAGAACCAGAATGTGGAGGATGAGGTGATCACTCGTGACTTTTCTCTCAGAGAGTTGGGAAGATCTGATTCCAAGGAGTCACTGTCCTCCATCTCCACCATGGCCAGTGATACTTATAACTTGGTGCCTGTTAAGGTAACCGGCTTTGCTCAGATGACTAGAGGAGGCAGTACATCCGAGAACAATGCCAGGTTTACTCACATTACAACAGAGGAGCTGGAGTATACAATGGCCACTCATCTGCCAACAGAAGAGTCCACCACAACAAACATCAGCAAGTCCTCTATGGAGACTGTCCGTAAAACCATGGAGAGTAGCCTTCAGAGGATAAGGGAGCTGGAAGAACAGGTCAAAGCCATTCCAGTGTTACAAGTCAGAATATCAGTGCTGAAGGAGGAGAAAAGGCTACTGATGCTTCAACAGAAAGCCAGGAACCAAAAACTGAATACAAGAACAATAGGAGTTGGAGAAAGCCCTGTGATTCCTCCTCCCTCTCCAAAATCTCCACCCCCAACTCTGCCCAAACCCAAAGTCAAGAATGTTGGGGTGGGGGATCATAATATCATTGAGGTGTATCTTCTGCAACCTGATTTATCCCCAACTTGTACAATTCATGACAACGAAAAGTTTTTCAGTGAGACAACTGTTATAGAGCGGGACCACTACCAAGGAGTGTTTGCGCCATTTGCTAAACATCTGCCTAAGCCTCCAACCAGAACAGTGGGTATTGGTGAGGGGAATGTATTTGATGATGGCCTGAGGATTCACGAAAAAGAACTGAGAACAGTCATTATTGGAAAAGAAAGTGTGGGCAAGAGGAACGTGGGTGTAGACTGTCGTGTTGCCACAAGAGATGTAGGAATGAATTTCTCTCTTGATGATGAAAAACCAGCTACTAGGTCTGTAGGAGTGAATGTGGACTCAGAAGCTTGGTTGACAACCTTAAACGTCAAGGCATCAGAGGTGAGAAAAGCCATGCAGGAAGCTCTACACAGAAGTGTCAAAACAGTGGGAGTGAGCTGTGACTTTAAGGCTCAGACAGTAGATACAGGAGTACAGTACACTCACCAGCATTTCAGATCTATTGGTGTAGGAGACGAATCTGTGGAAAAACCTCAGATCCCAACACGAACTGTTGGTGTTGAGGCCCAGCCTGAAACAATGTCTAAAGCAGCTAATACAGACTATGGTTGGAAGGTGGATTCTGCCACCAACACAGTCAAATTCTTTACAGACAACAAGGGAGTGCAGTCTGAGAAAACTCGTCAAGGGACAATGAGTACAATGACAGAAGGCACAAGGACATACCATGAGACCACACAGACTGAGCACAGAATCTTCCTGGCTCTTAACATGGTTAAAAACACTGAATGTAACACGGAGGAGAAGAAAAAGAAAACTGTGTCTTGTGACACTGACATTCGTGAGTTGACAAATGCTGACTATGGATTTCACATCACATTCCGTGGTCGCAATATAAACTCATACGATGCAGGATGCAATACTGAAAGGAAGAAGATGTGTAGTGTTGGAGTTGGAGAGGGAAAAATAGAATATGAAGATGAACCAATGATGGAGGAGACGACTGAGGAGGTGACGTATGTGACACAGACTCAGATTATAGAGGCAGCACAGCAGAACCTGGCCCGGGGCAAGCAAATCACCCGCACGTATGGAACAGTATCATCAGCTGACAGAAGCGCTCTAACCAAGCAACTGCTAGAAAAAGGAGTGGTGGAAATTCCTCAGTCCTCTGTTATTATTCAAGAAATTTCATCATCTGAAGGTCCAATGGATATAAAGACAGAAGAAACACATCAGTCTTCAGGGTCACAATGTGATGACGATGCTATGAGTAGTGAAAGTCGGACATCAAGCAGAATGTACTCCAGTGCCAGATATGGAACAGTATCTGATGACAGTTTCCCTGGGTTAACAGACAAAAATGAGACTGTTGTTTATTCAAGTTCAAAGTTTGGGTCTGGCGGTAGTTCTGATATGTCTAGATTTGATGTGAGTGATATGTTAAAGGAACAAGAGAGCAGTGGTCAGGGGTCCGAGTCTTTAGTGGAAAAGAAGATAACCAGTCAAGGAGGAAACACATTCTCTGTTACAACAATTACCACAAAGAAGCATTCAGGAGACAATGAGGGGGGTGAGGAGACTCTGCTGGATGGAGGGGAGAGACTGAGGGTGCTAACCGGCCGGGCCACAGATCAGTCTGGGGACTCATCGGCCAGTGGAATGTACAAAGTCACCCACCATTCATCCACCATGTCTTATGATGGTGATTCTTCAGATTCAGGAATGAGCAGTTTTGTCAAAGAGCAGAGTAGTAAAGGTCTTGACAATGATTCTGTTGGTGAACTATGTATGACTTCATCAGAGAGTTCTTCTTCTGGCGTGGACACCAGCAATGAAGACCAAGAGGAGGTTCATGTCATCACAGAGACTTACTCGCTCAGGGATATAGGGGGCCAGAGCTACTACGAAAAATACATCAAGTCTGCTGGGATGGAATCAGAGAATACAGCTGGAAGAGGGCAAGACAGTTCAGATCTGGATACCATGGACAGTATAAGCTCAGGCTCTCTCAAGTCCTGCATGAAGAAAAGTAAATCAGAAAATGGGGTCAAAAGGGGCATTACTTTTGCTGAAACAGTCACAGGAGGGTAAGTTAAATCACTTATGTGCCCAACTATTTAATCTGTTTAAGCAACAGAACAAGATTTTTTTTAATGAATAAGTTTATGTTAAGCACTCCACTTGAGTGAACATGAAAAAATTTGAAGATAAAATGAAAGCATCCTATAGATGTTTGAGATAATGGTGATATTGCATATAACTTGAATTGATGTCTTCTCCTCTGGCATGGGGTCTGTTTTTCCTCTTTATCCAATAACTGGTGATTGCTATGTTATTACTGTAAGAGGTTCAGATTACTCTGGCTTTTTGCATTGATTTTTTGTGACATTTAAGGTCTTCTGTTAGAAAAGCTTTATATTCTTAAGCAAACATTTCAGTCTTGCTATGAAGCTTATTTTTGTTCTCTTTATTTGATTTTAGAAAGGAATTTAAAGGAATGTTCATAGCAGCTAGGGATTTCTTTCAAATGAAACTTTTGGAATTTTGTTCTTACTTTTAAATAGTGTAACAAGAAAAGTATTATCTTATCTCATCTCTTGTAATAAAAAAAGAATAAATAGTGTATTTTTGCACAGATTGAATAAGAAAAAAATGTTTGTATTTGAAATGACTAATATACCCTTTATGTAATATATTAAGATGCAGTTTCTTTTCCTAAATTCCATCTTTATGATGCTTCTTGACCTTTCTCTTTGTAACTTGCCTTGGTTTTTGCATGCTTGCTTGCTTGCACACCTGTACTAATACATGGCCCTTATTGCCTTACTCTGACCAGTTACACTTCTAGTAGCAATGGAGAGGAGAGCTCGGAGGAGAACCCCTCAGACACCGAGTCGACCACCAGCTATGAGGAGGGCTCCTATGACGGGAGGGAGGGGAGCATCGTGTACCAGTGTAAAGATGATGTGGCTATAGCATCGGGGGCTCCTGGGGCCATGATGTTTGATCAGAATATACGGGAAATGTAGGTCATTTCATCTAGAAAAAAAACCTCAGTAGACTTTCATTCATTTTGCATAGACTGTAGAAATGGTTTAGGTTTCACAAAGTAATGGGTGGTGGTTAAGATTTGTATCACATGTTTGATAAAACCTTTGTATTTTATTTCAATGATGCATGTATGCATAGGTAAATGTTTGTATAGCTTGTGGGAAGACAACAAAACATTTCAGGGTTGAATATTTTCAGTTTTGAACTTAACCCTGAGATGAGGGAGTCCTGTGAAACTCTTGCCAAATACCTGGAGAACTCCACAGAAGTCACAACCAAACAGCTGGTAAAGCACTACCTCTGTCTGACAATTGCATATACTGTAGATATCATTTGTCTTTTAATAAGCTAATTAGAAAAAAATCTGAGGTAATATAAATATATACCAATATTTTGGAAAGACCAAAAATGCATAAAATATGGTAGTTTTCAATTTCTTTCTTTCTACTCATTTTACTTGGTAGTATAACAGATTATAACGTAGGAGTTCACATGCGAATGTGTTAGTTGTCAATGTAAAACTGAAAGGACTAGTAAGATGCTGGCTAAGCATAAGTTACATATGAGAAATGGTATTCTATGTTTTATATACCAATTCTGTAATGTTGTATGTGATGAATTGCCGCTAAATACATGTATTTTTGGTTCTTGTAGAATATGAGTATTGAAGCCATTAAGAAGGAGTGGTTTAAGGTGTCCAGCCACAAGCTTTCTGATCCTAACCAAGTGGAAGATTATCTGTCCAGCTTCAATGAGATTTCCAAACCCTGCCTGAAACACATTGTAAATCTACAAGACGACAATGTAAGAGACACAACACCTACCAATGATATAATACATGTACCACATATGATGCTTAGATTATTCAGTACATGTATTATGTACATGTATTATTATTCTGTATTTATACTGGCATCTTTTTTGTAGGGTAATACAGCCATTCACTATGCTGTGTCCCATTGTAACTTTGACATAGTGAGTCTGCTGCTAGATACCGGTGTGATTGATCTGATTAAGCAGAACAAAGCGGGCTACACCGCCACCATGCTGGCTACTCTGGCTTACCCACAGACAGACAGACAGCAGGACGTCATCCAGAGGCTCTTCTCCATGGGTGACATCAATGCCAAGGCCTCCAAGGTACAGTACTCTACGACACTCTATTCGCTCATTGTTACTTAAGATCTTGATTTAATAAGACTTTTAGCACTTTGTAGGATTTAGGATTTTCTGATTGTATTTTAATTAATAATTAACCATGTTAATTTCACCAAGATACTGAATTCTTGCTCTTGTTGTTAAGTCGGCAGTGGTGTCTGCTCAGGGTGGGGCACCAGGGGCTGCCACCCAGAGTAGTGCCGGTACATCTCTTGAGGACAGAATCAGAAGGAGTCAGGATTTTGATCGGGAAAGGTCTTACCAAAGTTCATATGCCTCTGGAACTCTTGGCTTGCCGCCACGGCGACCTACTCCCCAACTGGGCTCTTATAGAAGCATCTTTCGATTTTAAAATTCTATCTTCACCTTTGGAAGGTAGAAATGACAAGTGAATGTGGAATATCTACCATTAGGGAAACTGTAGTGAAGGTTTCATGACTGTACTCAAGAATGCACTAGATAACTGGGTACAAGATCATATGTTGCATGAATAACAATATCTCTAGGATATGGTTATACACACTGTATTGCTATCTAATTACATCTATAAATGTCTTTTATCAAATTCAAGGAAACAATGTGATCGTTTCAAAAATTTCAATATTTTTTTGAGGCATGAAAATAAACATGTATTTTTACTCAGCATGTTTGATACAGAGATAATTCATCACTATACACTGGTTCCTTGTTTGATATTAGACTGGTTCTCAGCCTTGTCAGATTGGTTGTGGCTGTATTACTCATCACACTGTCATTTAACACTGTTTTGGTAGGACGGGCAGACGGCACTCATGTTAGCGGTTAGTCAGGGTAGAAAGGAGATGGTGCAGATGTTGTTGGATGTCGGTGCTAATGTGAATGCCCAGGATAATGAGGGCTCTACAGCCATGATGTGTGCATGCGAGCACGGACACACCGAAATTGTCAAAATTCTGCTGGCTCACCCTGATTGTGATGCCACTATCGCTGATAACGTAAGATTTTCACCTCTTGCAAACATGTTTAAAACGGTCCTTTTGAACTGCACCTTATAATTCATATATATAAAACTGTTGGTAAATTTATTATTTTGGAGAGGGAAAATTTTCAGTATAGTTAATTTCCTTTTTTTGTGATTATTTATCTGGCTGCTTTTTAAATTTCTTATTTAAGGTACATGTATATATGGCGCAGTTATAAACATTTTATGTACCATAGGTAAAAATGAAACTTTTCAACCCAATTAAAGTCTTTTGTCATAGTAATTTTACGTCCAAAATATCTTACCGGTAATTATTTAAAAGAGACAATCAAGACATCTTGATTGTGTTTTGCATTTTATACCATAATTTTCTAACTTACCTGCTCTCACAATGTTTTTTAAATAATTTTTTAATTATCCTTGTGTTTTATCATTCTTAAATTTTGAGTTTTATCAAAAAATGAATCAAATAACCTATTTTAAGTGAAATTATTATAAGCTTTGTAAACTTTTCTAAGTCAGGAAAGTAAATGATAAGGTTACAGTATCAATCTTATGCAGGAATTTATTTGCAGGAACGTTATAGATATCTTTGCATACATTTAATAATTAGTGAAACAAATCAAAGTAAATTTTCAAATTTTGTTCACCAAAAATATGCCATATACTTTTAATTGGTGAATTTTATTTCCGTTTTAAATTCATAAAATAAATTCATTAGGTCTTGTGATTTATAAAAAAGCCAGGTAATTAATTGACACTTTATTAATGTTGTTATTTCAGAATTGTCATGTAATTTTCTTTTCTCTTAGATTTTGAATGTTTCCATATTAAATACTGTTGAGAGACTTAAGTTAGAAACATGAAATCAGAGGTTTTATTTATTATCAAAATTTTGGGTAATAGTGTCACCTTACAACATTTAAAATACTTACCAAATATAGACTTGGTATTTGTAAACTCCTATTAATCAGTTTTTTCGGATCAAATAGTATAAGAGATTCTTACACAGCATTTGAAGGGAAAAAAACATGCCAATAACTCAGTACCGGTATTTGATTTTGATAATTTTGTGCATAGATAAGCAGATGTTTATGAAGTTATATATGTAGGCTATTGTATATTAATCCTGTATTTTGTAAATTTGCAAGATAAATTTATATTTTTATAATATCATAACAAGCAACTAAAACAGATATTACTTATGCACAAAAAAGATGTATCTGAATATAATGTCTACATTCACTGTATACAGAGCACAAATTGTGAGATAGAATAATATACCCTTGACATAAAAGCTAGGAACCCCTTTATTCAGATGTAGCATGTTTCTAACTTCTGTCTGTATCTGCTTGCTGTAGTTTACTGCTTGTGTTTTTGGTTGATGGAGCTGGCTGTCTGTACCCGGTACATATTCTGTGACAGACAGTGATCTCCAGCCCAGCAAGCCAAGACAGTGTTGTCATGGCTCCTGGTTGGGGGTTCTATTTGTGTATTCTGCATTTTGATGTTGTACTTGCATGTTGTATTCCTATAGGACAACTGCACTCCTCTGAAAATTGCCATGGATGCTGGCCATAAGGACATTGGGGTCCTTTTGTATGCTCATCTTAATTTCAAACAAACACAGGTCAACCTTGTAAGTTATTTCAGTGCAGCTAGGTGACATTAGATAATGCTCTGTGTGAATGTAGTAATCTTGAATTTTAATTAGTACACTTTGAGATTTATATACTACGCTTCATTAACATATATCTTATTGCTTTTGCTGGATGTATAACTGGTGACTTTCTTATACTGTAAATTATGTAGTCAGAATCCTCTTATATATATATACAATATTCTCTTTTTTGTAAAAGTTCTATCACAGACTTTGTTAATGCTAATTATTTTATCCAATATGAAATGTTTGTTTAACTACAGATATGAATGCATCAGCAGAACATTTTCCTCTTAGTTTTTGGCATGTTGAAAAAAAATTATCTTTCAATTCAGTTAACACCCTTTAATGCTTATGTGTGTACCTGATTGTTATGTAGCACCTCTCTTCCTTTTTCCTTTCTAGGGCCTTGTCAGAAAAAAGAAAGTATCCAGTAGCTCTTCTCCCTTACCAAGGTAAAACTTACTGCCTGCAGTCACCAAACCCTTTTCAATCTTCTTAATACAGTGCTCGGCTACCAATCAGTGATGTTTGCATGAATGATATGAGGTTTTATCTTCTTGTACCCCCATTACCCTATTATTTTTTATGCATCTCTGATTTTGTTTTTGTTGGTTTTTTTTTTGGTTAAATATCTAGTTAGTCTAAGAGTAGTCATACTGATGCAACTGAAAATCAAATGTTCTACAAATTGTTCCGTTGCATAATCTAGCAATGTCTCAAGTGTATTCATATTCCCTCTTTCTCTTTTAGCCCTACATTCAGATAGCAGTTCTTCCGGAAACCATTGTGTAACAAAACTCTTCATCAAATCATCTTGCCAAGACAAAAGGAAAGCAGTCAACTGACAAATCCAAGAATATCAAAGTTCAGCAATCCATACATTTCCATTGTTGCAGAAACAAAAATAATCTCTGGAAAGTTTGCACCTTTTTCTAGAATTGATTAATTCCAGTTTTTTGGGAGCCCCACTCTGTTGAAATACTCAAGAGTCGCAGATGTTACAAGACTTTTACTGATTCAATTATATTTATTTTTTACACTGTGTGTTTATACCCTGGCTATATGGTACCGGTACATGGTAAAACAATATTTTAGATATCCATATTTATTGCATATTGACAATGTATTTTTGGTACCCGCCATCTTTATGTACTATAATGAGCAAGCTAAAGTAAAGTGCTGTAGCTATTACATTCAATCTGTTGGAATTTTATACCCTACTCTTTCATTTGATGTGAGTCTTTGTAAGTAACGAAACATTTGTGCTATATCTGCATCAACCTACAGGATTTCAGCCTGTCCCACCCACCCCAAAATAAAAAAAATTGAGAACAAATAAGCATAATTCTTAACTGAATTTCAAATTGCTTTTAAAACTATTTATCACATAATTGGTAAAATGGAATATCTTAAATTTACACATTACTTGAAAGCATACATTTTATTATAATACATGTACATATATTTCTACCGTATAAGCTCTTCAACTGTGTATAGAGTTAATACATGCATTTATTTTTTCAAAAGAAAGTCTACATTTCAATAATATGTATTCAAGTAAGGTTCTTGTTGTAAAATACAATTTATTTACGTACTCAAAAAATATTCATGTTATTCAACAGTGTTGTGAATCTTTTCTTTTCAACATTCAAGATACTAGTACATTCCTATGTTTTTTTAGGAGAGGTATGGAGTTTTGAGAAAAAAAATAATATTTGATCCAGTTTACTGGCCATCTTGATAGTTCTAAAGGTTGTGTCATACTATGTCATAGTTTTAGATAATTCGATATTTTATGATGTTGTTAATGTACCTCAAACTTACTCTTTATAAGATGTTTGAATATTTCAAGCAAATTGTCCAAAGAATTTTACAATTATGCAAATTTGTTACTTGAACTATGCACTGTTACAAGCTATTTTATCTATGAACTATTTACTTGCATATCATTTGTAGTTAATAAATTGTAAGACGAGATTGGCATTTTCAGTTTGATCTTTTTTGGGTGAGCCAACACAGAACTGAACCAACAAGATGCTTTCTTTGTAGGAATATATATATTTATATATTTACATTTTCCAGTGTCTTTGCCTGTGATAACACTACGTAACGATTTTGTACTATATAACCCATAATACAAATGACACCAAATTGAATCACCAGCGGGGTTTGCTTATATATATTTAAATATTTAATCGTACGATTGCTAAAAATTATATAAATATAAGTAATAAGGAATCATTCTTTGAATATTATGAGGTGATAATTTCGGTCGGTGCGTGATCAAATCTATCATAAAGCCCTTCGGGCTTTATTGGATTTGATCACGCCCCGACCAAAATTATCATCTCATAATACTCAAAGAAAGATTCCTTATTCCTTATTTAAGTACTTGTATATTGGTCTTGAGCATTGTACAAAAATACTTGATACTAACAAAATGTCAAAAATAGAAAAATTGACAATATTTTTTTTCATTTATCATAAATTTTCAAATATTCACAATTATTAACAAAAAAAAGAATAAGAAATTGTTGAACTTTCATAAATTTATTATGTGTTATTCCCATCATCTTCACTTTCTGAGCTGGAATTTGCAAGATTTAATCTGTTATGGCCTGTAACTTGACTTTGATTTTTAACAAATTGCAAAGGTGCATCCATTGTATCCGGATGATTGGAAAAATCAGTATTAGTGACTGTAGTATCTGAGTGTTCTGCAGAAATGTTTTTGTCAAGAATGGGAGTCTTAATAGGAACAAAAGCACTAGGAATTTTTGTAGAGTCCACCATTTTCTTGTGTAGAGGCTCTGCAAAAAATACAATATACATGTTTATTACTACAATTAATACACAAGTAAAATGAAAATTACATGGTAAAAACGGATGAAAAAGTGCAAGAGCTAATTTTTAACTCTTACAATATACATATCAAATTTAAAAAAAACAAAATTTGAAAAAAGGATTATAGAATGATTTTGTTTGAAGAGTAAATTATTAACATGCCAATGGGAGTCAAAAGTAAAGAATATCATTTATATACATGTATATAATATATAAATATAAAGAAAACATTCCATAGAATGTGAAAAATGTTTAAAAAAGTTATGATGTAATATAACCAAAAAAATGTGGCACTAAAGAATTTCAATCTTTAAAGTTCCCGATGTATTCTAAAGCAATTAGCAGAAGATACCTTTCCGCAGGTTTTCCTCTGTTACACATTGCTGGTAAGACCTCTCTGTCCATGGTACATCTGTTAGGCTGGGGTCAAGTTTTCTTAGTTTCTTAGTAAAGGCTTGATATTCATTCTTCAGATAGTCTATCTTCTTATTTATTTCAGCAATCTTTCTCTCTGGATAGCAGGGAACTTGCAACTGCTATAATGATAAATATTATAAGTATGATTTTTAATTTCTTAACATAATTGACACAAATAAGCAAAACTTAAATAAAATCTATGCTTACCTTTAGGTGAAAGTCTATATCTTTCTTCAGGCTTGGTATCCAATGTTTTATATCCTCAACAGAATTTAGTGCCTCCTGCAAAAACAATGAAATTGTAGAGAAACTTCATTCTGTCTGTAGATGCACCCCTGCGAATGTGTTCGGAATGTTTTCTTTATCGTTGCTAAGTATGTAATAAATCCAGAGGTGCTCGAATGAAAGTTCACGAGACTTCACCGAGTTTTGTTCAGTTCCTGTGAAATTTCGAGCGGAAGTATAAGTGTTCGGATAATATTCTCAAAATACGTAAGTACTGGTCGTTTTTATATCATATCCTACATGGATTTATGTCAAAACGTGAAAACCTTTTAAGATGTATGTCTTATTTCACCATCTAGCGCTTATTTACATTAAACGATAACATTCAGAACAGAGTTATCGTTCGTGTTCAGCCACGTGTAGAGTGGTTGACAATATAAACATCGGGTTGCTTAAAAAATCATAGCCATGCTTGATGCTTATGATGTGCAATACCATGTTTTTAGAAAAATAATGTTTTTCTGTTTTGCATAAAAACTTAGTATATCGAGCCATTTTCAAGGGACATTCTGCATAAAATAGTATAGTCTGTTTCACTATTGATGCTATTACTAGATCAGGCGCGGATCGAAAATTAATCCTCAGGGGGGGTCTCTACAAGCATATTAATTGTTGCAACATCAGACAAAAACTATTTTTTGTATTGTCGCATTTATTTCTAGAACACATTTTATCCAACATAATGAAGATAAAGTTTAAAATGAATAAACCTCTAGATTTTATATTTGCTTACAAGTACATGTACCTAGTTTCTATGAAATAGACTATAAACACGAGGCATGATTTTTACTGCGAAACTGAAAGGGTCAAATAAAATCAGGTGGTCTAAAATTTAAATGACAATAACATTCGCAGGGGTGAGATGGGAGCCCAAACACTGAACTAGCAAGCACAGTCTACATCAAACTTTATGTATGTTGTATTGTATATTCAGGTTTCTTTTTGGAAGGCACAAAATTATTGAATATGGGGTAAATAATTGTAACTTTTATGATTATGATTTTGCAAATTAAAAAACCTTTTAATAGCAAACAATACTGGATATAATTTCTGCTTATTGTACATGTATTTTAAAGCAAAAATTAGATCGTGAAAATGACCAGATATACAGTACAAGATTCATACTATTTGCCCTAAATACAATTTTTTTCCTGGCAGAATTGGTTGTTGTCAGTGGTATCAAATATATTGGTTTAGTGGAAACATTTTTGCCTGACCTAGTATTCAAAACTATAGTTCTATACATGTAATGATATGTCATCATCATCCAGGTTTGAACCCAATAAACCTTAGTTGGCCATCCCACCTACTGAGCTACATTACTCAAATTGATATTAAAGGGACTTTGACACGATTTTAGATCAAATTTTTCTTTTTCTTTATTTATGTAGATATTGGTTTAATTACTTGCTCATTTTGAATGATTGACCAAAATTTGAATGATAGAAGTCAAGTTATAAGAGAGATACAGAGGTAAAAAATCATTGTTATGTAAACAAAGCTTGAGTCTTATATTTGTTTACAAAAAATGTAAAGTATGGAATTGCCATTTCTTTGACTAAAAGACTCGTGGCAAATAAGGTTAACTGATTTATTGAGTTCATAGATGATATGATAAACCAAAAAAGCAACATTTGATTGAGACTTATACCAATAACATACATGTGTAAACCATAACAAAGCTCGAGCTTTGTTTACAAAACAAAGATTTTCAAACTCTGTATCTTACTTTTTTGACAAAGAATTAAAAGTATCCATATTAAACATTCTTAACATCAAAATTAGAAAAATAAAGTTTTTAATTTTGAGGTCAAATCATAGTCAAGACTTGAATTTAAAGTCCCTTAAAAATGAAATACAAGAGGCCCATGGGCCACATCCCTCACCTAAACAATTTTTGTATATAATTCTATTTTGAAATGTTTAAATATAAAACTCTTTAAAGATATTGTGTTGCTCTCATATATTCCAGTATTTGACAATATATTAAACAATACATAAAAAGAAGCCAACTTTTTTTGACATCATAAAGATAACAAAATAGTAAAATGAGCTATAAATAATAATTAAAAGTGAAAGAAGGTCACTTTGACCTTGATATGAGGATATGAAGATAGAGGATGATGCTTACACAGTAAAATAAATAAATGTAACATTGTATTTCTTGTGAAGAAGATTTAAACCTTTTTCCTATATCTAATTCTATGTTGAACTTTCAACCCCTCTTGGGGCCCCAGTATTGGCCTTGGAGTCATTGTTTTACAATTTAGAATCTGCATTATTTGAGGATGCTTGCATAGTAATTTCACAAATAGTAGCATTGTTGTTCTTTAAAAAAAGATTTTAAAACATTTTCCCTAATTGTTTCTATGTTGAACTTTGAACTGCTCTTGGGTCCCCATAATTGGCCTTGGGGTAACTGTTTTAACAATTTTGAATCTACACTATCTTAGTATGCAAGCATAGAATTATTACAGATAGAGGCTTTGTAAGATTTTTCAACAATTTTCTTTATATTTCTGTCAAACTTTGACTGCTGGGCCCCCATTATTGGTTTGTAGGTCATAGTTTTAAAAATTTAGAATCTACACTATCTTCAGATGCTTGCATAGTAATCTCACAAATTATAACACTGTAGTTCTTGAGAAGAAGATTTTTAAACATTTTCCTATACATTTCTTTGTAAAACTTTGAACCCCTCTTAAATTGGGCCTTGGGCCCCAGTCATGAGCAGATCCAGAAATATTTTTTTTTGGGGGGGGGGGATTTTTAAACATTTTTTCCTATATATTTTAATGTTGAACTTTGAACCCCTCTGGGGGCCCCAGTATTGGTCCCCGGGTCTTGATTTTCCACTATACATGTATTATATACAAGCTTTGGTGTAAATAATACATGTATCTAGCTGCCTTTTATTTGATGAAGAGGAGCACATTCGGAAGAGACTAGCTGCAGGTCTGTAGCTCCTGGTCTGAAAAAAATCGGATGGACGACCTGGGAGCTACAGTGCCTTCCATAGTAAAAAACTGCAATTTACGGCGCACAAAAAATTGCGCTAGTTTTGGACTGATTGGAATCCCTATCTGGCCATGCTAACAAAGGATCTTAAACATTTACAGTGTAGAGCAGCCCAGTTCGTCTTCAACCAGTTCTTGGATACCTCTATCACCTGGGTGTATAACGGCATTATTGGACCAACTACAATGGGATTCGATCCATCCAGCATAGAAAAACTAGCTGTCTAGTTCTATAAAATGTTATAAGATCCAGCACTACCTTGTGGACAAGCATTAATCCTGACAGATATTATATATATATATACACCTGATGAACCAGAGGTAGCCATATAATGTAATGGGATGGGAGAAATAATGGCGGACCAAACTGGGATTCGAACCAGGGGGCCCTGAATCTCCAATCAGGTGCTCTACCAACCTAGCTATCTAGTGTCAGTATTCAAACCGGTCTGACCGTCATATTCCTCCCTCCTTAAATGATATTTGCCCTCGAAAATCACCCCAGGCTAGCTAATTCCCCAGGCAAAAGTTCAAACCTGTCAGTTCCAGAGGTTGGTCACTGCACCTAATCTACAGGTAACAGGATTGGAGAAATATAATGACGGACCAGACCAAGATTTGAACCTGGGCCCCCTGAATCTCTAATTAGGTGCTCTACCAACTGAGCTATCTGGGCCCAGGTTCGAATACCAGTCTGGTCCGTTATTATTTCTTCCATTCTGTTACATAGATATATACAGATCGACAGCCTGTGCCACCAAGAAGGCTTACAAAAATTCCTTCTTCTCGCAATCACTGAGAGTCACTATGGAATTGTCTGTCAGTGACAGTGACAGCAGCATCTACCACTGAGGAGTTTATATCCGCACTAGCCAGTGTCCCTTGGACCCAGCTGCAATCCTGGTAGACTAGCTTGCATGATAAGCCAAAATCACTGTAATTAGTTTTTAAAATAGGAAGCCTCCTGTTTTTAACCAAGCCGGAGTTTATCATCACTACAACTTCATAATGGAAGAGGAAGAAAATTATACTCACCAGCTTTGGTCGTTTTGGATTTTTTCTCTTCATTTCTGACAATAAAAAAATATTTTAAAAGACTATATTAAATCTAAAATATATATATAATATATATATCCTTGTGTGCCCATATTTCGATAGTCTTAATCTATAAGTCTTCTTTTCAGATTAAATGAGCAATAATTTTGATAGCTAAGACATTTATCATGAATATCAATCATATGTTGCTCTTTTAACATAAGTTGATTAACCTTTTTACATTTTTTTATTTCAATATACAAAGTATAAATTCATCAACAAAATTACGGGTGTCACCATTAATAAGTCCTAAATTCGACGATTACTCTTCATATCTTATCAGTGAAATTTATCATCACAACATTAATTGTTTTTCATTAATGAATCTTCAGTCCTTGCAGATTATACATCATGGGGTTCGTCATAGTGTTTATATTTTTGTATTACGATGATCTAAATTCAGGGTAATGTTGGATTAACAAAATTTGCCGTTTTTTGTTATGAAAACTTCATAAATTAATTTCTTACTTGTTTGAAGTACATTTTACTAAATACTGGGCCAGTTGATTGCTAGTCTATCATAGCATCATATGTATAAAAAATTGCTTGTTCCTGCGAAAAGATGTAAACAAAAGATGAACACCGTCGAAATTTGGACCCTGTTGATTTTAGGACCTTCGACCCACAGGCACTTGATTCTGAGAAAAAAATTTACCCTATAATGTTATTATTATACTATAGGGTAAATTTTTTTCTCAGAAACAAGTGCCTGTGCTTCGACCATATATATCGATAAGGAGCATGCCTGTGATTTCTATGGCACGCCAAATTCACAAAAATGAGCTAAACATAGTTTCACAGTCAATAAACTAAGTTTATCGACTGTTAACTATAGTTTACGGATCGTAAACTATAGTTACCGACGTTAATCTATATTTCACATCTGTAAACTATAGTTAATGCGATAATCTATGTTTCACATCTGTAAACTATAGTTAACACTGAAAACAATCATTTGTGGTTGTTAAACATAGTTTATCTGATAAATAGGGTTTTATGATCAGTAAACTACGGTTTACAAATCTAAAGCACGCCAAATTCACATAAATTAGCAAAACATAGTTTCACAGTCGATAAACTAGGTTTATCTGCTGTTAACTATAGTTTACAGATCGAAAACTTTAGTTACAGACGTTAATCTATATTTTACGTCTGTAAACTATAGTTTATGAATGCAAATCTATGTTTTTCTGTCTGGAAATACACGTTACCAATAGATTTTGCTGACAAATATAGATTCACATCTGTAAACTATAGTTTACATTCGTAAACTATAGTTTAGAGTTGAAAATATAGTTTCATGATTGTGAAACTATATTTATCAGATAAACTATGTACAATTTGGATTTGTGAACTATAGTTTAGAGTTAAATTTGTTAACCATAAAGTTTCACAATGGTGAAACTATATTTATCAGATAAACTTTGTTTAATAACAATCGCAAATTATTTTCAGTGTTAACTATAGTTAACAGATGTGAAACATAGATTATCGCGTTAACTATAGTTTACAGACATGAAATATAGATTAACGTCGTTAACTATAGGTTTCGATCCATAAACTAGAGTTAACAGTCGATAAACCTAGTTTATCGACTGTGAAACTATTTTCAGCTCATTTTTGTGAATTTGTCTGATAAATATAGTTTCACGATTTGTGAAACTATAATTAACAACTCTTAACTATAGTTTACGATGGTAAATTATAATTAACAAATGTGAATCTATATTTATCAGCAAAATCTATTGTTAACGTTTTTTACAGATAGATAAACTATGATTATCATTCGTAAACTATAGTTTACATTCGTGAAATATAGTTTCACAGATGTAAACTATAGTTAACGAATCGTAAACTATAGTTTAGGATCCGTAAACTATAGTTAACAGCTGATAAACCTAGTTTATCGTCTGTGAAACTATGTTTAGCTCATTTTCGTGAATTTGGCGTGCCATAGATTTCTGCTAAGACATTAAAAATTCACTGATTGCGCTGTTTACCATCGTGCTGTCTCTTTAAATAATAACGATTTAGTCTTCCAAGCTGTTTCTCCTCGTTTCTTGCCATTGTTTACGTTTGGTCTATTAAGGTCTATTTCTGTAATTGGGTAAATCGAAGTGCCCCATATATTCGTTGTTTCGAATTTTCACATACATAAGTAACATCCAATGAATTGTTGAAATAAACTAATGAAGTGTGTAAAATCAAAACGTTTAAAGATATTTTAGATGTGAATTATAGAATTGTCAAGCATAACAGTCATAATAAGTTTTGTACGAAACTATATCAAGTAAATCTACTATTTCCGATTTAGAGAAATTTTGACAATGGCCACAAGTAGCACGGCAAGTCAGGTAACACTAAACAGAAACAACAGAATCCCTTCTCTTTTTACAATATGGATATTTATTTGCCTCATTTACAGATAAATACTTCTATAAATAGATATATAGTGGAAATACTTCATCCACTTATCTTTACAGACCGACAAATATTGTAGCATAAAAAAATTATTCTGTTCAACTGAAATGAAACTTTCCAAGATTTCTTATTCTTATTAACGGGTTACTGTCGTTTCGCCCCAGAGCCAAAGCGCCCCAATTTTTTTTGGAGCGTCCCAATTACTTTTCACGAGCGCCCCAAATATAATCACAAGCGCCCCAAAATAAAATTATCAGTACACCTTACGTCTTGGATAATTTGCACGAGCGCCCCAAAATTTGATTGTCCAATTTTGCACTAAAATCAACATTTTCAAAATGGTCCAAAATGGTTTTCCTGATTTTGTCTTAAAATTTTCGATGGAATCTCAATGAACACATACTTAGATTATTTTCCCGAGCACCCCAAAATGTGCTACCTCAATTTTGCTTAAAATCTTGTTGGATTATTTTCACGAGTGCCTAAAGTTGCCTACAATTTGTTAAAACTACATTTGGATATCATTTTCACGAGCGCCCCAAAATAAGTTTACCTAAGTTTGCACAATTCTATGTTGCTATAAAGTTAATATCTGACTACATGTGTTATAATTATTTTGAAACCTACTTTTGCTTTTAAAATGTATGTTGGAGAATCTCACTTTTTTGTAAAATATGCATCATTTACATGAACGCCCCAAAATTAGATTGTTCGATTTTGTACTAAAATCAACATTGGTGTATTTGTCCAAAAGTTTGAATTAATACACGAGCGCTCCAAAATGGTTTTACTTAATATGTAAACGGTGTGACCGTTGAACCAAGCGCAGATTTAACACAATGCAGTTTGATTTTTGTATAATAAAAACTATTTAAAATGCGAAAAGTAGGATCCGCCAGCATGGTTGCCTACTCAAATCATTCGTCAAAGTTAAACTAAACGTCGCGTGCTCAGTCTACATTATGACGTCATATTTCAGACGTAAAACGTTCAAGTTTTGTCTTCGGAAGTAGCCGAAGAGAGTTGCTTGATTCCGATTTTTTTAAAATTTCTTCTTTCATTGTTTATCAATTTAATTCATATGAATGCCAATGTAATAAAATTGAATACTTTATTCAGAATCTAAAAGATCAGTCTCTTGACGTTAATGTATCTTCCATCTGATAATTTGATAAGACATACATAGAATAATTCGTGTTTCTTGATTGAAGCACTGTTGAAACTTATCTGGTTTCCTTTTTAATTTCTTTTAATTCAAATTACCTTCTATTGAAACACTGGAACTTATTAAAGCTAGTTTAGGGGCAATAAACATCGATAAGTACCAGTCAATCAATGATCGAACTAACTTTTTAAAAACAAAATGGCTGCCAATATGGCGGCGCCCAGGGCTGGAAGAAAATTTTTTTGGCCTTAGTACCCCTGATTCAACTTTCATTTTTCACTCATTTTCTTATATATATGTGTTACCATTAATCCTCGCTTCGCGAGGCGGGCTTTGCCTGCCTCTCGCTGCGCTCAGTATTAGTCTTAATTAATTTTCAATGGAATCTCATTAAACGAACACCTTAATTATTATCCGGAGCGCCCCAAAATGTGCTACCTTGACAGTCAATTGGGTAGATAATCGCCATATTGTTTGATGAATATCAATTTCATTGCTCATGCTTTGATCTTTGTATATAAAAAAAATAACAGTTTACTTAAATATTTGTCATTGTTTTATATCAGCGTTCGTAATTTTTGTTTAAATAAGGAGAGCTCATAATATTCAAAATATTGGGTGCTCAAAAAAAAAATCTAATAAATAATCGCTTATAACTTGAAAAAAATACTTTCAAAATAATAAATAGTGAAAATAATTTGGGGGTGCTTGTGAAAAAATCAAGCATGAATAGCAATTTGTGTAGCACTTGAAAAAAAAATGGCACTTTACATTCATAGAATTTTAACAAGAGCTTGAACTTTGGGTAATTGTGTTAAACAGCATTGTGACATCGGCCTGTCTATTTCATTGCTGGCCACTCAGCCATGGCTCTTTAAAATCAAAAAGATTTGTCTGGCTTTTGAGCTAAAACTACGCAATCAGTGTTGATATCTCTTGAAACCAGCGTCATTTTAACTTGTGTTGACACAAGAAATAGATATTAGCTATGTCTAACTGAAAGTCCAAGGCCTTGTTAGAATGATTCTAATATTTTAATTAATACATAACTTATTTCGGGGCGCTCATAAAAAAACAAAATTAATCATGATTAACCGTTCGAAGCACTCGAAAAATTTTGTTCACATCATATCATTCAAATTAATATACACGTACTGTAAGCGAAAGTGATTTTTGGGCGCTCATACATAAAAAAAAATTAAATCATGAAAAAAACCAACATTTAAGGCGTTCGTGAGATATACTTGGGGCGCTCGTGAGATACACTTGGGGTGCCAAGAAAAATTTGGGGCGCTCGTGCATAGGGCGCTTAGGCTTTGGGGCGAAGTGACCAGCACCCTTATTAACACGTCCCCTCTTTTACCCAGAAAAATCAACAAACATATTTTATTCATTCAGACGTTCTTAAAAAACTTTGGGTTTTCTTTTCAACGTTATTATCCGGCAGTTGCAGACCTGTAGGAATATTTAGCTTGACAGTAACTTGTAGATGTTTATAAACAGTTCCTCAAATGCAAAAAAAAACAACAAAACAAAACCAGGGATGCATATACTAATATACACCTCTCGAAAGTCTTGCCAAAATTATGCAGTACATGATTTCTTAGGTCAATTTTAACTTCATATATAATGTTACCAGATAATATCGATAAGTAATATCTTAGAATTATTCTAAAATTGTTATTTGTACTTTATAACCCTGATCTGATCATAATTACAACGAAGTTCTTAAAAGTAAAACCCCAGCACACGTTTTTGCCCCATTTTCAAGATAACATAAAAACTAGTGTTTATTTTTTAATATCTAAAATATGTATATATGTCACTGACAAAAAAAAAAACACTCAGCGATTTACAGCGCCTTAAAACCTCGTTTACATTTGGAATTATTTACCATATTTTCTGTGGAAATAATTCATGGATAAACATAAAAGGTCGTCTAATTGCATGCCTCAGTGTGAAAAAAACCCTCAGTGTGACTTTCTTTTTTTCAACAGCCAGGATCATCTAACAGCACAACTCAAGAGTTTACTGTGAGGGTGCCAAAGTAAGCAAGTTTTTATGTTTCAAATTTTAATATTTATGCCTGTAATAAACATGCAACTTTATGTAAGTTTTACTATCTAGTATTAGATAATCAACATTTATGTTTACATTACAATTCATTAAGGTTAAGATAATTTGCTGCAGTGTTAATTGGTAATTTTTCAAAATGTGATCCCTGGACATCTGGAGAATATAGTTATAACCCACATAAACAAACTTTGGGGGGGGGGGGGTATAATCTGTCGTCCGTCTGTGCAATCGTGTTCAGTCCATATCTTTCTTATGGAGAAACATTGGAAGTTCTTACTTCACTTAAAGATTGATTCTGACCTGAAAGTGTGTCATGATTTTGACCCAGGGTCATTTGGGCAAGTTCAAGGTAACTTGAAGGAAAAGTGCAAAATTTGTGTTCGGTCTATCATAAATGTTTCTTAGGGAGAACCATTGAAAGATCTTACTTTGCACAAAGATTGCTTATGACCTGAGGGTGTGTCATGATTTTGACACAAGGTCATTTGGGCAAGTTCAAGGTCATTGGAAAGAAAAAGTTCATAATTTTGTCAGGTCTATACTTTTTTTATGGAGAAACATTGGACGTTTCTACTTCACATAAAGATCACTTTTTGTCATGAATTTGATCCAGGTTCAGTTATGCAAAATCAAGGTCATTTAGGCCATATCTTGTAAAGGAAAATGATTAGAAGCTAAAAACTGACACAAAGATTGCTTGTGACTTGTAAACATTTCCTGATTGTGAGATTTTTCGGTCATTTTTTGCAAGTTCAAGGTCACTATTAGAAAATGGTGCATCCATTATTTTCCCGTAGAGAAATACCGGTACTTGAGTTATCATATTTTCTTAGCTGGGAGTATTATTTGTGAGCTTGCTCACAGTACCTCTAGTTTTGAATTTGAATTGTTTTAGTCATGACCTGCCTTCAAACTTATAATGAGTATTGGGAAAGGTTAAAAAATCAGTGTAGGAATATGTGGATAAAAATCTTTAAAAATATTCTTATTAAGAACTGCAATGATACAATTTGCTGTATCATTATGTATTTTAAAGCATTCTGATTCTTAATTGTTGACACATCACTGAAACACCACTGGCTGAAATATTTGTATTTGACTTTGTAAAGCTGCTTTGTTTAGAGTTATGGTAAATGTTACTCAGGTGAGCAATGTGTCCCCTGGGCCTCTTTTTTGTTTCTGTATCCTTCATCTTTACCCTCTTCTTCTCTTCTGTGAGTAGGAGTGGGAGAAACAAAATTCCCAAATTAGCATCTTTTTTCTTTTTTTAATCTAGAGACAGGAAAAAGAAATTCAAAATGATGAAGTTCAGCACTGGAAATGATGTTGACTTTGTCAAAATGAGTCAGGCAAGTCAAATATGTTATTGATATCTGAATTAAATTATATGGCATCAAAACTAAGTTTTACTTCAAATCATATATTGTAATGTTCATAAATCAAAGTTAATATGTTATCAAAATGAACCTAATTTGAATGAAGATGCCTAATCATTATAATCAAATGTTTTTTTAGACACCGATTAGAATGGAAAGAGAAAATAATTATAAAGAGTTCAAGTCAGCTTATGACATTGATGTTGCCCCAAAATTTGGAGCTGGGAGTGAGTATGGGCGGGAGCAGAAAGAAGAGGCCAGGCGCAAAAAGTATGGAATTGTGTCACGCAAATACAAGCCGGAAGCCCAGCCATGGATTCTAAAAATTGGAAAAAACAAAGAAATGAAGAAGTAAGGCAATGAATATCAATATGAAATGAAATAGGTTACAGACGAAATACATTAACTTAATATCTTTATAATGGTGCAGTTGATGTACTCTTCTTCAACTCCTCATGTATGATTTTGATATGCTTTCAGAATGAAGGGAGTGCGGGAGGGAACAATCACAGAAAATACTTCCTACTATATTTTTACTCAGTGCGCTGACGGGGCTTTCGAGGCTTTCCCAGTAGAGGAGTGGTACACATTCAGTCCCGTCATCAAGTACAAATACCTCAACTCAGAGGAGGCAGAGGAAGAATTCAGCAGGTTGAACATTATTCATCTTTGATCATCTTACACAATACTTTTGATTCATTTTATTTTTAGCTCAATTGAACCAAAGGTTTAAGAAAGCTTTTCTGATCATATGTTGTCCTTCGGCCATGTCTGTCCGTCTGTCTGACTGTAAACTTTTCACATTTTTTACTTCTCTAGAACCACTGGGTCAAAGGACTACAGGCAGTAGTATACATATATAGAGCTTTAAGAGTAAGGTTGAAGATAGTTGAAATCATATTCAAAATAAGTATGCCAAAGGTTATCACTCCAATGACATCACAATGTAGAAATGACATCATGAGGTTTGTCTCATTATGATGATTTAAAGTTTTTGAGCAAAATAGGGATGTTTTCTGACAGTTTTTTAACTGGGAAACATTGAGCACATGCTTGCTCAAGTGCGATTTTTAATTAAAATGTGTATTTAAGCATTGAATGCTTATTTTGGGATGCTTTTTGTTCAATAACACAGCAAGTGGTGCAGAAAAATTGAATACAGCGCGTAAGCGGTATGATAATTTGTCTTCACCACTTTGTGTGTTAAAGAAAAGAAATATTACGTAAATAAACTTAAAGGTAATAAATTTTAACATCATCAATGTCAAATACACATGTAATTTAATGTTGTGGAGTCACATAAGGTTGATAGTGTTTGAATCAGCAGTTTATATTTGCATGTATTTACTGGTAATTCTTTGTAGATTTAAATAGCAGGATTTCCATTCTAGAAAAGAGTATTTCTTTAAATATGTATATTTTATATATGTAAAGTACATTTAAGTAATTGACATTTCAATGATATTTTGTAATTGACTTTGCAGACGAGACAAAACTTTAAATCTGTTCTCAGTAATGGTTAGAAATCGGGTCAGGAATGAAGATGATGAAACTAATCCTGATGAAGAAGAAAAAGTCAAAACAAAGACTAAAAAGTCCAAGAAAAAGGAAAAAAGTGAATTTGTAGGTTCCTTGATGAATGTATTTTGGTCAAACTTCAAGTTGGCTTAAGAAAAGCAAATGTTTAATCAAAATAAATTCCAAAATCTATGGAGGTAAAAAAGAAAATTTTCATAATGATATGCTATTCTAATGAATTTTTACTTCATATCGTTTTAAGATAGGAGAAACTCTGACTAGCGATCCAGAGTTGCTTTCCTAAATTTCAAATAAAAGCATAGTTTTGATAAAAGATTTGTATTTCTTACTGCCCGATGCTTATATTTTCATTCACCTGCATGTATTTGCAGTTGATTACTGAGGATGAAGAATGGGCTAACTTTTCTGATGATGGGAATGAGGATGAAGAAGATGGAGAGGGACCTGAAGAAGAAGATGATGATGGTAAAATTCAAACAAAGTGTGGACTGATTCATTTAGAAATCTTTGGATTTCTCAGAAATTACTGCAATATGTAAAAAGTATGGGCCAGAAAAAATTCAGAAGTACTGGTCAGGAGTTATCCCTAAAATTACATTTGTATTTGGGCCTCATTGGGCTTTGAAGTTGTTTGACAATCAGGGTACCGTATATCCAGTAATTTGTGCAATGATCTAAATTTTGCTTCGTGATCACTGTCAATACGCAAAATATTAAAGCTGCTTAGTCCGATTTTATATCAAATTTTATGCACGCTTTTAAACAAAAGCTATGCTTAGTATATGTATAATAATAGACATTGCAGTAGTTATACCCGTCAATTATGCCAAATTTCAATGAAGAAAAATACATACAAAATTTGCTAACAAAACAAACGACATTAAAAGGTACCGCGTTATTTCGCCTTATGTTAAATTTCACCCCTGACGACGAGATGGGTATGGTTGTTTTACGAATTTGACATCGCTTTAAATAAAGGTCGAAATGATCAGAAATAAAAATGTGTACGTTTTGTTCGCTAATATTCCTGAAGTCTGCTTTCTTTACAATCGATGCATAGCATGCGGGTTGAATAATCCCAATCATTTGGGGGACGAAACCAAGCGGTTTCATTTTTTAAACATTCCCGTCATGCATTTTGGTTTGTTTTTCCGTTTGCCAAAAAAAAATTATTTTTATTTACTTTGAATATTTCTAACTTTGAAAGGAGACTGATTCTGCTGGTGTAAATAGGAGAAAGTTCGTAACTTTCTAACATAAATGGTTTGTATGGAAAAAAATTTGGAACGGTAATAACAAAAAAATCGGACCAAGCAGCTTTAAATGCCCAATAAATGCATTCTGTATTGTTTGCTGTAAGAAAATTTTTAAATTGCAAAAAAAGACTGAGGCTAATAAAAATTGTTACATGTTTTTCCTATTTTTGCAAATTTTGTGCCACACCAAAAATTCCCAGATATATGGTAAATCCTCCATAAATGATTCTCTCCTTAACTGTTTAATTTTTGTTGCTTAGATCCCAAGTCGAAAAAGAAAGGAAAGAAAAATGCTAAAGGGAAAAGAAATGCCAAACACAATTCTGATGATGAGGCAGTTGAGGAAAGCGATGAAGGGGATTTTGATGACAAGGAGGTGGATTACATCACAGACTCAAGCAGGTAAAGATCAGGAGACAGGGGGAGGAGTCATTTTGACAACAGAAATTGGGTTTTGGGGTTGGGTTACATTTGATTACAAAAATGGCCGAATGCTTCAGAGATATGATATTAAAGGTTAATTTTTCAGTGATGATGAAATGGAAGACAGAGAGAAGAAGGATGTTTATGAAGAAAAAGGAGTAGATGAAGAGCGAGGTCTAAGGAAACTGATTGATTCTGAAGAGGAGAGCGAAGAGGAGGAAGATAAGAAATCAGAGAAAGCTGAAGAAGAGGAGGAGGATGAAAAAGCAAAGAAAGAGAAGAAGAAAGATGATGGTAAATGTTTTTTACTATTAGTATACATGTATTTTACGGACAATACATGTATATATCAATGCAGAGTATATCTAATCGTTTTTAAATTTTAAGTATTTATGGCTCACATAAATCATTTGAAGACCACCAGGAGGTGCAATCTATATCTTAAAATCACAGCTTACAGTAATACTATTTTCCAGACGATTTCAGTGTCTTTGGTTTGAATGTACAATGTAACAGCAACAAAAATTAATGCAACAACAATTGAACACAATTTTACATGTAAATGGGTAAAAAAATTTCTTACTAAATGGACAAAGACATAACATTTTGTTTTTCCAGTTTTTGAATAATTATTGCCTGACGTCATGACATATCTAAGGTTTGAAAGTTGCCTTCTCCAAAACAGTGCAGACAAGGGGAGCAAGCAATACCAAGACTATATATAGGGTTATTTTTGCTTCTTCTACACTTGCAAATGGCTTCACCCAGTCTTGAATTCGCCAAGATACAGTAGTGTGAAAAGAGATATAATTTGAGACATTGGAATTCGCCCAGTCTTAAATTTGCACATCAACAATGAGGGCAAAAGGGGCAAAAATAAAACGGGTCAAATATAATATAATACAATGGTTTTCACCCGTTTTTTTAATTAACTACTGTCACTATTAAGGGAAAAAGACTTTGTCTCGCTTTATCATTAATTTTGGACTATTGATGATTTTGTTTAGGTACAGATAGCAGTAGCAGTTCTAGTTCAGAGAGTGACTCGGATATAGAAAGGGAGGAAAACCTGGCCTCTGTCATTTTCATGCAGGTTTGTTTTATATATACTACTAAATCTTTAAAAGTTTATTTCTCTCAAATGTAAAACTTCAGATTTTTTAAGGAAATTAACACCTGGTAATTAGATGCTTGGATAAAGAATTGATTACAATGCATATAATAATACACAAAGGGTGTAAAATTTTGCAGAAAGGAAAAAAAGAGCGAAATTCTCCTGTACCTCAGTCTGGCGCTCCCGGCACAGTGGATGGAGATGATAAAAAAGGTAAAGTATTAAAAGCAAGAAAATTCGTATGTAAAGATTTTTCTCAAAATTAAGAGGCAGGGTAAATTAAGCTGGTTACAAATTGCAGTACCCCTGGTACATATAACTGTGAGGCACTGGTCCTCTCAGCCTGAAACTATGGATATGTAACAGAGATAGCTAAATATATGTGAGGCCTAATCTTGGTTATCCAACTGCATAAAAAACAGAAGAGCAAACAAATAACTACACTGGTTGATGTTCCTGTAAATATATAGCATAGAGAGAGCTTTGGATTTTGATTTCCCCTTTTCTATTTTTGAGTGGTTTTCACATACATTGTATCTAAGTACCGGTAAATACTGGCCCTACCTCAGCCAGATTTGCTTGATTGATGAAACTGCATGATACATCATAAGATACCAAATGATTATTTTTTTCCTCTATATTTTAAGAAAACTGCTAAATAGAAACTGACAGGGCTGAAATCTACATGATCCAGTTTATACTTTGTCCCAAGTTTCTGCTTTCTCCGTTTTTTGCTTAATATTTTGATAAACATAAATATTTTTGTGCTCAAACTATGTTCATCCACTAGAATGAAAAAAGACCAGATTTTCTGTTTTAAAATGCCCCCTCTACTGTTTCAGGGTTCAATACACAACCAAAAATAAAAAATCTACCAGATTTTACAGTCCTTCAGTCCTGTTTTTTTGCAAGCACAACTTCTCTTAAAGCAGTGAACATAATTTTCTGGAAAGTTTGTAGGGAATTAGGACAGTTTGTAGATGTGCATATTACCAGGAAATTCCAGTTTCTTTATTTTTCCCAAATTTTGGCACTTTTGAATTTATTCTTTTTTTATTAAAGAAAAAGTATAGAACTATAATAGATGGAGTTTTTTTTGGAAGTTATGCCCCTTTATAAAAAAATTTTGTGTTTAATGCATACCCAGCCATTCATTATGTTTAGTATTGTCAAGAAATTGGGGAGAGTGGGCTATGTGAGCTTGCTCACTTTTTCTTTCATTTAATAAAAAAGAGATGTAAATATAAACAATAAAATGCTTTTTTCGATGATTCATGTGGGCTATGAAGGTAGCCATAATTGCAGAAAATAATTTCATTATTTATTTTATCTGCAATGCTCGCTACATTTGATCAATAATTCATACCTGCATGAATCACTGAAAAAAGCATTTTTATGGTTTAAATGAATTCATGTGTTACATGAAATGTACCTGCATGATTTTGTGTACCGTACAAGTGATCTTGATATTGTGCCAGTATACAGTTGTTGACTGGGGTCGAGGGCAACAGTTGATCTGTCGGACCAACTCGCAAACTGTTGCCCAAGGCCAAAGGCTGTGGGCAACAGTTTGCGAGCCGGTCTGACAGATCAACTGTTGCCCTCGACCCCAGTCAACAACTGTTTTGTTATATCCCTTCTAATCAATGACACATTTTCGCGGAATGTGACGTAACAGGTCAACAGTCGTTTTTAACAGTCGATGTAAACAGTTCCAATCTAACGGTTCCAATCCAACAGTCAAAATGCTGGACTTTTTTTCATATAGAATTATATAGTAACTGTTTTACAGGGGTATAACAATGTTGAATAGTAATACGTACAAACTACAATAAAATTTTTCACTGTTTAACTACAGATTTATCACAAATTTTAGCAGCTTATTTTTTAGAGTTGAAAATACATGTATGCATGTGTTACATGATTATAACACTCTTTAATTCTTTTATTTAAATGAAATGCTCTACTGTAGCATTGAAAAGGAAATTAGAATCAGAAGATGTCTCCTCAAAGAAGTCCAGAACAGAAAGCCCAGGGGCGAGTGGCAAGGCAACTAGGTATGCATTAAAACTGATGAAAAAATACAAAAATGGGCTAGTTATAAAAGGAAATACCCATACTTGGGCATTCAGATGTATAAAAATTTCAAAATAATAAGACATTATGCTTAGAAATAGATTTTAGGTTACTTCAAGTTAATTATTTGTGTAATTTACTTTTTGAAAATCACTAAGAAATTGATATGATCGATTCAATATGTTTCTCTGTAGTGCTGGAATAACAGAGGAGGCAATTCGCCGATATTTGATGAGAAAACCAATGACAGCAAAAGAACTGCTGAAAAAATTCAAATCCAAGAAAGTGAACATGAGCAAGGAAGAGATGACAAGCACACTTACAAAGTACCTGAAGAAGATTCAGCCCGAGAAAAAAACCATCAACAAGAAAATGTACTTTTCTCTCAAAAAAGATGGATAGGTGTAAACTCATTTCCAGTGGTAGATTGTGAATGGTCTAAAAAAAGACCCAGAATTCTGTGATATCTCCCATTGTATAAAAAGTGCTATCAGAGGAAGGTGTAAGGTGCATTTCGTCACTGTGTGACATTCTGATAGATGTATACACAAAAAAATATCTGAACTGACAAATCTCCCAGAATTGGTCCCGAGCCCAAACATCTTACCAGCGTTATTTGATTGTCAGAGGACCTTGTCATTGTTGTGATGTTGTCATGTGGATAGATAAGCATATATGTTTGTCTTACTTTAATTGTATGTTATTTTATCAATTTATCAGAATTATTACAGTGGAAAATGATTTTGTGAAAGTCTTCATGAAATAATTATAAAGGCTTTAGTCCTATAGAAAAAGGTATAATCCTGTTTTCGATAAAGATCTCATTTGAACAATATGACTGAGTATGCATATTTTACATTTAATGTCAACAGCTGTTATACCATTGAATAATTCTAAATTAAAATGGTGTCAACAAATTATTACTTGAGTGGTGTTTTAGCCAGGCATGTGTGCCCTTATATAAAACCATATTGTCTACTACAGTTGTAAATTTAATAAGGACTATATATGTGTCAAATTTGGCCCCATGCATGAATCCACATTTTCAAAATTGTTTAAGGTACATGTACGTTAGATTGTATTGGTATTGATAAAAAATATAGTTTTTCATCCATTTGTCTCATATATTTGCATTCGTTGGCAGTATATGATGTCACAAATGATGCTAATTCTCTGTCAGTTATTAGTCTTGGATACTAGCTATAAATATTTTCTTTGTTCAAGCCTGTGCTCACTGTTTCCTTAGGAAAACTGCTAGAAAACAAGCTCTATAATGCAAAATATACTTGGCAAATCGAAAGAAATTTTTCACTTCACTATGTTCTTTTTGTTAAAAATGATGAACATATTTGGAAGACTTATTCGGCTCTATTCATATATAACTAACGGTATAGTCTTTAAAAATAGAAATTTTGATAAAAAATGAGTTAAATTTATTCTGCCTGATGCAAGCAGATGGCTAACCACACACAACACGAACAAAAGTTCACATTGTTTTATACTTTATTGTGTGGATGATGTTGCCGTCGTGCAAATGTGTGGTAATACATGTACTGTAAAAGTGGTTTTCTACACTGATGGTTAAGTTCGCGTTTTCTATGGTCTAACAGTATGTGTGGTTGCTAAATACTGTACATGGATGTGTGTTTTACCACTCTGTAAAGTTTTTTTAACTTTTTACCATACATGTGGGGTATCTAACGCGGTTTTAAGCATTCTGCATAATTAGTATAAATTTCCCCCACGCGTTCATAACCACTTTTACAATAGTAGTGAGAGTCACTTATTAAATAGGATGCAAGAGGATTGTCAAACGTGTGATCGCACTGGTCAGTTAGCCAAACGGAAAGTGATTGCTTGACCAGAAACTGAAAAATTATTACAAAGAATACTTCTTGTAAAATTTAAAACTAAACTACATGTATAGACAACAGAATTTATCCTAAACATAAAAAAATTAAAATATTGATTTATATTACTGATAACATTTTAATAATCTCATCCTTCACATGTATGTAAAAAATAAGACACAGTAAGTAAGCGTAAGTATCACAGTCTTTGGTGTATTCATTAACCACTGGACAGAAGAATGCAGTAACAGTTGTTACAAAAATGGCAGCATTCGGTGTTTAGTATTAATAAAGTCACTGAACATTATCCTCACAATTTTTTCAAAAAAGGTACATGTATATCTCAAAAGAAGGCAGCATTTTGTGTGAAAGTATCACATTCACTGGTAGATGTTCTGTGAACCTGCAGTGCCTAATGTTTACTCCTGTATAATAACACACAGTGGTTCTCTATTCATCTTGACGATGTGCACCATTTGGATTAAATCGTCAGAACTGTTAGAGAGCATTGCCTTGACAATCACCGTCTCTGGGACTGTTCAATCAACCATTGAATGCTGGGAATCACACCTGTCAACATGTCTACATTCACATCCTGTACCTGTCAACCAAGGGAAGGAAAGAGTTACTAAATCATTAAGGTTTCTTTTTTCTTACAAGTTTACCATGAAAACTATGTACATCATTTAAACATTTTTATTTACCTGCCATGGTCTGTTAAATGATGACAAGTTTAACATCTTTATGACGTCTATACAGGGAATTCGTTGCTGCTGATTGGTGGGTGTACAGGACATGATCAAGACGGGGACATGTGGAGCAGACCATCTCTCATTGACCACAGCCATTAACTCGTCATAGTCTTCTTGTTCTTGTATTACAAGACAAATTAATGAAGTCAATGAGCATCGTCAAAAATTGAAGATACTGTAGTTATACAATTAGCTTTTGAACATATATTTATCAAAAATTTCATTCTTACCAAATCGGTTTCCTTTTGTTGAATCTACAACATAGATGAATGCATCCATTGCACAGCAGCAAGCCCTTACTGCTGGTTTGAGTTCCACAACTTGTTCTCCGTCTTTTGAGACTAATTCAACCAGACTATTATTTTCCAACCTTTTACGTCTTGTCTTTCGGACTTTTGATGAAGCAGAATATAAAATGGCCAACTGAAATACCTGCCCGCTTGGAATCTTCAGGTAAAACCCTGCTCCTACTCCTACATAACATAAATGATATTATACCATGAATTTACATGATGCCTTGATCACTTGTAAAGAAAATTTGAAAAAAATTATGAAAAGAATACTGAGACATGTTGAAAAATTGTTATTACCAGTAAATTCCCCTGGAGCAACTCCCACAGTCTTTAGCATGTCTGTATTATTGATAATTAAGGGAACAATTTTCAGCGTCCCTGATTCCAATCCAGGTCCAAACATGGCTATCTTTGGGGTCTTTTTAGGTAGGAAAGAACGGATCATACTTGTGAAGCTTCTGAATAAAGCATTCTCTTCATGCATAAGATGATTTGTAGTTGGTGAACAGTGCAGGTATCTGAGGACATGACAAAGGAAGTTAAAGAGAGATCGGCACTTAAACATACAAAATGTCAGTCTGATCGATATCTGATTAAAATCAACTGTTCTTATACACTATACTGCTCTCAAAACTTCATTCCTTACATATTGTTAAAGTTTTAGACTGGGATTTTGAGAAAATTGTGATGTAAATTGTTGTATATATACTGATCTAAGATGAAACTATTAACCAAATTAGAATACAATGTTACAATGTTTGTTCATACTTATATAACTTTGTACGGTAGATGCCTATAAACATGCTTGATAAATGTGTATCTTACATTTCTTTGTTGCTCCACTCCGACTCCACCTCTTTGTACAGTCCCGGATTTGTCCTATGGCTGATCACATTCCAGCTACGAATATCTCTCTCTAAAATCTCACTCCAGAGTATGTTGTCAGAAGTCAAGTCATACCATTCCTTACACACTCTTGATATTCTGCACAACTGAATGGCATCCAGATAAGAAAATATCTTAATTTTGACATTAACCTGAAAATATTGATAATATGATAGAATTAACATATGCACAACATGTGTAAATTATTATTTTTTAACATTTTAGGTAATAATCCATTTGGGATACATATTCTAAATGTTATTAAATTTACAGAAAAAAAAAGGAATTTTTGAAATTGTTAACAAAAATATATTTGTATAGATATAAATATTAAAAGTAAATGCATGCACATTGAAAATTAAGGATAAAATGTAAAACCTATATTAAAATAAGTATTTAAGTAATCTTACTGTTATAGATCCCATATAGCAGATAGAAAACTTTTTTTTGGAATCAATCTTACAAACTAGGGGGGCTTAATTTTAGAAAAAAAAAAACCCCAACAAGAAGTTATGTGTAGTGGCATTTTTAATTTGATAAATACGCGGCTATATGTGCTTAAGATAATACCAAATTAAAAAGGATTTTAATTTTCTTTTGCACTTTCAATTTATATCCAATCCGTAATATCAAGTCCAAAGGTAGCCCATTTACCTGTTTACTGGCATTTAGGCAATTCGTTTCAAACAATCAAAATTTAACTTACCGGTAAATTATTGACATTTAGTCCACGTTTATTTTGATCTCCAACACTCATCTTTTTTTCCTGTTTGTTAATAAACTGTTGAAGTCCCCCTGAAACAACGCAAAAGTCATCGGTGTCACCCATTCGCTTTTTATATTTCTTGATTAAAGTCTTCAATGTATATAGTAACGTATCATCAACAACTTGTGAAACAACGCTGGTTTCTTGATATATCGGTTGATTTACGATTGGAATGATATCAGCAGCCATTTTCCGTGTAATGCTATTACCATTAAATTAAAAAGCCCACTACTACTTTTCCTATAATTCAACATTATATATAAAATAATCACTCTGACGTGCTAACTTCCAACGTGGCCAAAATGACAGGCTTTTGTTTACAAAACTCTATGCACGTTACACTTCCGGTTGGAACTGTATAATGACCTGATATGTATAATGTCCTGATGACCTGATGGCGTGTATTTTGTAAAATACTGATTTGTGCAATGATATAAGAACAATATATTTACATATTTATACAGATAATACTATTTTCTCTCAGAAAAACATAAGAAATAATTTTTAACTTCTTTCAAATAAATTTTTCAGAGCATATAATTTTTTCAGTGGTATAATGTCCTGATTTTTTGTATAATGACCTGATGACCTGATGGCATTTATTTTGTAAAATACTGATTTGTACAATGAAATAGAACAATATTTTTATTTCGTTGTATAGATCACACTGTTTCCTACAAAAAAAACACAAAAAATATTTTGAAAATTCCTTTAAATTATTCTTATTGAGCAGTTAAAAAAAACAAGGGTTATAATGACCTGATTTTTAATTGGTAATGACCTGGTGACCTGATAAATTTCAACAGTTTACCAAACACCATTTTTCAGCTTTATATCTGAAAAATTGTGTAAAAGATGGATCTTTATAAACTTTTGAATAATAATTTTGTAGGATAAACTCTTTATTAATCAAGATCTGTTCATGTTTCTTTGATCATATAAATGAAATTAGGGACAATATTAAAGTTATTCGGGATAAACCCACATTTTTTTATGTTCTTTATTTTGTTATGATAATTTTTTTTAATGTATATAAATGTTTCAATATATTATTTGTTCTGGTATTATATGTGTCAGATTATATATGATGCGTATAGTGTTTGACAGATTGTACCCCTCTCAGGGTCTGTATATATTCAGAAGCCTCTATAAATGTATGGTTTACTGGGGTGTTATTCACACCTTTTTACCACAAGAACCATAATTGGGTTCCTTTGTTTTGATAGCAATTAACAGTTTACACTGCATGTACACTGTTTAAAACTTAAGTGGTCCTCTCCAGTTGTTACATACCTTATTTTTTTATGTTTACATTGCCGTACAGTGTATAATAAACATTATAACAATTGTGGTACAAAAACAGAAATTATTGTGTATTATAGTAGAAGTTGAATAAGAATTAAAATAATGCAAAATTAATACGATTACATATAATTCATTTAGTACTGGTAAATCAGTTTCCACACTTCTGGATGAGGAATGTATGAATTCCTCAGAATATTTTTACAAACTAAGATTTATCATCTCAAAGTATTACATGTGAGTGTATATGAATTATAATTTTTTAAATCAACAATAAAAGATTGATTCTCTCCATTAAAGATCAAGGGATTTACCTATATTTCTTATTGTGTGTATTTTTCAGTTTTACATATAAATTTTACTAAGTTTAGTAACTTACAGAGAAAACATATACAATGTATTTAGGCTTACATTTCAATCTAAAATCAAAAAGATATACTATACTGACTATAATTTTGAATATATATAGCCTATAATACCTACGTTCAACTTACCCCCCCCCCCCCCCAAAAAAAAAGGAAAATGAGAAGTAGAAAAATCACATTTCATATAATCTTCACCCTCATTTAATTTAAAAATATATTTTAAAAGAAAATGTGGTATTTCAGTATTTTCAAAAAATGTATATACACTGAAACCCATACAAAATTCAGCTGTTTCAGAGAGAGAGAGAGAGAGAGAGAGAGAGAGAGAGAGAGAGAGAGCGAACAGTCTTAATAACCAAGAATTTTAAAAAAAATCTTAATAAGATTATTTGTATGTATTATTGAAATGTTTTCTTCGTTCTTAAATTGTCAGAATTATAGGATCCGGTTCATTATCTACTTGATCAGGTCAATCAGGGCATTCTGAAATCAGGACATTATACCCCGTGTTTTAGATCAAAGTGATTTTTGGAAAAAGTATCCATTTATATTTGTTCAAACTTCAGAATTTTCATTTTGATGATTATATCAAACGATGTCAATATAAATAATGAGGCCTAAAGCTTAAAATTTATAGCTATGGCCTTTTAAAAATCAACAGGTCATCAGGTCATTATACAAAAAAATCAGGACATTATACCCCTAATAAAAATTATTTGCTCTGTAAAATTAATTTGAAAGAAGTTATAATTTATTTTTCGTGTTTTTCTGAGAGAAAATAGTATGATCTATACAATTAGGTAAAAAATATTGTTCTTATTTCACTGTTCAAATCAGTATTTTACAAAATACACGCCATCAGGTCATCAGGACATTATACATATCAGGTCATTATACAGTTCCCTTCCGGTTCAACGAATGAAAACGAGGTTTAAGTCTTTTCCGTTTCCGCTGGATCGAAATGGTGAGATTTTGTAGTGTTCTTACCAAACATCCACTGTCATCATCGTTTATGCTTACCACATCGACATGTAATACTTTAGTCTAAACAAGCAAAGCAATATTCTTTGTCCCAATGAAGTTTTTAGTTTAACCAACCATCAAATTCGAGAGAAATTACAACTTAAATTAGCATGGAAGGAGATTGTTTATGAATTCCGAATTTGTTTTGTCATGTTTGGCATTAAAATTTAGTAAATGACATGTTATAAAAAATGTTCAAGTAGTTGGATAACTAAAGCATATAAAAATTAGTGCAAAAGTTGATCAACTGTCAATTGAAAGTACCTATACACATTAGTTTACTGGCATTGTAAAATGTCAAATTTAATGGAGTTATCCATGTGTCTTTGCACAGGGCATTATTATCAATTAGTTGTAATTGAGAAACAGGCAAAATCAACAGGGGTTTAGTTGCCGAATACTGCAGTTCTTAATTATGTGATCCCTGCAGTTCTTAATTATTTGATGCCGAACACTAAAAGATTAAAATTGATGATCTCATAGACTTATACATGCAATGAAATCATCCTCTAAAAACCACTGTTCCAATCATGCTAAAAAGTGTATTCGATATACATAAAAAATAATGGGATGATGCTTGCCATCTTGGATTTTAGGGGGTCCTCAGTTCATGATATTTTTTTAACAAGTTTCCATTTGTCCAATGATTTCTAACAAGATCTAAGTTGGAAAATGATCAAATGATTTATCCCTATTGTCTGATCACATTTTTGTGCTGCATAATAAGTGTATCATGTCGAAATGTACTAGATACTAGATTGCAAAATAATTTTACCAATGAGTTTTAAGCAAAAATTTCACTTGATCAGGGACGTATATATACTAGTCTAACAGGATAGGCAAGTCTCGCCGCCATCTTCGATTTATTTCAAACTGTCACATTAAGTCGGGGACGTATATACTAAAGGGATAGGCAACTTCTACATTCGTAATGTTTAATTCCCAAACTATCAAGCAACCTACACTAGATTTTTAAACTGTTTAATTCCAGTGAAGTATGTCATTTTTTATTAGATTTTTGTAACTCATTTTGGTACCAGTCCCCCCATTTAATTTCACACAAGTATACATTAAGGGTGAAATTTCCTTATACATAAAGGTTAAATTGACTACAATGAATGAAATTAACAACTTATAACAAGTAGCATTTATAAACATTAAATAATTGTTGATGATTGAGGCATTGCTCTCTAATATCTACTGATTTGTTAATGACAGACCAAGGGAACATCCAGCTTTGGTAAACGTCACAACAAAACCCACACAGCCTGTCGGCGGTGTGGGAGACGTGCCTACCATATCCAGAAGAAGACGTGCGCATCATGTGCTTATCCTAGCCCCAAGAGGAGGCACTGTAAGTAACACAATCCAAGAATTGATTGAGTTGTGTCACAAAATGATGGTGTAAATACAAAGATGTTTCTTGAAAGATGACTCTCTTAGTGGTAAATGTAAAACTTTCTCATTTATATCCTATAACTGATTGATACATAAACTTTGAATATTTTTGTTACTGATTTTGTCATGCTAATTCTGTTTCTACTGACCAAATATTTAGTTGAATGGAGTGAGAAAGCTAAAAGGAGGAGGACTACTGGAACAGGAAGAATGAGGTACCTCAAAACAGTACAGAGGAAATTCAGGTAAGTGAATATTAGATAGGAAAACTGTTCATCTATTTGTTTGATGTTATATGACTTGTTCAAAACTCAATCTTGTCATAACCAATCATGCCAAATATGACACAGCCTGAAATGAATACTTATAACAACAAAGCAATGTCCTAATATGAAAAATCTAATGACATGTTTTTTTGTTTTAAAAATTATTGGAAATAAACCAACATAAATCCTCTTTTCTTCACAAAAGGACTACTTATGATAAGGCAAAATATCTGGCCCACCCCACCCCCATTTTAACCATTTTTCTGATCACAATTTGTCCGTTGTCTGTCGTTGTCGTTGTTAACTTTTCACATTTTCATCTTCTTCTCAAGAACCACTGGGCAGATTTCAACCAAATTTGGCACAAAGCATCACTAGGTGAAGGGGATTCAAGTTTGTTCAAATGAAGGGCCAGGCCCTCTTTAAAGGGGAGATAATTGAGAATTATTGAAAATTTGTTGGTATTTTTTAAAAATCTTCTTCTCAAAAACTATTCGGCCTGAAAAGCTAAAACTTGTGTGGAGGCATCCTCAGGTAGTGTAGATTTAAGTTTGTTCAAATCATGGTCCCCGGGGCTAGGGTGGGGCCACAATTGGGGGATCAAGTTTTACATAGGAATAAATAGAGAAAATCTATAAAAATCTTCTTCTCAAAAACTATTTGGCCAGGAAAGCTCAAATTTGAGTGGAAGCATCCTCAGATAGTGCAGATTCAAGTTTGTTCAAATCATGGTCCCCAGGGGTAGGGTGGGGCCACAATAGGGGGATGAATTTTTACATAGGAATATATAGAGAAAATCTTAAAAAATCTTCTTCTCAAAAACTATTAGGCCAGAAAAGCTCAAATTATAATGGAATCATCTTCAGGTAGTGTTGATTCAACCTCGTTCAAATCATGGTCCCTGGGGGTAGGGTGGGGCCAAAATGGGGAGATCAAGTTTTACATAGGAATATATAAAGAAAATCTTCTTCTCAAAAACTATTAGGCCAGGAAAGCTCAAATTTGAATGGAAGCATCTGCAGGTAGTGTAGATTCAAGTTTGTTCAAATCATGGCCCGTTGGGGTAGGGTGGGGCCACAATTGGGGGATCAAGTTTTACATAGGAATATAAAGAGAAAATCTTTAAAAAGCTTCTTGTCAAAAACTATTAGGCCAGAAAAGCTCACATTATAATGGAATCATCTTCAGGTAGTGTAGATTCAAGCTCGTTCAAATCATGGTCCGCGGGGGTAGGGTGGGGCCAAAATGGGGGGATCAAGTTTTACATAGGAATATATAGAGAAAATCTTTAAAAATATTCTTCTCAAAAACTATTTGACCAAGAAAGCTCAAATTGGCGGGTAACCATCCTCAGATAATGTAGATTCAAGTTTGTTCAAATCATGATCCCTGGGGGTAGGGCGGGGCCACAATGGGGGATACATTTTTATACATAGAGAAAATCTCTAAAAAATCTTCTTCTCAAAACTTTTAGGCCAGGAAAGCCCAAATCTGAGTGGAAGCATTTCCAAATTGTATAGATTCAAGTTTTTTAAAATAATAGTCCAGTGGTATGGTGAGGCCACAGTGGGGGATGAATTTTTACATAGGAATATATAGAGAAAATCTTTAAAAATCTTCTTTTTAAAGACCATTTGGCCAGAAAAGCTTTAACTTGTGTAGAGGCATCCTCGGGTATTGTAAATTTAAAATCACAGTCCCTAGTGGTAGTGCGGGTCTGTGATGGCGGTTTGAATTTTTTACATAGGAATATATAGAGAAAATCTTTAAAAATATTCTGGGAAAGTTTTTCGGTCCAAAACTCAGTACTTAGTGTGAAAGCACAGGTTATGCAGATATAAGTTTGATGAAACCATGATACCCTAGAGAAAAGTGGGGCCACAAAATGGGGGGGTATATAGGAATAGAGAAAAATCTTCTTACAGGTACAACAACAAAAGGGGCTTGGTATTTACCAAAAGAAAGAGGTGGATAAAAATTGGCAGATTTTCAATTTTTTTAGCAAGATCTACTGTACTTAGTTGTCAAGATATTTTGAAACTGCAATTGTTGCTCAGGTGAGCGATGTGGCCCCTGGGCCTCTTGTTTAAATAGTACCATATAAAAATCAATTCTTCATAAAACATTATACAGAGGATGTCTATTACATTTGCCCCTATGATTTTTAATGTCCTTACAAGATATGCATTTTTTTTTAAATTTTAAGAAGAACACTAAATAAATATTGATGATACAATGTATACAGGTGGAATTGGAACAAATCAGCTAATTTACAAAAGCCACAGGTCCCTTGAACAGAACAGAAAATTCAGATCCAAATTTTAAGGCTATAATAGTTGGATTTTCTTTACTAAATAAAAGTTAATGACTTTATGGCAGATCTGATGGTTAATTTGTAGACCACCCAGCCTCCTTAGTGGATAAATAAAATAATTCAGTGTTAAACCCACAATCCTATTCAGATATCTTAATTGGGATATACATCCACTAAAAGAAAAAAACCCAGACCAGTATACTGTCCACTAACAGGGATAATGCTTTTGTAAAATTTAAACATCTTAATCCATGGTTCTTAGTCCACTTAGCTCACTCCCAGCCATGGTTGTTTGAAAATTTAAAACTGTAGAAGCACATATTTTCGTTGGGTCAAAATTTTGTTGTTTTTAAACCAAATAAAATTTCGCTGGCATTTAATTTCGCCATATAGTAATCTCTTTGTAATCATAAATACTTGGGTTAAAAATTTGTCATGAATTTAATTTTGTTGATTTATACTGCCAACAAATATAACGAAATTAAATCGTCAACGAATATTTCTGCTTCTACAGTATTCATCCATCATGTAGACGTAGTGTTGCGTTTAACCTTCATTAAATTCTTTTAAAAACTGCATTGGACTAAACAGGAATTAAAATAAATTTATTTAAGCACAAGTGAGTGAATTTTTAGCTCACCTAAGGTGAATGCTAGGTGGATTTTTTTTATGATAAATGTTTTTTTTTAACACGTTTTCATCCTTATCACCTCTGAAATATAATTGAAATATGAAATACGAAAGTATTCTGTTGAAAATAGGGTGGAGGATATAATCTGTTAATTAAAATAAAAATTGTGCTTTAAATTGTTAAATGGGGAGGGGGGCTTTTAATTTTACTAACAAATATGCAGAGAAAAAAGTAGCACAAATGGAGGTTTAAATTTATCTTATGGCATCTAACTGTAATGAATTTTAAGAATTTTCAGGTTTTTAAAATAAAGATGGACATTTCATGTATTTTAATTCTGGTAGTGCTTTTCAAACAAGTATCGATCATGGGTTAAATATAAGGTGACGTCAAATGTATCTGCCATCTTTCAAAAAGAAAAGTTTTTTGTTTTGCTCTCAAAATTTAAATGACAAACTTTTTTAACATTTTAATAGATTATCCTATAGAACTGATGATAATACATGCTGCAGATTATTTGAATCTGATGATTGATTTACTTGCTGAATTTTCTGCCACTTAAGAAAGCATGCTGTTGTTTATGAAAAGTTTATGGATCAGATAATACTGATATTCAAGACAACCACTAGAAAAATTCTAATCAATTTGCCATCATTTTTGTAGGAATGGATTCCGTGAAGGAACAACTCCCAAACCCCGAAAGCGCACAGCTGCTGCACCCAGTTCTACTGTAGCTACTAAATAAATATAGGGGGGTTTAAAAGTCTGTCTGTTTTTTTTTGTTTTTAGGTTATCTGAGTCGCTCAGTTGACTTTGTTGTTGCTTGGAGTGAGTCGTTTCTTAAAGAGACATTACAGCTAATTTTCCTGTATCTGGATAAGCTGTCACCAATTTTTTAAATCACTCAACTCGGTCTTCAACTCAAATTCTTAAAGAAAAGTTCATGGCTTTGAGGTAAAAACACTGTCTTGAGGCTGAGTATTGACCTCAGGAAAGGTGGTAATGTCATGTTGGTTATTAGGCCCACTCTGCGGGCGCCCTTTAGTGACCAGTCTGTCCGTCCATCCGAGATCTCTTGTCCGGAGCCTATCTTCTCTCCCTTTGGCCCAATGTGGCTCATACTTCACCCACAGAGTGCTTTTGGGTAAAGGGTGTTCAGTGACCTTGAACCATGTTTCTAGGTCGAAGCTGAAGGTCACAGCGGAATTATATGAAAATCTTTTTACTGCAATCAGCTTGTAATTTGTGTGAAAGATTTTTCGGAATTCAAAAGTATTGCGAATAATAATTAAATTGACTAGGGTAGATGGGTTTCCTGAAAAAAAAAATCACTTTTGAAAATAAAGGGGTTTTATTCTATAAAAAAAAAAATCAAAAATCGAATTTTCACTTTGAACCTATCATATTGCTTTTAATCTTCAAAGTTGGCAAAACAGCATTCTCTCAGTAAAATGGTATATTTCTGCATGGTTTTTGGCCTCGGAATCCTTCAGGACCAGTCTGCCTCTTAAAAAATCTCAAGATATTTTGATAGGTTGTTCAAAGGAATAAATTGAGAAAGAATTTGTTTAGGGGCACCCTGGCCCTGGGGTCAAATTTTGCAAAATCAAAAAAAAAAGTTTTAAAAAAATCACAAACTGATTTCTACCATAGGGGTCTATATTTAAATAAATGGCATTTATAAACATTTGTTCTTTTTTATGCAGAATTGTTCATTTTGTATATTTAATCTCGATATTCTTCCTTAAATGCACAATTGTTCTTTGAATTAAAGATATCATGGAAAAGTATATGCATAACTACATGTAAAAGCAACAGAACAGGTGTCACGTAAAAAAAATCATGCCGAGCAAAAACTGTTGCGTTTGCTTTTCCAAAACATCTATAGGAAAATGGTATAATTGTGAGAGAACTGAGTACTGCAAAGTACCTGCGGTTCGAAAGAATGTGTGCATTGGTGACATTTTATGCCAAAAATGCAGGAGGAAGGTTTATAGATTAGAAAAAAATGGGGATGGATCAATTGGAGTTTGAAATCCGTCCCCTTGTCATCGTAAGTCCCTTTATACAAATGAATGAGTTCAGTTGAATGTAAGGTGAATGATGATCATGTTCGAACACCTCTTAAAAATCCTTCTAAATCTAATATAATTAAGTCGTGTTCGATATGTATTCATTCTGGCATTCAAAGTTTAAGGTACCGTAATCAGTACTTGATAAGGTTCTTATTTGAGTATACCGGTATAATGGTAATGTGCTCTTGAGCATATATGACAAGCTGCTTGTCAAATGAAAACTTAAGAAGTGTTCAGATGTGGTTGATGTTGAATATTGCAGATTGTGTGGGAGTGACTTTCTGTAATGCAAGAACGCAAAAGCAAATCAAAGTACTGAAGTACTGAGGGGAGTTGATTTTATCGATTATCATTTATTATACCCCCCGCAAACGAAGTTTGGGGGAGTATATAGGAATCACCTTGTCCGTCCGTCCGTCCGTCTGTCTGTTCGATTCGTGTCCGGTCCATATCTTTCTTATGGAGAAACATTAGAAGTTCTTACTTCACACAAAGATTGCTTATGACCTAAGGGTGTGTCATGACCTTGAACCAAGGTCATTCGGGCAAGGTCAAGGTCACTGGCAGAAAAAGTGCAAAATTCGTGTCCGGTCCATATCTTTCTTATGGAGAAACATTAGAAGTTCTTACTTCACACAAAGAATGCCTATGACCTAAGGGTGTGTCATGACCTTGAACCAAGGTCATTCGGGCAAGGTCAAGGTCACCAACAGAAAAAGTGCAAAATTCGTGTCCGGTCCATATCTTTTTTATGGAGAAACATTGGAAGTTTTAACTTCACACAAAGATTGCTAATGACCTTAGGGTGTGTCATGACCTTAACCCAAGGTCATTCGGGCAAGGTCAAGGTCACTGACAAAAAAATTGCAAAATTCGTGTCCGGTCCATATCTTTTTAATGGAGAAACATTGGAAGTTCTTACTTCACACAAAGATTGCTTATGACCTAAGGGTGTGTCATGACCTTGACCCAAGGTCATTTGGACAAGGTCAAGGTCAATGGCAGAAAAAAGTGCAAAATTCGTGTCCGGTCCATATCTTTCTTATGGAGAAACATTGGAAGTTCTCAGTTCACACAAAGATTGCTTTTAAGCTAAGGGTTTGTCATGACCTTGACCCAAGGTCATTTGGGCAAGGACAAGGTCACTTGCAGAAAAGTATAAAACTTGTGTCCAGTCCATATCTTTCTAATGGACAAATATTGGAAGTTCTTAATTCACATCTAGAATGCTTATAACCTGAGAGTATGTCATGACCTTGACCAAAGGTCAATTGAGGAAGTTCAAGGTCATTGTTAAAAAAAAATCGGGCTCAGTATACCAATTATTCAAAATGTTTATATTAAGTGGCTGCTTGACATGTGGAATTTCGTTTGATTCGAGTCATGTTTGTTAACATACTTGCATTAACAGTTAACTTGAACTAAAATGGAATTTAAAGACATTAACAGTTTTCAAAAATAGAGCAGTTGTTATTTATAGAAAATGGACGATGAAATAGATTCATCCAATATTTTTATAATAGAAAAAATACACGAATTATGATTTTTCTTAGCGGGGGGTATCAATTGTGAGCTTGCTCACAGTACCTCTAGTTTTAAAATCAACTTATCTTGCATGGCAATTAGTTTCTAGTTTGTATTTGAATTACGCACTTTTCCGACAAGAATTTCGAGAAACCCCATATGAATCATGTTGTGTAACATTTAAAGATAGATTTCAAACTATGTATTCGAATCGAAACAATTCTAAAAATCGTATGGATCCAAGCACTATTGATATCGAACATAAGTCTTTTTCAACCATGCGCTCGGCTGTCTCCGTTAATCTTCGACATGCAAGAGAGCCTCTCTGCTTGTCGGAATTTTACGGAGACAGCCGAACGTCTGGTTCAACGAGACTTTATCATACTATGGCGTAGGAACACATGAGACAACAAAAATATCTAAATTGTTCGTATTTTATAAAATCTGACTATTTTCAAAGTGTTTATAGATAAGTTTCCTTGAAAAACAATGCTTCAGCATTCCTTACATCGAATTTTTCTATTATTTTCAAGAACTAAGTCTTGTCAGCGGCGATGATTTGTGCTTAGGTCCAAACACTGTTTCACTTTCGGTTTGCCAGAGTAACTGCATAGGAGAGTTGATTAAAATCAACTACCAAAAATAAATATTGTATTTTGTTTTTGGTGTTTATTGCTCTTGTTAAGTGCAAGAAATTCTTTCTGTTGAATAAACTAAGCCGAAGTGCATTATTTGTAGCAAAGAGTCAAAGAGATTGCGACCTTTGAAATTGCGTCACGCGAGACTTTCGATATTCGCCAATAATATATGTCCCTGGTTTTAAATAAACGCATATAAAGAACACATATCGTATTAAAGAAAGTAAGCTTAAAATAAAATTTAAAGCTGCTTGCTCCGATTTTATATCAAATTTTATGCACGCTTTTAAACGATGTTTATGCTTAGTATATGTATAATAATAGACATTGCAGTTGTTTTTTTCTAATCAATTAAGCCAAATTTCATTGAAGTAAAATATGTACAAAATTTGCTAACAAACAAACGACATAATAGGGTACCGCGTTATTTCGCCTCATGTTAAATTTTACCTCTGACGACGAGACGGGTATGGTTGTATTACGACTTTGACATCGCATTCAATAAAGGTCGAAATAATCAGACAAATTACAAATAAACGTGTACGTTTTAATTGTTCGCTAAAAATACGTACAAAATTTGCTAACAAACAAACGACATAATAGGGTACCGCGTTATTTCGCCTCATGTTAAATTTTACCTCTGACGACGAGACGGGTATGGTTGTATTACGACTTTGACATCGCATTCAATGAAGGTCGAAATAATCAGACAAATTACAAATAAACGTGTACGTTTTAATTGTTCGCTAATATTTCTGAAGTATCGATGCATAGAATGCGGGTTGAATAGCCCCAATCATTCGGGGGACGAAACCTAACGGTTTCCTTTTCTATAAATTCCCGTGATGCACTTTGGTTTGTTTTTTTAAGAAAGCCCATTGAGCTCATTTTCGTAGGTAAAAAAAATATTTTTTTAGCGAATAAACGCGAAACTTTCGCGAATAAACGCGTAACTTTCGCGAAAAAACGCGAAACTTTCGTGAATAAACGTGTAACTTTCGCGATATAACGCGTAACTATCGCGATATAACGCGTTACTTTCGCGAATAAACGCGAAACTTAAGTATGTAAATGGATTAGATTTAACCTTATACAAATAACATAAATTCAAAAGTAGGAAATCTTTAAAATCTTAGTACTGATTTTCAAAGGACATAATGCATTGCGCTTCTCACATTCTAATTGTATAATTGAAAATGAGGCAGCAACATATTTTAATTATAACAATTTTAATTCGAATTAAACGTTTTATTAAGTATCATTTTAGAATCTAAAGGATATCATCGTTTAAAACGTTATAATATATGTTATATCGCTGCGACATAAAGCTTTTGTTCAAATCTAGATGACGTAAATTCGTCCTCCAAATTTATCACATGTCATTTAAAAATTAATACTAAGATTTTAACGGTTGAATTTATATCAATTTTTTAAGAAAAAGATAATCAATGAATGCCTGTTCGAACACAGGGTCGCGAACAAATGAAAATCGTAATATGATGCTCAAACTTATTATCTACTTGGGACATATACATGTAACATATAAAAATGTTATAAAGTTTTATCAGATTTATTAATATCTATATGTAAAAAAGATAATTTTGTCTTAAAAAATCAACGTAGCACGGATATTATAAAAAGTATTTTATGATATAAAACTTAAAATGTGTTTGTTTTCAATCGGTTTTCTTCATAAAAGCTTTGTATGAAATGGCAATATTTATATAATGATTTCGCGTTAATTCGCGAAAGTTTCGCGTTAGTATCGCGTTAATTCGCGAAAGTATCGCGTTAATTCGCGAAAGTTACGCGTTTATTCGCGAAAAAAACCGCGTTATATCGCGCAAGTTTCGCGTTTATTCGCAAAAGTTACACGTTTATTCGCGAAACTAACATGTTATATCCCGAAAGTTTCGCGTTTATTCGCGAAAAAAATATTTTTTTTTACCTACGAAAATGAGCTCAATGGGCTTTCGTAGTTTTTTCGTTTGCCCAAAAAGAAATTATTTTTAATTACTTCGAATATTTATAACTTTGAAAGGAGATTGATTCTGCTCGTGTAAATAGGAGAAAGTCCATAACTTTCTAAGATAATTGGTTTGTATGGAAAAAAATTTGATACTGTAATAACAAAAAAATCGGACCAAGTAGCTTTAAAGATAACCAAGTAAAAGAAGTGACCATATCTCATACTGCTCGGACAACGACTGTGAAACTTTTTGTTCAATCACTATGCATTATGAGAACTAGAACCTAAGAATTTACTGTGCATGGCCTAAAATCAAGAATTGGAACGGAAATCGATATGTTTTTTGTAAGGACAGAAACCAATACCGGTCCTATAGGTTAAGGTACCTCAATACACCCAGACTTATACTTTTTAAGACACTACGTCATTTTATTAAACTGTTTATATCGTTCGATTCGGTTGTATATCGTCGAAGCTCAGGGTTAATGTATGTGGCTTCTGAACCGCAGATCGTGATTTCGAATCCGCCTGGAGCTTTTGTTCATGATTACTGAATTAAATTTTCTTAAATGTAATTTTTCATCCAAAATTACGCATCTTTTTGCCTATTTGACTTCTTGTCCATTATGATATCTATTATAATCAAGTAATTTTCTGCTGATTTGAAAAAATATTTCAAGGTGTAGTGAGCCACCTTAATTCAATCAATTGTTATTCGCAATAGATCTTTTATATCATACCGACTCAAACTTTTTAAGGGTGACTGTACATAACCTGTATTTTGGGTTATTTTTTGGTCACTATTGTTGCGTTTATTCCTCGCTTAAATTTAGTTCAAGTCATTTGTTAAACAGATTGGTCAATCTCAAAAGGTTGTTTAATGTCATTATAGTTTTGAACTGCACTGTAATACAAATAATTCTTTGTTTTCTTTCCCTATCTGCTCTGCAAATCTCTGGTATTTGGACTCACCTGCCCTTGATTGAAGATAAATATGCATGGCGGGTGGAACTAATATAAGCATTGAATGCTTTTTTTGGAAGTCGTCGGTCCTGTAGCACACCAAGCGGCAAAGACTAATTATCATACCGCGCCTTAGCGCGATTTTTAATTTGTCTGCAACGCTCGGTGTGCTACAGGACCGACGACATCCAAATATAAACATTTAAAGAGACAGTACAGCTGAAAACACATGTGTGAATAACTTCAGATTTACCTATTGTATAGTAAGGGAATAAGAAATAACGTTTATTGTAATAGTTGAAATACATGAAAATCCTTTTCACATACTTAATTAACGTAATCATGAGCTTCCGGAAATTCAAGGGTCGTACAAACCGGAATAATCTTATATCGTTTATTTGTACCACGTGGCCTTTGATTGACAGTAATTGACACGTGCTGAAAACTACAAGATCTTCGTCCCACTATGGTCATCATGGAAAACGAGGTTAAAGCGATTCCCTAAATGAAACACATCCTTTCTTTCTCGATAATTTATAAATGGTTTACCAATTCAGGTTCATTTTAAAATGAATAGACATATACATGTCAAATAACCCCTCAAGGGGCCTCATTTATAAAAATAGATTTAGGTTGTAGCAACTCCTATGATAAACACGAAAAATACATGCTTACAAAATAATAACTGTGGTTATTTTAAAAACTTTGAAAAGTTTTTACCTCTGAGAAGTAGAAAAGACATATTTTTATCAACAAACCTGTCCAGGAGATTCTTCGCGAGCCCTGCATGTGTTTTGTTTACAGTAAATACGCATGCGTAATAGTATAGAAGGCTGAACCCCGAACACGTTGCGATGTATTTATGTGATAGGTTATACGTAATTATTAATTTTAATGATATAATTAGATTTATTGCACGGAGAACTTTGTCATTTTCCGAACCCGATCGGAAATTTTTTTCAAGTTGGGTTTTTGAGAAGATGCGCCGTACTGTCTCTTTAATGCTATATTCATATTGATGTCTACTAGTATTTTTATGAAATATATGTGTATTGTCGATGTATAAATGCAATTTTATACGCTCTCGGTCAGGGATATGAAACATAAAAGGAACAGCCATATTAACCCGCCACTAAATTTTAAGTAATTGTGCCATTTACCCCAACTGGGGCTTAGGCCGCTGACAAGATTTCTCCAGGCCCCTCTATCCTGTTCAATCTTTTCTACCTCTTTCCCGTTTTTACCCATTCTTTTTATGTCCGCCTTCAAATCTCTCCGCCAGGTGGTGCTTGGCCTACCCCTCTTCCGTGTTCCGTGTTCCTTAGGATTTCCAGGATAGGGCTTGCCTTGTGATGTTATCTCATAGAGTATGCCATATCCACCTCCACCTTCTTTTCATTATTTCTTCCTCAATAGAGACTTGTCTTGATCTCTGCCATAAATCGGTGTTACTGATTTTGTCAGGCCATATCGCATCTGACCTGGAGAATACGTCTCAGACATGAGTTGGTAAATGTCTGGATCCTGTTTGTTGTAGATACGTACAGTCATCCTCCATGCTTCTGGACCATATAGGAGCACTGCCTTTACTTTGCTGTTAAACAGTCTAAATTTGGTACGTGTTGTGATTCCCTTGGTTTTCAAAGTTGCAGAAATGCTATTCTGGCCTTCCTATTCTGGCTTTTATTTCCGCTGCTGGTCAACGATACTACCAGGGTAGGTGAAATTATCTATCTCTATTTCCTTTCCATCTATATTTAACGTATCATTTGATGTTGTATTTGTTCTTTTAAGATCTTTGTCTTGGCAATGGTGATGTTAAGTCTGTGCTGATGTTAATTTCTGCCACTGCGTTAATTTTCTTCCGAATTTGGGCCTTAGTGTGTGAGAGAAGTGCCAAGTCATCTGCAAAGACTAGGTCACCTAACTGTGCCCATGGTGTCCACTGTATTCCAATATAATAAGCTAAAACAATCATGCCCCGCCGGTGTTTGAGATTGCAACCTTCGAAACCAACACTCTCTTCTTAGCCAACAGTAAGCAGCCAACGAGCTAACCACTTGACCATCTAGGCAAGACAAAAATCTTACTTTCGATGACGAACGGAACCTAGCGCGCTGGCCACGTACTACCCGCGAATTTCCGTTTGTCATTGAGAGCAAGAATTTTGTCTTGCCGAAATATCCGCTTCATAGCTGAGTGGACAATGTGTCGGCCTTGTGATCCGTACATCCCCAGTTCGAAACCCGCAGGGCTTTTGTTGTTACATGAATAATTTTTTAATTAGATATTCATTTTTATCCCCAAACTGCAAATTTTTCGCTTATTTGACATCTTTCATTATCAAAAAATTTCCTGTTAATTTGAGTGATTTTTTCCAGGTGTGTTAACCTTAAAGAGTTCCGAGTTATCTTTCTTTGATCATTTGTCGTCGGAAAAGAAACGCTGAATATATCGATATTACTGTCCCTTTACTATATTATTGTTATGAGATTTTTAAATTTACAACCATTAGATCATTATTGAAAATCCAAATAAATATATCTGACAATAATTAACAAGAATAACAAAATTGGTGAAATACATTATGCTTTAATAATGCGATGCAAAGTTTTATTGATAACATATATCATGATACTAGTATACAGTGTATTCAGGCGATAATAACGAGATTACTTAATTTAATTACACTCTAATTTACTTAATTTGTTATAACGAGATTCTTACTTGTTTATTTAATTCTAATGTATTGAATATTGTTTTACCCGTCAAAAATGAGCTTTTGCTTCTTTCCTATATCCTTTTTAATTACTGTACACCTACATTTGGACAATTTATTAATTAATTCATTTCAATTTCATTTTTTTTTTTGGGGGGGGGGGGGGGGCGGATGGCTCTACGAGCATGAATAAATGAATAAATAAAAAATAAAAATTCAGACATGACTCAAATGTATCATCATTACAAGAAAATACCACACATCCTCCGTTACCATGGTGAAGGATAGAATATTTCATTAATTAGCAATATTTTACTTTTAATTGTGCATATTCTGTATATTTGATTTGTACAATTTTCAATGAAAGTTGTGTAATTGTTACATTTATTTACAATTTAAGAAGAACTCGTAAGTTGTTCGAACTTGTTTCTAATCCTTTTGTATACGCTGTATACAATAAAATATATTCAATTCGATAAAATACGAAGCCCAACGGGCGAAAGTCTTTAGATTTGAGTTTATATATACACAATTGTAACCAAATTCCAACACTTCATTATATTTATTGTCTCTGCAATACGATGTGTTAATTCTACAATAAAAAGAACTGAATTGATTTGATGAGTAAAATGTAAGTTACTGCATACAATAAGCATGCTCTCGGTGTGATAAAGAAATGTAATGAACAGCTCTGTATGGTCTGGTAGAGCGGTGGCTCGTGCTGTTGTCTGCCTCGGTAGAAGGCCCTTTGACACCCAGCGGGTAAATGAAAGGGATGAAGGCTTAGCCGAAGATTTGAGGTCGATAATCCGGATTTCCTTCAGCCTTGTTAATTTTTATAAACATCTTTTGATAATCCTCGGAAAGAGACACCGTGTAAGGATTAACTTGTAAGCTTGGGGTGACAAAAAAGAAAGGGGAGCAGGAGATAAACACTCGATGTACGACATGCTAGCCCCATGTAAATCTGGATTTCTCATCTATGTACAATAAGTTTGTATCATTTTACATCTTAAATCTCTCTAGATTCCTGTTGTTTGGTAAACACATGATTACATCTGAAACCCTATATGTGACATGAGTTGCATTATTTGGATATTCGTGCGTTCATACACCTAAGCATATAGTCAGTCATTCACTCCAAATGGGGTTTGTTAGTTAACCTTTTATACAAATATAATGTAACTCTTATCTTTGTTCCTGCTCAATTTCCTGTTGGCTGAATCTTTCTTTTTCATTTGTTTTGGTTTTGGTTTGTTCTTTTTTTTTTCTTTTTTTTTTTTTGATTTTTTTTTTTTGGGGGGGGGGGGGGGTTGGAAATACATTTTTCGCTGATTCTCGACCATCCAATCGATTGATAATAGATGTAATAGTACATTAATTTTGATATAATCGGTCTCTTTTATAGGCATGTAGCTCTAGTATTTGGTTAAGCTTTTGTAGGGCCAATCACTGGAAATCTATTTTCTTCCGGTTCATAAACAATGTCCTAGTTTTGCTGCATAAATACATGAAGGTCTTTCGTGCTGTCACATTCATTGTGAGACTGTTTGGATACACAGAGGCTCGGCTGTGGGATAGTGTAGTTCTTTATAATTTGTTCCTTACCTGACAGCCCAGCCCCTGTGATTTGATGGAGTCTATCTCCTCCGGACAAGTCGAATGACAACAGAATGAGACCTTTCATAAGAATTTCTATGTAATAGTTTCAGCTAGAAAAGTTTATGTGTCCTGAGATAAATTTTTACCGGTTAAACCGGAAATATGGACTGAGACTATAGACTTTATCGCTGTCTGTCTGTCGGTCATTCTGTCCGACTTTCTTTCCCAGACCTTTTCCGTTTTGGGGAATTGTCTCAAAATTTGCTCTCAAACTTTAAATTTGAGAAATAACTTGTCAACACGTATGGTTATACAAATTACGTCGATTTCTAATTATTTTTCGAAAGAATAACGTCGTTCTGTTATTGTCTCTCCTTTGTTTCATAAATTCGAATCATCGATAGTAAAATTTGTTTTTGTGATACATGTATAAAGAGAAATAAATTATTCAAAAAGTTTGATTTAATCATATTTGTCTAAATCGTATGCTCATATCTGCTTTTTCATGGAATGAAAAATCCTGAGATTTCCGAAGAAGTGGAATATCATATCATTCGGCACACCTCGGCAGATTCGTACCTTATCGTTATATGTAGGAAACCGTAATCGGCCGAGGTGCGCCGAATGATACATGTATAATATTTATTCCCAGTTTTGTTCGCCTCATCACATGACTTTCTAGATGATGCGTTATTTAGAATAAGCATATTGATGTAAAATAGTATGTTTAAAAAATCTAAAATCATTTAAACAGTGTCGGTGGTTACGAACCCTTATTTAGTTTCAATCCAAATCGGAACAAAAACTTTCGTCCCTTATTGTGTGGGAAAATTGTACATGGTTTCTTTAAATTAATTTCTTAAAATTCTTTGTCCAAATGTTCTCGAAACCTGAATTGCATATACAATGACATTACTTGAAAAACCTGGGGAGGGGGGGGGATGGGAACATACATATGCAATTGAATTCAAATATACTCTCAGAATGCTTGTTAAAATATATCTTGTTCTCAGAAGTAAAAGACAAAGATAAGAAACGTATATATTTTTCTCCTTCCGGTTGTAACCCAATAAATTCGCTAAATTCATCAAGCAGGTCGCTCAAGTATTGCAGACACTCGCATTTGTTTTTTAAATGCAAAACTTTGTAATGCATAATATTATTATACGTTCTACTTTTGCCATGCAACATTATATTGCACTCAGATCCATTATCTTAGTACAAGGCGAATGTCTTTTAAATCAAATTAAGTCAGAGTTCAAAAACCTGACAATGACACATTTTTCATACAAGTTGTTTTTTTAAAAATAGTCTGGAAATTACCTGATTACCTGTAAAGAATAACAATATTTTGGACTTAAATTTCATTGGCAGCGATTTGTATTTCAACAAGAATTTATCAAACTGTTATAAAAGTCGCAAATTGATAATGAGTTTGTCTTTCAAACTGGGTGCATTATGTTGACAAATAACTACCATCAAATAACAGAAAAATGAAACGCCGAAAGAGCGAAATTATTTCTGTCTCAAATTGCTGGAATTGGATTCGATTGGATTGTCTGTAATCACGTAAGTCTACCGTTTTCTTGAAATTTCCGTAATTGACCTAGTTTTCATTCAAGGTGAACACGCCATATGAATTGTAATTTGATTCCTTTTTTGCGCGACACATAACTACTGTCCTAAGTATCGTACTGACGTGTGGGCGTCATAGTCTGCAAGTCCCTCCCGTAAATGTAGTTCTCACTCCTAATGCCTCTTTTCCCCAATAATTAATCAAGTTTGGATAATCCTTCGATCAATGGGACTATATATACTGCACTTTAATGGCATGATGAAATATCCCATGCGAATTTCAGTGTTACACAACCCAACGAAATATGGGCCAAAATAAAAACCTATTATTTGATATTTTTAACGCGCATATGGTCCTTGGTATTATATTTCCCTAGTGCAAAGATGTTTTCTATTATTACAAATTTATATTTATATATAGGATATGATCATTTACTTTTATTTAAATTTGAAATTGAAATCAAGGCCGATGGAACTTTAAAAAATTTACAAAGATCAAATTCACTAACAGAAAAGAATAATAACTGTTTAGCAGAAATTAAAAAGAAAAAAAAAGATTAAGTAACGAAAAAGTCGGTGGAAAATGTATGAAATAAATGAATTGCTCTCCTAAAGTCAAAGTACTCGGGACAAGTAGTTCTGTATTACGCAGGTGTCTGGGTAGAAAGATATCTGTTTCAATTTCAACTCCACAAACGGGGAAAAATATGTTGTCTATAGATATAATTCTTTGCTCTAATAAATTTTTACCCTACATTTTTGTCGTCACAGTGTCCTGTTAAATCAACGATTCCAAAAACAAACCCAAACAAAACGTATAATTTGAAGAGTCTAAACAAGATGGCGATAATTCATCCTACTCATATCACATACATCAAACTTAATCTAAAGGCTGGATTGAAACCCCAAATTCCCCCTCAATAAGGTGTCTTTGTATGGTGAGGATGTTATCTTTAAATGACCTTGTCACTCTAGATTTTCTTTCCTCATCTCAAACATGACACTTAAATAACATAGCAGGGATCCGCGTCCCCAACCTTTGTCCAGCACATAACAATACAAGGCATTAAGCGCTTTCCCTCAAGATCAAAGCTCAAGCCGCCCTGAATACACGAAATTTTTTTTATCAGAATTTGATATTACGGCGTGTTCATTTTATCTGAATGTATAGATCTTCTAAGTCTTTAAAGGAAGTAAAGGAAGAGAAATAGATGGCGCTAAGTTCAGTCTGATCTTGCGCAGATGTAATTCCGTCTTGACGTGTGTAATGTATAGGTAAGTGTAAGGTGGGGGGCAGTCACATCAACGCACTTTGGGAGAAGCCTCCTCTTCCATTGTATTTTCAGACATTAATAGCCACATTTAATGTCTTTTTACCATACCGTATGCATTAATACAAACTAGTTTTACCTATTTTTGTTATCATCTGCTCGTATCTTGAATTCCATCAAAAAAGGACCTCTCGGTTCACGCAACTCGTAAAACAAGACAATGCGCCGGCGCTTCCGACCTTACGAAGTAACCTACCCCCATGGAAGTCCTATAAATATGCAAATTCTTCAGCTTCGGGTATATGACACTTATCTATACACGACTTAACCAAAAATAAAAATCTATCCATCACAATTAGCCCTTATTACATCAAACTACATTATGTAAAAGGCGTTTTTGTAATGGTTATTACCATAGGAATTTGAAAACTGAAATTTAATCCTTTTAAAGAAATAAAAAGATAAAAGGTATTCCGAATATGTAACGTTTTGTTCTCGGAACCTGTAATTTCACACTTAAACGTTGGCTCAAAGTCAATCCTGATTTCTGTTTCTGCCTCGTCATCGCGCTTCATGTTCAAACTCTTAGGAAACATACCATACTTACACTCCCCCTCCCAAGTCTGAGGCTTTGTGGGGGCGGTGTTTCTCTGATTTGATCATACATCATTTTTTAAAGCCAAGGATCGAGCATAATGGAAAAAAAATTATTCATAAATAAAAATTTGAATGCGTTTGAATGTTTTCGCGCAGTCTACTTAATTGTCAATACTCTGTTTCGTTTTTAAAAGTTCAGCTTTTACAATTAAAATGTATTTCAAAAGATGAAAAGAGTGGATAATTCTGTAAATCTCTTGACTTCAATGTTTGTTTGAAGTTTATTATGATATATTATGGAAAATGACAGTGCGCAATTTGATGGGCACATTGCTGGAATATATGTAACTTCTTCAGATGCCTTAAAGTTACAACCTGCTCTTGTAGTGAGCCCTGCAGAAAATGAGACATATAGCAATACTCATTGTAAGCGGATGTGGTTGTTGAGGTTTTTTCAAGGTTCTTGTGAATGAGCAAGCTGTTGGGTGCTCTTGAAGAATTAACGAACTTTTCTTTCCCAGCTGATGACCAAGTTTTCTATGTACAGCACTTGTAGCACATTCCTCTTCGTATTCTTCACACGTCACATCTGCTAATCCCCTCCCCACGGACAACCTTCACCGAGTTCTTTGCTCTTGTACACACTTTGACGCTTTCTGACCAAAGTTATACCTTAACATATACATCATCTAAAATTTAGTACTATTGTCTTGTACATATTTTGATTATCAATAATCTAAACTTTTGAGAAGGGCGTGTATTGTGTCTTAAGTTTTTTTCTTCTGTTCATTGTCTTTGTCCTCTTGATTGAAGTAGTAGCAATTGTTAAAATCAAAATAGTTATCCACCCCACTTCTACTCATTAACTCACGAAACACTGATCACTTATAGATTTAATGGCTATTGCACAGCATCTTGTACTACTAGCATTCGATTATAAAATTACTAAAAGTAGGTACTTTTATGTGTGTATTAATAAGCATGAATCGAAGGTTCCTTAAGCACATAGGGAGCGTTTTACGACATACTATTACCAAATTAAGGCAGGACAAAACAGAGCAAGACCGAGTATTTATAGCCAGCACCTGATTCATGGCGGATAGATGTACAAAAACGTGACTTTCGGCGGATAGTTTTTCTTCGAAATCTATTTTCATCACGTTATGGCAAACCCACACTGTCGTAATTACAAGGGTCCAAAGTACCCTCAAGAAGGCAGCATCTTAAAAACTGCAGTAATGGGCGGATAATGAACAACTCATTCATAAAACAAGAAACCGTATTGTAAACAAGTCACTGATGTTAAAAATTCACATTTTTATTATCTGTTTACTTTTTCCGAAAAATTTCAAAGAAAGAAATTGATTGATACTAAAACCAAATTTCAATTGTTAAGGTTGTTATTGTAAAGAAGATAATCTTCTTCAATAAAAATGAAAAAGAAAAACATTTATTTATATGCTACATTTTTATACATAACTATGTTGCATGTGTATGATAGAGGCATGACCATATTTTTTCAAATATAACACGTGAAAATTTTATCGTTAGTTTTTTAATTGGTTGTTCAAAGTGAAAATTAATGAAGTTTAAATAAAAATTCAACAAAAAGTCTAAAAACCTCAAAGAACGTGGCCTTCTGATATCAGTGAACAACCGAAAAAGTGAAAGTGGCCTCATTGATATCTACTGGGTGATACAAAGGCTTGCCTCAAAAGTACAAGTACGAAATCATTTGTTGTTGATTTAATGACAAAACTATAGATTTCGTACATTTTCTCTATCCCATTTGAAGATACATCGCTTTTTGTATACGAGGCTTTTGGCTTTTCCTAGCTCATAAAAATTCAACAGGAAAGTGCGTTTCATCGCATTCAGTTTGATAAGACGGATTTTACCCACACCTTAAGCAATCGCTCCTTTCAGGGAGGTGATGGACGATGGACTTTTGTCACGTATTTTATTCCGTGAAACAAAGGTTGCTCAAGAAACGTCTTCCACAAAATAGTTGAGGTCAAGTCGTACCGCGCTGAGCGAAAGATGTAAGCCCTTAATGGACACTTGTCAAATAGTTTGGCCTAGCAAGGTTAGAATGTGGATAGAGCGAACAGCGTTTCAGTGAGATAGTATCTCAGCAATATCATATATAGTGTAATTTAATGAAAAAGATTCCCTGCCAGTATAAACTCTTGATTGCTGATAGATATTAGACAGGGGATTAACCGCTTAATCTGTCTCTGACTGAAAATCTAGGTCAAATACACAATTTTATAAGGATTAAGGTGACCGACAATAAGCTTAGCATCGACAACATAAAGAGTACGTCACGAGTAAACCCAGGCAATTTCCGGATTTCACCTCAGCTTCTCCATGACTTGACATTTCTAAATATGCCTTTCAGCACGATTATTATTCGTTCTAAAATACGATTTTGATAAGTTTGTCTATATCCCTATAGATACAATGTGTAAAACTCCTGCTTTTCTTGATGGCAGTTTGTCTTTGAATTTCCAGCATGTTTTGGGTTATTTATTTGCTACGTCGGAAGAAGAAAGCAAGTGTGCCTCGGCGTCAGGCTTGTTGTGCAAGCACGTTCTTTCAAACTGTCACAGAATTGTAAACTTGAATAAATACAAATCACTTTAAAAGGAAATTTCATGCTGACAATGTCAGGTTTTGTGGCCTCTGGTTGCGCGATACGATGTTACTATTGCTGTGTTCTCTAGCGCTCCTGGCAACGACAACATACTGAAATAATGTGAAATTGTGACAGAATCTAGGAATTAAAACGCTTCCGCCAAATCTACAAAAGCATCAGTGGTTAAAATAGTCATAACAACAAATTTCAGATCATAAAGTTTATTTTTGAACGATTTTAGATTTTAAATTAATAAAAATGTTGGATTATTTATTTGTTTCGCAAAAGACACTTTTATCATTTTTTGTATCGAAAAGGAAACTGGATGGCTGTTTATATATGTACATGTATCAAAATTTCAATGACACTATTGTGTTTAACAAATCCTGCATTTTTTTTTAAACCAACTACATGTAGTAATTTTGTTTTATCAAATAATTACGAAATCATGGTTGTTATTATGACTTTTAATTAACAGAACCGTGGTTAAAAATATTGTACGGAATAAAATTCAATAAAAAAAAAAAAAACCAGATAGAAGCACCCGTCATTTCCACCAACTCTGTCACACGGTTCAACAAAGTAAGACTTTCTATTAGATGACTTATAACTGACCGATGCGTGCACTAACAGACCTACTTCGGTGGGGTTTTCAGCATGATGGTACACTACGTGTAACATTAATCAGAGGTCGGGTCCAGCATTTTCAGGATCGACTGTTGAGTGTACTGAGGTCCCCGACCCTCGCACGGATACCGGAGATACCAACACTGACTATGAATAATAGGATTTGTGACGGGGGTCCTCCCTGTCACCGGCACTGATTGATAACTATTGTTTATATTTACAAGTTTATTTACATATTTACAACAAACACGAATTACAGAATATGTAGGAAACACAGGTTATATCACAAATGCGTCCTCACTCTTTAACATCCAAACTCATTCTCTCTTGTCTCCCACGTGTTCCCTGGGTATGGCCATACCAATTATCTCCCACTCCTCAAACTCACCCATAACTCAATCAACTGCTCACTTTCATCTCTCAGAACTTTATCATGCACAATAAACAAATGACAACTACAGATAATAACTCAGAAATTATAGACTCATGTTCGCTCTCTCTCACTTGCCTAACGAGCTAAAATGATACTCTTGGGAAACAGGGCTACAACGCCTGCGTCGCGCACCTGCAACCTTATCAAACCTATCATACCATATTTTTCATCCGACACTTATTAAAGATAATTAACCCAAGGAAATGGCCCTGTAACATACCTCCCCTCCTAAGTGTGGCGTCCCGACACACTATGATAATTAGCCGACAGACTTTCAGTATAACTAAATAAAATAATTGCATTACACATACGTAGCACAAACAATAATACAATACTATTTACGTGCACTTTACAACTTTCCTTTTTTTTTTTTTTTTTTTTTTAAATATATATCTTTAATTTTTTTTTTTTTTTTTTGGTCATTTTTTTTTTAATGTCAGTTTTCTCCTGCTACATATATACACGCGTTTATTTCTTATATATATACACACGTTTATTTCTTGGATTTAATAAAGTCTTCTATGATTTTAAAATTCCCAATTTCTTTTTCGTTGACCCACTGGGTTTTGCCATTTTTAAATTGGACTAAGTAAAATTTCTCTAATCGCCTGGAGTCGTTTCTTTGTCTCATTAGATCCAGAATTTTTACTATTTCTTGATCATCACCGGTTTCTAACTGTGACGGCGTTTGATCGGGGTCATCATTGTGGTCGTCCGGGCGATCGTTCGGATTGACGTAACTTTTCATCCTGTTTACATGCGACGTTAAAGTCTTTGATTTGTTGTCTGGGTCTTGAAGTTTGTACGTCATATTGGACAATTTTGCTAGAACTTTGTATGGTCCGTGCCAGTGATGTGTTAATTTCGCGGACAGTCCTGGTTTGGTTACAGGAGTGTATAACCAGATTTTGTCCCCTTCGGTGTAATGGGTTTCTTTAGAGGCATCATCGTAATGTTCTTTTTGCTTTTGTTGGTTCTTTTGTAAGTTTTCATTTACTAGGGTATATGCCTCTTGAAGACGGACTTTGGCTTCTTCCTTATAGTCGTCTGCTATGGCATAGGAGAATGTCGGCGGGCAAAGTGCAGCTTCAATAGGTAAAACAGCATCTCGTAGGTGCATAAGGTAAAATGGTGATTCTTTTGTAGACTCGTGGATGGCGGTCCTATATGCAAACAGGATGTACGGTATGAACGTGTCCCAGTCACGTTGATGACCTGACACATACATTGACAACATCGTTGTGAGGGTGCCGTTAAAGCGTTCAACCAAGCCGTTGGTTTCTGGGTGATAAGCAGTAGTAAATGTTTTCTTGGTGTTTGTCAACTTGCAGATTTCCTTCATCAGATTTGATCTGAAGTTTTTCCCATTATCTGATAGTAGCTCACGAGGTGCTCCGTGACGACACACTATTTCCTCCACAAAAAGTCGCGCAGTAGTTTCTGCGTCTGCATTGTTTACTGCGAAGACCTCAGGCCACCGGGTTAAGTAGTCACTAAACACAATAATATACTTATTTGACTTGTAAGTCGGTGGAAATGGCCCAAGGACATCTACAGCTACTCTGTCGAATGGTCCATTAACGGTTGGTAGCGGGTTCAGTGGAAACTTTGGCCTGTTCTTTGGTGACTTCTTGGTCGCACAATCTACACATGATTTACACCAGAATTCTATGTCCGAGTACATTCCTTTCCAATAGAATCTTTCTTGAACTTTATCATAGGTTTTCTGGAATGAAAGGTGACCTGCTGTTAAATCGTCATGACAAGCATACATCACTTCATCAATGAGGCTCCTTGGAATAGCAATTTGGCGTCTAATTGCTTGGCGTCGTCTGTGAGATCCGGGCTGCCAAAGATGGTACAGCAGACCATCATGTCCGAGTTCATAATCACCAGATAAGATAACTGTTTCACGAGCTTTCGAAGACAGTTCAGGTAATTCCCCTAGCTCTAAGTATTGGATGATAGCTGCAAGAGAAGGGTCGTTTTTCTGACGGTCGCGAATGTCCTGATACGACCTCTTTGGTATGATATCTGTTTCAGCTTTAGCACAGGTGGTCGCCACTGAAGGTTCTGCAGGAATTCGAGATAAAGCATCTGCGTTTTGATGAGCTTTTCCTGGACGGTGTTTAATGGTTATGTCATACTCTTGAAGAGTTAATGACCAGCGTGCGAGACGACCAGCGGGATTCTTGATGTCCATAAGCCACCGTAATGGATTATGGTCAGTAATCACAGTGAATTTACGGCCAAATAGATAGTGTCTAAAGTATTTCACACCCCACACAATCGCAAGCGCCTCCTTTTCGATTACTGCATAATTCTGCTCGTTTGGTTTTAAGCTCTTACTTGCGTAGGCTATAGTCCTCTCGCCATCGGGTCCATCTTGCGCTAGCACTGCACCAATACCGGTGTCGCACGCATCAGTGTACAGAACAAACGGAAGCGAGAAATCTGGGTATCTTAATATAGGATAGCTGGTCAAGGCCTCCTTGAATGTTTTGAAGGCACTTTCACAGTTACTATCCCATTTAAATTCAACTCCTTTTCTTAAAAGTTTGTGTAAGGGCGCAGCCTTACTAGCAAAGTCTTTTACAAACTTCCGGTAGTAAGAAATAAGCCCAAGGAAGCTTCTGAGTTCACTAACATTTGAAGGCTCGGGAAAGTTGTGAATTGATTTTGCCTTGTCCGTGTCCGGCGATATTCCCGTTGCTGAGATCTTATGTCCAAGGAACGCAACTTCGGTTTTCCCGAATGAGCATTTCTGGGCTTTAAGCTTTAACCCCGAGTCCTCAAATCTCTTTAGCACTTCCTCGAGTCTTTTGACGTGGTCACTGATGGTTTCAGAGAAAACGATTACATCGTCTATGTACACAAGGCACGTGTTCCACAGTAATCCTGAAAGCACAGAGTCCATAAGTCTCTGGAAAGTAGGAGCACTGTTGCACAGTCCGAATGGCATATAATTATATTCGTAATGCCCTCCGAAAAAGGAAAACGCAGTCTTTTCTTTGTCGCTCTCCTTAATTGGAACTTGGTGGTATCCTTGACACAAATCTAAGACACTGAAGTACTTAGAATTGTTAAGCGCATCTAACATATCGTCTATCCTCGGAAGAGGGTATACATCCTTTTTGGTGACTTCATTTAGTTTACGAAAGTCGATGCACATGCGAACTTTGCCATCTTTCTTCGGCACTAGGACGATTGGAGCTGAATACGGGCTCTTGGACGGTCGTACGATTCCGTTAGCACACATTGTTTCTATCTGAGACTCCAGTAATTTTCGCTGGCTGTGGGGAATTCTGTACGGCCGCAAGTGGATGGGTTTGCTGTCCCCCGTATCTATCGAATGGTCAACTAAATTGGTCCTGCCTAATTCGTTGTCATTAAATGCAAAAACTTTTCGGAACTTATTTAACACCTTCATAATTGACTCACGCTCCGTTTGATCTAAATTTTCTGTTACATAGAGATCGTTAACTGTTATATCTTTCTCGCCAGGCTTCACACACTCACTGACTTCAATTCCGTTTAAACTTTCACCCTGATATGCACCTTCCAAACTCTCACTGACTAGATTCGCATAGGGACTGAATGAGACGCGCTCACCATTTATATATAAAGAATCATTTGCAACATCAATGTAACATGCACAATCTTTAAGAATATCTAGTCCTAAAATACAGTTATATGGGAAATTCCTATTAACAAATGCATTGTAAACAATGTCAGTCTTTTCGCCAATTCTAATTCGAAAGTCACATTTTCCAATTATATCGACTCGGTTGCCCGTAGCCGATGTAATGCTCACCCCTCCAGCCGGCGCCATGGTACCCTGGTCTGCGAATTCTTCACTCACAATTGTGACACTGGATCCGGTGTCGATCAACATTGAAGCACTTTTATCATTCACATCTCCTAAAATTTTGGCGGTACAAAATTTAGGATTCAACTGACATGATACAATATTTTCACATACATATTTCACAATTATATTATTTTCACTATTCCCGGAGGAATCGAATTCTTTCACTTCGCGCAACCGGCTCTCTTTCGGAGGATGTTTAACTTCCGCTAATCCTTTACCTCCACATAAAGGGGCGGACTTTAGTTTCCCGAATTGGTGGTTCTTTGCTCTTTACATCGAACTGCGATATGTCCTACCCGTTGACAGTTGTTGCAGATTGGCCTTCCATCCGTTGTCCTAAGGTTCCGGTCAGACCTGGGCTGCAGTCCACGGCCTCTTCCTCGCCAGGATCCTCGGACGTTCTGTCCCCGGGTATTTGAGGTATATTGTCGCTGGGAAGAAATGCGCCCTATCTCGGTAGCCATCACTGATACCTGGGCTGAGAGGTCTGCGATGGATTTTTCCAGCTCCTCTGTTCTCTTAGGTTCGTGTGACATAGCTGCCACTCTTGTCCTCGAGTTGTCCACAAGAGAGTTGTTACATTCCTCTCTTTTCGCATGACGAAAAGCTTCCTCAAAAGTCTTTGGGTTTGAAAGTAGAACAAACCTTTTTATTTCAGGTCTTAACCCTTGAATGAAATGTTCTTTGGTAAGAGTTTCTTTTTGTCGTCTTGGCATGTCCATGTACGCACGTGTGGCTAGCTTCGTTATATTTGCGGCATAGTCGTCAACAGTTTGGATCTCTGCTTGTCTGTATCCAAAGAGGTTTGAGTAATACAATGACTGTAGCTCTTTTGGGATGAACCTTTCCCGGAGAGAGTCACAAACAGAGCGATAATCATCTTTTAAAGCATCATCTAACGATTCGTAATAATCTGCTGCCTGGTCTCGGAGGAACGCCGGTATTGTGACACACTTCCTGCCATCACTCCAGAAATTTGCTCTGGCGATCCGGTCAAAGTCTTTAATCCAAGAATCAACATCTTCGTCTAACTTTCCGTAAAATGGAACGGGCCTAACTAGAGTCGATGACTTCGGCTCTGGTGTAACTTCATTCACAATTATTTCTTCGACAGGCTCTTGCCTATTTTTCTTTGGCATTTTGTTCCTTTGTCCTTTAGTGATCCCACCGCTGCCACCATAATATGTGACGGGGGTCCTCCCTGTCACCGGCACTGATTGATAACTATTGTTTATATTTACAAGTTTATTTACATATTTACAACAAACACGAATTACAGAATATGTAGGAAACACAGGTTATATCACAAATGCGTCCTCACTCTTTAACATCCAAACTCATTCTCTCTTGTCTCCCACGTGTTCCCTGGGTATGGCCATACCAATTATCTCTCACTCCTCAAACTCACCCATAACTCAATCAACTGCTCACTTTCATCTCTCAGAACTTTATCATGCACAATAAACAAATGACAACTACAGATAATAACTCAGAAATTATAGACTCATGTTCGCTCTCTCTCACTTGCCTAACGAGCTAAAATGATACTCTTGGGAAACAGGGCTACAACGCCTGCGTCGCGCACCTGCAACCTTATCAAACCTATCATACCATATTTTTCATCCGACACTTATTAAAGATAATTAACCCAAGGAAATGGCCCTGTAACAGATTCACCAGAATATTATATTAAAATTCATTTATATTGCTATATCCGCGTAAGTTTGTCTAACAGAGCAAGATCTGGTCGTGATTTTGCTTATGCAAACCTCTATAAATAACAAATTAACCGAATAAATATGTCTTAGTTTGACAAATGTGAACTGACATGCCGATTGACAAAAAAGGGCATAGTTAGGTATGCTAATGATCCTCTCGCTATCGCAGCTAGAATGTCACATTTCATGTAGACGCGCGGGTCACCAAAAGCCACATTCTTGTTGCTGTTATTAACTTTGATCATTTTGGGAAGCTGTAAAAATTGACAGTTTTAAAATCAAAACAGAACCATGTCCTTCTTGTAATAGTTTAATTTTGGTTCATCGCTGTTGGCGACAAGGTTGAAGGCCATTTTTGACCTTAAAGAATTGAAGTTGATGAGTTTCGAAGTAGGCGACTATTGTATGGGGGCTTAGCACCAAGCTGTATATTTTGTACACGATTTGATGTCCCTAAGGTGAGGAAATTTGAAAAGAATTCTTCATGCTGACAGTTATGGATTCAAAGAATATATACATTATTATGCCCCCTTTTCAATGGATTAGTTTTTAACATAAATTCCACATGAATTCAATATTATAACCATTTAATAACCCTTAAAGAATATTCTTGTGAAATAAAATTTTGAAGAGATAAAAACCTGATTTAATCCTTCCAGATGGTTATAACACATGTCATTTTCTCACCGTGAGCCAAGCGACGTAAATTGAAATTCCAAACGATCGCATTCAGAATTTTCAAATCGCATTATTCAGCCTTGAAAAGCCACTCATCAGTCTTATCAACCTACAATCAAAGATGAAACGGGTCCAAAAAGCCGCGGACGGGCGTAACGTGATCAAATGGACGAGGCATCATGGTCGGCGCGGGACACCTCTGTCCGTTTACAGAGTGCGTGGTCCGAGCCCCAGGACGCAGCTACAGGGGACAGGGATGTAACCTAGTACCCCAACCCAATATTGTGTCAGTGTTACTTTATTTCTCCTTCATGGCAGGTTGTATTTAAATGCATGTCTTCTTATTACCAACAGTAATTTCTTCCGTTCATTATTATTGCATGCACTATATTTCATATATGAACTATGCATGATCAGATGATTACTTGTTGGGGGGTCTCGATCTAGGTTGCAGCTCTTATATTGGGTGTAAAGGTGGTAATTTTACTTGTACACGGCCACACGTTACTTCACTTTTAATAGTTGTTCAAAGCAACACTAATATATTCTTTTATACAAGAGGCCCATTGGCAACACCGCTTCTCTGATGTCCGACTCTGACCTAACTAACTCAATCTAATATTATGAAAACCTTTAAACCAGTTTGTTTCCAGGTTAGTTTCATAAATCACTGCGTCATCACTCTTATTTTAAAAGATATGGTGCTTTGTTTAACTCCCTTTTACTTTGGGATGATTTGTGCTAAGTTTTGCAAAAATTGGTTAAGTGGTTTAAAGTTAAAAATGTGACAAGTTTGCAAAAAGACGGACAATGTATACAAAATAAGATAGAAAAAGCTACCATGAACATTTTCTTCAGGTGAGCTGAAACTGGTTTCTTTTGTCGAACCTTCAGTTGTATTGTTATTTCTGTTTGTCTTCAAAATCCTGATCTCTCTACTTTTGTCTTGAAAATAGTTTTGCAAAAAAAAGATAGATATATATATATAATATTATTAGGTGGTACCGTAACCTAGTTATTCCTTATCCATGACTAAAGTTAAAGAGGGACAATTTCTGGTCACATGCTTTTGATGAAAATAACTTTTGGTTTCAGAAAATTGTCTTTTTAAGACATATGTCAAGAAGTTTACTTTAGAGTGGAAAAAAAAAACTCTTGTAAAATTGTCAAACTTGGATATGTCGTGCTTGACTTTTGTAATTATTTGCAATGTTGTATTTTCCTTTGATTTCGACAAACATGTATTCTGTGACTTACAGAGTTTTAATCATTCTTCCATCGGCTGTCTATCTTGCATGCAAAAACAAATGTCAATTTAACCCTGTAACGGGCTCTTTCTGTTTTTTTGACCTGCAACATTAGAGGACAGACAACACTCTTGTTTGGGGGGCTTTCAAAACAACTGTTTGTCTTGTCCTGTTCAGTAATACTTGGCTCGGTTCACGACAGAGGCATCACACAAATTGTCTGCTTGCTTATTTTTCCTCACTTAGTTCGGAATGTATTTCCTTTTTTCCTGATTTGCTTCAAGCCTTGACATTAATTGTGGCTCCGTTTCGATTATTAAATGTCTTTTAAAGTAAGTGTATGCTAATCGCAAGCCTATAAAAGATATAAAAAAAAGGAGAAAGTAACGGATTTAAACTCTAAATTGGTGTACTATTTTTTTTTATTTAGAAAGAATTCAAATAATTGTAAACAGGTATTTTAGCTTGTTTTTTTCTCGGTAAACTTTGGACCAACGCAAACTCAACTTGATTCTGTCGTAAGACAGTAATAGCTGTACTTTTAAGTGTTTGTCTTATCAAATTACACGTCTTTGTCTATTTGGTAAATATTTAAGAAGATACCACAATGAATATTGCTATAAGCAATACAGATGACGTCACAGTGCAATAGACTGCAAGACTGCAAAGGATAGAATAAAACTGAAATTTTTTCTCTTGGTTACCTTACCGAGTCTGGAAATACTTGCGCATTTGTTGCAGTTCTTTCTGTGATTTACTTTGGCCTTTATTCACTAATACAACTCATGTGCAAGATTTTTGAACTTTTAATTTTTAATAATCAGACAGTCCTCCATTGTTGTTTCAATACTTTTTTATTTTTGTTTGGCATTGAATGAAATGTGAATAAATTAAATGTTTCTGAGGTATCTACATCCACGCTCGTCGAAGACGGCGGCGTAAGTAATCCAAGGATTCCTTATAGACCCCACTGTTCAGAATACTCCAGAGATTTTCTTTGCAGTTTACGTCTGGTGCCAGGCCATTCTTCTCTTGAAATAAAGTTAGGTAAATTATCTTAAAACACCTAATCTGTGTTACGAGGACAGTATGGGGTGTCGCTCCATCTTGAACAAACGTAGTGTGTTCTGGATATTGAACCAACCCTGTCGGTGTTTTCCTGTCGATTCAGTGCAGGTTTAAGTTGTTTTTGAAAAATTTCATCCACATGATAATTTGAATTTATAGTTTCACCGGCTGGAACAATGTGTAGCTTTGACAAACCGTTAACTCCTATCACACCCAATATCTCTACATATGGTGCCTCATTTGATTGGGACCCTTAAGCTGTTTATTTTGCTCTCGTCTCCACTTTTACACACTTGTTTAGCCATATCCTTCACCTTTAATCCTGCATCTATTAAAGCCAAAGCTTGGACTCGATCGTTGACAGTATCAACACTGGTCTTGTACAAGACATCTGCTTTTTCACCTAACACGTCATTTTGTTTGATGACGTAATAGACATAACTGTTAACCTTACTCTATGACACCAAAAAAGAGTGAATATAGAGAGGATTTTATTACTTACTAGGTTTGTAACTGACAGTCATTTTGTTTGATGACGTAATAGACATAACTGTTAACCTTACTCTATGACACCAAAAAGAGTGAATATAGAGAGGATTTTATTACTTACTAGGTTTGTAACTGTCAGTCTACGGAAATATATCGGCTGATCAGTTTCACAGATCGTGAGGTTGATTGATCAACCAGATATATTTCCGTTTTTAGTCAGTAACAAACCTAATAAGCAATAAAATCCTCTCTATATTCACTCTTTTTTGGTGTCATAGAGTAAGGTTAACAGTTATGTCTATTACGTCATCAAACGTAGTCACGTGCCATGTTTAAACCAATGAAAGTGTGATATTTCGGTCCTAGTGAAAACAGTTGCTGATCTATTGAGATAATCCTATAGAATTACCAGTGTAAATTTGAAATGTGAAACAAATATATTGCTTTTATCACTTTATTTTTTTTAATGAAATTTACAAACAGATCAAACTTCCTTAACACCTTCTTTATACGTACAACTATATGTGGAAAATAACGCATTCTTTATGCGTTATCTATAGAGTTTCGCTTGCCCAACTCTTTGGTATGATGAGTTTCGAATGGTGTATTGTTTGTCCCATGAGCAGGTTAGAACTGTTTTGTAAATGCTGATTTTCTTAGTTTTGTGTTTAGCCAAATATATTCAGATTGCGGTTTGATTGGTTATCATTAAAGTATTGACATAACAAACATGTTAAAAATTGACTTTCACGTTGTTAAATAGTATTTCCTAATGTCAGCATATTGCAATTTGTATGCCAATATGTGAAACCTTCCGATGTATTTCAAAAATTCGTTCTTTTATAAAAAGATAGATAAACAATGTGCTTATCTGACAAGTGAAACCAATACCTACATGGAACGATCCATCGTTTTTCATCGTTATTCATTCCCTTGTACATAGCCCCCATAATAAAATAACATCTTATGTTTTTAGAGGTGATATGACTACTACGAGAGGATGTAAGAGGAGATTTGAGTTCTAGGTTTTTGTAGAAATTTGCACTGTTGACCACAAAGATGAAAATGAAGCCCCTGAAACATCCTGAGCACATCCACAGAACACCAACCATATTCCATGCAAGAGGGGGTTTTGCTACGGAGTAAAATGTAAGAGATGTTTTGGAAAGAAAGTTTCGGTTGAAAAACGTCATATTGGCACTTAGCAATCTAAAGACATTTTTGAATGAAACTCGATTGTACAGAGGACATCCAAAATCAAACACCTACAGATAATTTGGTTACTGTACAAAGTGTAAAAAACTTTAATCTTGAAATCATGTTTTTTGTAAAATTAATCATTTCTTATTGAGCCCCCGAAGGATGAAAATTAAACTTTTAAATACTTATTTGGCATAAACGGAACTCAAATGATCATGCTCCAAAAAGATAATTCATTCGGCTTTTATGTAAAATTAAGAAGAGTTCTGGGGATTAGACTATTTTAAGGAAAAACACACTCGCCATTTTCTGCTTTCTTATTTGTCCCTTGGATATAAATGATTTCTCAGAGAGAGAGAGAGAGAGAGAGAGAGAGAGAGAGAGAGAGAGTACACACGAACACGAAATGCAATGATCAATAAAATGTAGATAGATGGGTGTTTGTTGCACTCGTGCAGTGCAAGTCAACTTGATAATGTAAAATTGCATATATATAAAAAGTGGAAAGGAAGGAAGTTTAGAAAATTTACAACACATTAAAGAGGTAATCATGCATTGTGAACACGCTTTTAAGTTGTGTATACTTTTCTCCGGTGATTTAGATTTATTACCATATTAGCTAAAATCTACATGGCGCCATAAGATTAAGCTCTGTATATTTATGCATTTTACCAAAATGAAACTTGAAAGAATGAAATTGTTACATTTAAAGCGTAATATGCTAAATGGTATAATGTCGAGAAAAAAAACCCAAAAAGAAAACTAAACCAAAACTTTGCAAATGCTATTTATTGAGAAATAAATCCGAACATACAGGTATAGGAATCTAACTTAAATGATATTTGTTTATTTAAATTGATATATACATTTCATAAGAACTATCTATATATAAGGCGGGCCTCTGTACAGACAGACTGAACAGACAGAGACCTGGAACACAATGGGATGGGCAGATAATCGATAACCATTCTCAAACCCTCAATGATTCCAATGTAATACTGACGGGAAATGAGGCCTATGTTGAAAGGTCATCCGATAGAACACAGTTCGCCCCCCATTATCATTGAGCAGGTCCCATAGTTGGACATGTGTGATAGCAGTAGGTGCACAGCATACAGGAGCTGTCAATATATTTCTTTATCTAGGGATCAATTACCTCGGCGCTGGTCTGTCACCGATCATATTTATTTCATATTTGATAAATCTAGAAATCCGGTAATGATCAATCTGGCTGGGAATTAAGACTCTCGGGTGTGTCTGATTGCGTAAACTTACTCATTCAGGCTTTGGAATTTTGTTTTAAATTACAGATTTTTTTTCTATTTTCAGGTTTAGTAATAAAAACTCCTTTAATTCACGTATGAATATTTGAAAATCTTTTTGATGAAAGAATAACTGAAACCATTCTCGATAACGGTTACGTCTAACAGACCCGAAAAGGTAAAGGTCATACGACATTGTCCTTCTTGTTTCAACAAAACCTCATTAATCACAGGAAAATATTAAAAAGTGGAGTTGTTTATAATAAAAATCCTTTCGCAGAATGTCTAAAAAGAGTTATTATCTGACACGAGGTGTATGAAATTATACTGTAACCATTTTTTTCCAGGTATTCCTGAATGGAATAAAGCACCAGCGGCAAAGACGGTTTTGAAATCACTATCCTACTACAGAAGAACAGAACGTATATACAGAGTTTAACTGCACCTTTCGCAGTGCTCGAAACTGCCCATAAACAGCGGGTACACTCGAGGACTACCAAGTTTAAGTGTGTTTTAGAACGTGCAATAGGGGAGGTCAAATAATTTTAAATAGGGTTGAATTTCAGATTCTTGTCTGAATTTGGTCATTTTTATGTGAGTAGTTTATATATTGATGGTACAAACAAATGCTCTATGGATATGTAACTTCATGTCACTGGCCAAGTACATTCGTACGGTGCATTGGTACCAAACTTACAAAAACAAATATATTCAGAAAAGTCAGGAGTTGTCGTTAATTTGATCACTGAGCAACATTTTTCCAGGCGCTAGCGAATAGGTAGTCCTGGGGGAGAATTATAATCAGACGTCAACTTCTGTGGATTACATCGACAAGTTTATTATTTTTTTTTACTAAAGCTATTCTATAAGCATCTAAATTTTCAGCTCCTCTTTTTGATGTAGAAACTTGACTACCTCTTACTTGTAACGGCGTTCATCGTTATTCGGAGTAATCTTTGTAACTTTTGAATTCCACTATATATTGTATATAAACATACATATAAGTACATGCGTAGTACACTTTAAAAAAACAAACTAGAATGTCATATCACTTCGAACTTCGAGCACAAAATTATCGAGAATTTGCTCACAGCATGCCTAATATTAAAGAATCATCAATATCGTACGACGCTTTACAGATTAAGTCCAACTATTGAAACTGGTTTACACTTTAATTTTAGATTACAGAGGTCCTCATAAATTACCGAGACGCAGTCTTTTTTTTCTTTTTGTTCTACACGTGTCTTTTACTAATTAACAATTTTAAATTGTCAATGAGTCCATGACTAATTAATTGCTAATTAGTAAAAGTCACATGCATGCATCTGTTTCGATAACATGTAACATACCAACACCGAGTACTAAGAATATTAATGCCGAGAGTATGATGATGCTGTACAATGTTGTAAAGTCTTTATATCTAAAAAATAATAACAACGTGAATTCAACGATAATCTGTATATTTATTTGAAATTTCAATTCGTACCTCTTATCAGAATCAGTTCCAGTGTGGGTTTGCATTACGAGACGAATCGTTACATGGTTTGATCAGAGGTGTATATAACGGGGGATGTATGGGGGGGGGGGGGAGGGGTCCATCTGTTTACGTTGCTTTTACTCCCAAGAATTGAATGTTCGACCAGTAACATTTTCATGATTTTTTCAAAAGGCCAACTGCATAGGTAGCCCATGCTGAGAATGTTGGCAAGACATTTGATAAGGTCAACTTTGAAAAAATACACAAATATAGTAACATACAGTTTACAAATAATTTTTCATTAAATTTTTAAACATCGCTAACAATATGATCGGTTTCTTTCACAATGGTTCAAAAACTGATATGTTAATGTCCCATGCACTTTGTATTTTCACTTCAAGGGTACCGTATTACGGTACTTTACTGCACACGGTCTATGATACAGAACAAAATATAACTTTGGAATTTTATGAAAGAAATTTTTGTTCGACAAAGTTATTCCAAAATTACAGTAGTTTGAAGTAAAACGCATTAATACAATGTCTGTCTTTAAATCACAAAAGGGAAAAAGAAAGTGGGAGAAAAAGACCCTTAATTATCTAATGGTAAATGCTCGTGACCGAAGTCTATGCACACAAATGTAAAAGCTTATCGAGACGCACGTGATAATATACTTTTGAAAAAGTAACATCAACATCTGTAATTTTATTTGGGAATTTTAAATTCCTGAAACTGTCTGAAAATTCAACAATTTTGATTTCATTGATATTAATCACGAAACTTACACTCGGCACATTTCATTCAGGAAAAAGATGCGTCATGCCTGCAGATGGTTTAACAGATGACTCGATGACGCTTATGAAATCTGCAATTTTTTCAGCTTGTTTTTAAGGGTTGTAAAATTCTTATTAACGCACTTCAAACTGTAAAATCCAAGTAATTTGAATTCTTTCTTGATATTTCTGATTAAACTCTGATGGCGCGTTTCGTTTATGCAAGAATTTGTTAAAATTGAAAATGCCAATTTCTCTAAAATACTGGATGATACTAGTAACCACCATCAGAGTCATTGGTTTTTTTATTCTTTCTCAATGTTTTATTTTAATTATTATTTTCTTGCAATGCGTTTCTCACCGCGACTATTTTAAGTAATATAGAAGTACTCGTTAAACTTTAACTGAACTGAATCCTTTCTGTTGGTGTATATTGTAATGTTGTTAATTCCACTAATCCAATTCATTAATAAAAATTGACCAGCGACTATTAGATAAAACGGGGGATGTGTGTGTGTGTGGGGGGGGGGGGGGGGGGGGGTGGGGGAGGGAGGTAGGGGGGAGGGGTAAACACACAGACAATAATACATTCTTTTATTGAAACTATATTTTATTTTGCATCAAAATAAATATATACACTGTAAAAGAGATTGGACAACAGGCATCCAATGTCTCCAAAAGTTTTAGTTTAAATAAAAAGTTTTGCGGTGTAATAAATACATAATATGAAACAGATTGTTGAAATTAAAGGAAGTGAAACTAATATGGAATCAGAAAAAAGAAAAAAATAAGGAAAAAAGTAATAAAATTAATTTTAAAAATAAAAAAGGATATTATTAATAAATATTCATAATACTATTAATAAACGAACTATATAACAAAAACAAATTATAAGATATAAGAACTGAGCCCATACGTATGCTGAGGTATTTTTGTAGGATGATATTATGCAACATGTTTGTTTAAAAAAAAGAACTCGATATAAGAATCGAACAAAAATACACTTAATACCATTGACTACAATTTCCCACGAGAAAAAAACACTGTTTTTACACTGACAAACAGGGTAACGTGTGTATCAGTTAAATGACTGATTCCAAGAACTTGAATCGGCAATAAAAAAAATTCGAAAGATGCTCGATTCGTTTATTTGGTCAAAAACCAGTTATGCGTTCGCACCTGTAGAGCGGTTATTTTTCGGCAGTTTTTTTTTTCTCATCAAGGCTAAGTATTCATATTGTATAAAAACTTTCAAGGTGGTAAATTGGTGTTGAATACAAATCAAAATTTGTTGGCTACTGCTTCACCAAGGTGTTTACATTTATGACACGATTTATCAAATTAATATCTTATGTCAAATAAACGCGAAGGAGGTCCTTGTGTTGACACTTGTGCTGAAGATATTTTATTAGGTTAAAACACAATCAACAAAGAAACTACATGAAGTGGCATATATAATTTTGAGGGGAAAATTATTTTTTTTTCCACTAACCATAAAAATGGGGGAAAACCTTCTCTTGTATTCACTAAATACATTGGTTTTACTAAATATTTGATAATAATGACAACAATATTCCATGAAATACCTGGGAAATTATTTCCCATACCCAGATATCAAGTCCACGTACTAATATAACTGCTTGACGGAGCAGATGACAATTACTTTTTGAAATACTTTTGGAAGACTCGTTGCCTTCACACTTATTTTTTATATATAAAATCGCGAGAGAAGAGCGTAAATTACCCGGCGATATCGTTAATGTCAAGCCCTCGGCGTTATCTATCATCACTTGAAAAGGGTTAAATTCCTTCTTCAATGCCTAGTTTGATTAACCAAAAGATATCATTCTATCTCAATTTATGGACCCAAGTTTATTGAAAAACAGCTCCGCCCAGTGTTTACATTTTTAATATATTCGCTATATTAAAACAAGCGAGCAGATTTCTGACGAACAGGAGCTGTTTATTTCGTTTGCGGTCGCCTGCAGCCAGTACTTCCATCTGACAATTGCAACATTCCACAGATCGATATCACTTCAATTAATTTATTGATCGATAATGCATATATTTGTCATGGATATTTGACTGGTGCGAATCACTCCTATACATTGATAAACATCGATCCAGATTCCCATTTCATAAGGACAGATAGATTACACAGCAATAATCTTCGTCTTAAATTAGACCAATAAGTTCTATATTTGGTGTATCTCGCTCTGAAATTTGAGAGCGGTTCTGTAACCTGAATTCCCGGCAATCTTTACTACGTGTACATTATTTTCTATGTCGGGAGGAGTCCGCCCTTTAAAAAGACAATATATGGAGATATTCATAATTCGCGCTTGACACAAAGGGTGTTTTCATGATAAATAGGGATCATCTGGGCTGTCAAATTTAAAAAAGAAGACAGACATATCTTTTGAGTGAGGGTTTACTCAGTATTTCAGCTTATCGCCGATCAGTACAAATACATTGTACATGTAGTAGTTCATTATGGGCATTTTGACTCGGAATCTGATTTGCCAGATATGTTGGTCCCATATACTAGAATTTTCTGACCACGTTAAAATTATATTAAGTCAACTAAATGTACAGATTATGTAACTACTAACTAGTACTTAGTATTCTTTAATCAAAGAAATCAACAAATAAATCACATATACTTATATACATTGCAACTTTTTGTAACTATGTACTTAAATCCCGAAAAATACGTATATATATATACGATAAAACGACATATATAAAACTCTATGTAATTAAAATCACGGACATTACGAATATATACGATATTACGACATAGATGAAACTCTCGGGATATAAGAAACAACAATTATTACATAGAAGATACCTTATACACAAGGTTGGTTTAGTGACGTCACATGCCGTTGTCTATTGCCATCAGCATTTCGTGAGTGCTGCTGCACCTCAATACTCAGTGAAAGATGATTATATCTTTGCACTAAAGAAATCTGTTATTTCAAACAATGTAATGTAAACGTTTTTAATTAATTTTCAAGAACAGATTGGTGTCCACGAAATATATGGATGTGACATTCACGTGGCCGAGGAAATACCACCAGATCTTAAGCTCAAAGGTGTTTTGGTAATTAAAAAAAAATGAAGATTTATGACACAAAGATATTGTCCTTCCACAAATTCATTTAAAAATTAAATTTGTTGTTATGACTATTAAAAGATGTGGTGAGTCTTGTGATTCTTTTTACAATTGTAGAGCCAGAAACCAAATTTGTTTAAATTGTAACAGACCAAACCACTTATGGATGTGCTGTCGTAGGTTAACTAATGATTTGAAAACGGGTAAAGTCACTCAGACTGATATTCAAAATTGGTTAAAGCAAACAAATTCAGCATAGGAAATCGCGCCTGTCTTTAGATCGTCTAAAGATGGGCACAATGACAAATGTCCTGAAATCAATCTGGTTGCCCACATGTCAAAAAATACAATTCTGGTTAATGTTTTGGGTCAAAAGACTAGTGCTCTTGTAGATTCTGGTGCTGCAGTAACTATCATTAGCAAACAATTCTTTGAGAAAACGGCATTCAATGGCTCAAAATTGCAAACGCCAAATTTCCCAAATGTAGTAGGTGCTAGTGGTAGAAGATTAGAAGTTCTTGGCAAATTAGACTTAGAATTTACAATCAATGGTGCTCAATACTCATTCTGTGTGCATGTTGTAGATGGTTTACATCACTCATTCATATTAGGTGTAGATTTTTTATGTGCTACTAACACTACACTAACCTTTTCTGGTACTAACACAATGCACATACCAGATGACAATGGTTCCCCAAATGTATGCACAATCAGTACTAACGCAGGTTTGGGAAGATTATCAAAGCCCATCATGGTTCCCCAGAGATCAGAAATGAATGTTGAAATCAAAATTTCAAGACAAAAACACAATGTTGAAGTGCTACTTGAACCCCATGAAAATCTATTCTCAAAAGGGTTAAATGCTGCAAAATGTTTGGTGAAAATCAAAGGTAGTCACACTGTGTTCAGAATAATGAACCCAAATTTTCACGATGTGTACTTGCCCCACAATTTTATTGTTGCCCATGCTATGGAAATTGACGAAAAACAAATTTTTCCATTTGACTGTCAAAATCAAAACAAACCCAAAGGTCCAACAATAAATCAAATCTCCCCAGACATTGAAAATCATACTCAAATTCAATTCAATCTTGAAAATGCTGATTTAGATCCATCTCAAAAACAGGAACTGTTAAAATTTTTGCATGAACATAGAGATAACTTTGCTAAAGATTTGACAGAGTTAGGCAAAACAGGGTTACACAAACATCACATTGAAATTCAACCTGGGTCCAGACCGGTCAGACTCCCATTCTACAGAACATCTCCACAAGCTACTCGCGAAATAGACAAGCAACTTCAAGAAATGTTAGAAAATGACATTATACAACCATCAAATTCAGAGTGGCATTCACCTGTAGTTTTGGTCAAAAAGAAAAATAACACCTATCGGTTTGCATGTGACTACAGAGCCTTAAACAAAATAACAGTTCCAATGTCGTTTCCATTGCCCCACATTGAAAGCGTTTTTGACACAATAGGGGAAGCCAAAGCCGCATATTTCACTAATTTAGATTTAATGTCAGGTTTTTGGCAAATGGAACTTGATGAGGGTAGCAGACAGAAAGCTGCATTCATTACTCAAAGCGGAGTGTATGAATGGAAGCGAATGCCATTTGGGTTGCAAAACTCCCCCATCTCATTTCAAACCCTAATGTCCAACGTTCTGCGAGGTTTAAACTGGAAATCTGTTCTGGTCTATGTTGATGACATTTTGATCTTTTCAAAATCCTTTGATGAACATCTGAAACATTTAGGCCAAGTTTTCGATAGACTTAAAGAGGCTAATTTGAAATTGCAACCAGCTAAATGTCATTTTGCTGTCAAAAAGCTCAAATTTTTAGGCCATATTATCTCTAAGAATGGAATTCAAGTAGATCCAGAAAAGACAAAGGCCATGAGTGAATTTCCAGTTCCAAAAACTCAAAAACAAGTACGCAGTTTCCTCGGTATGGCAAATTATTACCGCCGCTTTATTCATAATTTTGCGAAAATTGCCACACCGTTAAACGCGATGTTGTCCAAAGACAAAAAGATCGAATGGACAGAATCATGTCAAGAGGCGTTCGACAAACTGAAAAACAAACTCCTGACTGCTCCTGTCTTAGCATACCCTGATCCAGACAGACCATTTATCCTAACATGTGATGCTTCGGACACAGCAATTGGGTATGTATTAGGTCAGTTAGACGATGACAACAAGGAGTATGTCATTGCATATGGAGGAAAATCTCTCACCCCAGATCAGAAAAAGTTCAATACAACCGAAAAGGAATGTCTCGCTGTATTGTCAGGTATTGAAGCTTACAGACCATATGTAGTTCACAGTAAGTTCACGGTGGTGACCGACCACAAGGCTTTAGTTTGGCTTCAAACTGCCAAACATACAGGTAGGTTAGAAAGATGGGCGCTAAAGTTACAAGAGTACTGCTTCCAAATCATACACAGACCAGGTAAAAGCAACTGTGTGGCAGATGCCTTGAGCAGACGGCCTTATGTAGACGAAGAGGTAAGTACTCACAAGATCAATGTTCTAGACAGTCAGCCCATTACTACTGAGCCTGAGACAGAAAATGAACTGGATGTTGAAGAGAGGTATGTCACACCAGCACAAGAGACAGACAATGTTGATGAGGAAGAACGATGCTACATACAAGTTCATCTTGGGTACACTAATGATCCCAAAGAAATCAACTGGGTAGGTATCAATGAGATAGACACAGAACCTCAAGGAGTAGATCACACTAATCTTTCTCAGCTTCAACAAGAATGTCCAGATTTTCAACACATATACAAATACCTAAAGGACAACGTACTACCAGAGGATCTTCGATTGCGCGATGTCACAGTGGCGGAATCAAAACATTTCTCTTTGGTTGATGATATCCTCTATCATTGGTATCAACGCAGAGTCAAAAAATTGCCAGAGGTAGACCTTGAAGAAGACGTCAAATTTATCAAACAAATCGCACTTCCCAGAGAACTACGGAAGAATGCTCTACATGCATATCATGATAGTCTAGCTGGCGGAGGACACCTTGGTATCGAAAAGGTACGTACAGCATTGGTATTGAAGTACTACTGGCCACGGATGTACCAGGATGTCATAAACTACGTCAAATCATGTGACAGATGTCAGCATGCTAAGAAAGACTACAATCCTGCCAAGCCACCCATGGCTGCACTCCCAATCACAAAACGTTTTGACAGATGGCACATTGATATCCTAGGACCTTTGTACAAAACTACAGAAGGCTATGAGTACATCTTGGTATGTATTGACTCCTTTACCAGATGGATTGAAGCGTTTCCACTGCGTACCCAGTCAGCAAAAGAAACAGCAACTATTCTATTCCAACAAATATTTTGTCGATATGGTGCACCTCGAGTACTGTTCTCAGACAGAGGAAGGAACTTCATGTCCAAGTTGGTCAATGCATTGTGCGAGATATTTGACATCACACAACACCATACTTCGGCCTATCATCCCAACACAAACGGCTTGGTGGAACGACAAAATAGTACAATAGCCGCATCCCTTAGGAGTTATTGTGGAGGAACTTCACAAGAGGAATGGCCAAAAACATTACATGGAGTGTTAATGGCTTACCGCAAGTCTCCATCGATGCATTCGACAGAACACTCCCCTTACCAGTTAGTGTTTGGTGAGGAGATGCGCCTACCCTTTGATGTCTCATTACAGCCCAAAGACAATCTACCAAGAGAAGCCCAGGAGAATATTCAAGAGGTACTACAACAACTGAAGGTCACCAATGAGATTGCCCAGTCAAACATCCAAAAGCATCAAGCTCGCAACAAAGAAAGACACGACCTCAACACGAAACTTCCAGATTTTCAGTTAGGAGACAGAGTCCTCATCAAAATCAACAAAGTTCCTAAAGGTCTGTCAAGCAAACTTCATGATAAAGCAGATGGTCCCTATGAAATCATTCGACTGGGTCCCAACTTCACATATAAATTGCAGAGATGTTCAGACAACAAAATTCATCAATCAATGATGAACGCAACCAATCTCAAACTCTACCATGATCCAGAAGAGCACAGGGGACACTTAGATGAAGACAATAGGCCACCACCACAGCAACAGCAACAACAACAACAACAGCAACAACTCCATGATCAGTCTAATGCCGCCGACCAACATCGTGATGATCAGACAGACAACCAGGACCAACCTCCTGAGGATCAGCAACAGACAGCTGATGACACAAATACCGATGATCCACTGAGAGATGATGGGTCACAGCAACCAGATCAACCTGTGCCAGCAATCCCGCCACATGATCCAAACAAACAATGGAAATTGAAAGGTTTCTTGGCTGGCAGGTTTAGAAATGGACGACGAGAAATTAGAGTTGAATGGGACGATGGAACCAAAACCTGGGAACCAGACCATTGTTTTGATGGTAAAGTTCTAGAAGAAATTAATCGAAAGTTCACGAAAATCGGAACGCGACGTAAAACGTGCTTTAAACGTAAAACTTAAAAAAAAAGTATAAACAAAAAAAAATTCTCTCCCAAATACCCCCTTCCCCCCAAAATAAACATAAATGTGTAATAAACTTATATAAAACAAATCAAATAAAATAAAACTAAACAAATGTTGCTTTATTTATTACAAAATACAGCAGGTGTGTTTGTTCTAGGGCAGAAACCTTTTGAGGTATAACACTAATTTAGCTACATAGAGTCTGAGATCCTCAATAAGTTTGTATACTCATGCAGGTATACTGTGCACAATCAGATTATTTTTTATTTGTCGTCTATCCTTTAAATCTAATTTTTGATGTTGGGAATTTTAATAAGTCCAAATTTGTAAGTACTTTGGTATGTTACAGTTAGTTAGTGCTAATTAGTATGAGTGACGACTCAAACTAATGTTGACGAATTCTCTTTTCCAACATCAACCTTATTTTTTTAATTTGGTGTTTTGTAGGACCATTATTGAGGACCCTGCATAACTTTATGTTCCTATTAGTGGCCATACTAGTCCTGCACCCCGCATCCCCAAGTCCAATTGAAACAAGCAACGGTTTAATTCAACGCATAAATTACGGTGTTGTCTTTAAGGAGGAACCTAATATCATCCTAGCCCAAGAATATTGGATGCATACATTCAGAATTCCCCTTCCAAAAAGGTTTGCCATACCAAAAGTTGAAAAGTGTACAGGAAATAAACAAGGATGCTCTACTTTGAACAGTTTGAGTCATTTTGTTCATAATCTACATATGCAAGCAGCAACTCATTTCAATGACACCATGAAATCTATTCAAGTATTACTTCCAAGTGTAGACCTCAATAGAGTTCCACGTAGGAGACAGACAAGGGCACTGTTACCATTTGTGGGTTCGTTGTCAAAAAGTTTTTTTGGAACTGCCACAATGGACGATGTAAACATACTTGCGTCTCACATTAATATGTTGACAAGGCACACTAATCAAATGGCAAACTTATTGGTACAACACAGCGATCATTTATCTTCTTTCATGAAATTGACTGATTCTCGTATGAACAATTTGAAGAATGGTATCAAAAACAATGCTTTTGCAATTTCACTTTTAGCAACAAAGTTGGCTAATGTTAGTGAGTTAGAATCATCTTTTGTAAATATTTCTGAAGTTTTGTTAAATCAAGTCAACAAGGTAACTGTGTACAAAAACAAAATGAATAGGTTAGTTTCAGCTGTCCAAACTCTTATTGAAGGCAAGTTGTCCCCCTTTTTGATTTCAAAATCTACCATTGGTCATACTCTTCATCAAATTACTGGCTTGTTAAGAAAATCATATCATGGGTTTCATTTAGTCCACACTGATCCCTCATTGTTCTATGCACAAGGCAAATTTTTGTATGCCAGACATCGATCAGATTTGTACATTACTTTAAAATTCCCCATCTCATCTCAACCTTCCAGTATGAAATTGTTTAAAGTCATTTCTATGCCAGTCCCTATTTCGAACACTTCAGGCCAAGCAACCCAACTGTTGTCTATCCCGGAATATTTAGCAGTCTCCCAACATCATGATAACTATGTACAACTGAAAGCAAAAGATTTGATTAACTGCAATCATGGTGACACAGTTGTTTGCGACACTAACTATGCACTAACTCCCTTCACTACTAACTCTTGTGTATTGTCTCTGTACACTAACAATGTTAAAGTAGTTCACAAATTATGCAATTTTCGTTATCTTCAAAACTACAAACCCCAAACTAACATTCTTGAAATAACCTCCACTTCAGTTTTAGTTTACCATAGTTCTCAACTTTCCCTAAACTGTCCAGCCGAACAGAAAATTCTACCAGGTTGTCATTTTTGCATTATTGATATTCCTTGTAGGTGCTCATTATCAACAAGCAATCTTTATTTTGCCCCAAGATTAGTCAATTGTTACAATCAATCAAAGCAATATTCAACAGTTCATCCTGTAAATTTGGCTTTATTGCAGGAATTCTTTGATGACACTCAAGTATCTCATATCTCTGCAAATTCAACTTTTTCAAAACCAGTTTCCTTTTCCATCCCTCAATTTCAGATGTACAATCATACTTTCAATCAATTTTTGGCTAACGATCTGAAAAGTCATCTTAATTTAAAGAAAATGGTAGAAGCAACTAAGAAAGAAAAGAAAATTTTTCAACATCTAGCAGAACCTCTGATAGATGGACAGATTGAATTAACCCCACCTTGGCCTAGTACTAATGATATATTAACAATTGTTTCAATTAGTATTGCTGCCATTGCACTTGCATGTTGTATTTTGTTGTTCTTCAAGGTTAGAAAAATGCACATTGCACTTATGTTAATGCAAAATATTCACATGGCCAAATCTCAGGAAGTCCCTTCATTCATCTATAAAGCTTTAACCACTGCAGCACCCTCAGATTCCCAAACTTGGTTAATGGAGGAATTTTCATTGTTACATGCTTACATCATCATTGGAACTTTATCATTTATTCTAGTTGTCATTCTATTTGCTTGGCTTTATCACAGAAAATCTAGAAAACACACATTTTTGGCACTAGAGTTAACAACCGGTGGTCAATGTGTATTGGTTCCAATCATGCAGTTGTCATTGTGTCCTTCTTATTATGACATTCAAAAACCAAATATTGGCACTATTTCAATTTCGGATTTCCCCTATACCAAATTATATGCAAATTGATCAAACTTTATTGTAACAGACAAACGCACTGACAAAACAATCTCTGTTCCCAAGTATATTCAGATCAGCTGTTACATTGGTCATAAACTTAAAAACATTTTGAAACAGCCTTTCAGTGCATATGTTCTCTTGGTCCATCAAAATTATGTTTTCCATCTCTGAGTTAAGAATTTTTCAATTTCACTTATGGCAGCACACATCCTAAGAGTATTTATCAACAAAATTTTTCAAACAATCTGTATATTTTATGAAATGAATTTTTGATATTCGGAATCAGCTGTCTCTACAATTGATGAGGTTTATTTTTTTTATTTCATTGGAATCACAAGACATCCATTGTTGTATTTTTATGTATATATATATATAAGTTTTTTTTGTATAATCAATTTTTTATGTTTTGTGGACAAATTTCTCCACCTACATAATTGATTCATTGTTTCAAAAGATATATCCTCTATTATAGTGGATATTCATCAATGATATGTTCATACCTTTCATGTTCAATTTTGATATTTTGTTGTTGGTCTCCTTTTGTAGCATCTGTATATATTTTATTTCATGATTTTTATCCTCAAAGGTTACACCCTCAATTTTTTTTCTAAATTTGAGCTTTCGAGGTCGAAAGTAATTGAAGTAGGGAGGAAAATAGTCATAACAACAAATTTAATTTTTAAATGAATTTGTGGAAGGACAGATAGATTTAACGGAAAAGATTCATTAGAAATTGTATCATTATCTTTATATTTTTAACTTTTCACTACATGAACGAATATGCAATATTTAAAGAATTAGATAACTTGTTTACTGAATTTTAACAGTTCATTGTCAATTTCTCTTTTATTCATTCAAATGTCAAATGTTCAAACACATGACAGCAATTCCTCTGGACATTGTGTTGTTTATTTGGTAAATAGTTTTTTTTTTACAAAATGTAAGAAGGTGTAAATTGAGTAATCCCTAGCATGTCCACTTAATGGACCATCCATTGTATTGTGTGTAAATAGTTTACTTATCAGTCTTTGATATCCGGCCTAGTCCGAAATAGGCTTAATCAATTACGTAATCAAGTTTCATTTTTATTGTACTTTTTTTCTTTTTGCAAATGACCCACGGCTATGTACAGCTGCGCTGAGTTATGTCAATTAAACGGATAAACTGTACGGGTCACGTGATTTATCACTAATAGGTTTTTTCTTAAAATGGTAAATTTTCACACTTTTGATATTTCTGATCATCTAATACTGAATTTTGATTGGTCAATGACCTGCAATCCAAGCGTGTGGGGTCGTCGCTGGAAATTTGGCCTAACTCGGTCACTTCCATGCGACGCTCCATTCAATAAACTTGTATTCATATTTTATCATCATTTTTCTTATTTGGATTGCAGGTATGTTGCTCTCTATTTTATTTTCTATTGTTTCAAAGTTCATAAAAGTTTGATTTTAAGAAATTAATAATTTGCTTAAACGTTTATTTTTTAATTTTGGTATTTAAATAAGTTATGATTTTAAAGGAATAAGTTTCTAAATTTGAGCTTTGTCGTTTATGAAATAATTCATTATTAACCTATCGGCTAGGAGACAGAATAATTGTTTTTTTCATCCGTCTAAGTTTTGCAGTTAACACATGTATTTTTTTTAGTAAATAGTTTTATATTTGATAGTCGTAGAATAGACAAGTAAATGAAATACTTTTGTTTGTTGCATTGATGCGTGGTAAATTAGAATTTGAATTTAGCGCCATTTCTAAGTTAAAGAGACTCTTTAGTAAAAGGAGGTAATTTAAAGTTAGTGCGGGAAACAAAACACGGGAATCATATTTAGATCAAATTGTAAGTTCTCAGTAAATATTGACAGTTAAATTAGATAAAATTATACCATTAAGGCTTTCAAATCATTCATCGTTTAAGATCTTTGTAATCGCTTTTGGTTCTAATTCACATACGCGTTGTCAAGTTTTAGTTCGAATTTCCTCGACGTTAAGTCTTTGTTTATATTCTTTATATTGTTTACATTAGATTTTATTATTTTTCATATTGTTAATTAATAATACAGAGGTTATATTTTTATTACATCTTGTTTATACCTCTGTTACGGTCACCAGAGTTTTAAAATATTATACGTAAATGAACTTAAACTTTTGTAACTGGTGACTGTTGTTTATAACACTTCCATGCGACGCTCCATTCAATAAACTTGTATTCATATTTTATCATCATTTTTCTTATTTGGATTGCAGCCACGACAGATTGTGTTCAACCTATAACAACGTCAGTAGAGCTGACACCAATAAGAAATTACATCAGCGAGTTAAATTTAGTTCATCACAGCAAGCGAGTGTTCAAATTAAAGTTAAATTTCCCCAAATTTATAGTGAATTCAGATCACGTTATTAAGGACAAAAAACAAGACGTGACAATATGAAGCAATACATCATCGTTATCTGTGTTTAAAAAGGTGACAATATATTACCAAAGAAGGTGATAGTTGAGAAAAGACAAGCTTTCTTGCTAAACTATCGCATAAAAAAACCATACCGATTTGAGCGATTAGAGGTAGGTAATGTTGTGACCAGCCAGAATTAAATATCAATTTGTTCTCATCAGAAGCAATCGTGAAATACTTACATGAATACTTTTAAAGATCGATTCTATCTTCCGGGGGATTAGCATCGTAATTGGAAGAGCTGTTAAAACCCAATAAAACTCACCTCAACGTTATAAAAAGGCAATCAATTAGCACACTGTTTATAGTGAAACAAATTCTCTCTTTTAATATAACAGTTTCATCGGTCATGTGAGAAATATTCCTTCATCTGATTTTGTTAGTGATGAGAGATTATAAAATGTATCCCAAGTCAAACACAAGCTATTTTAAATGTGTCTACCTTTTACCGTTTTTATGAAGTGCTCTTGACACTTTCAATGCTGGTTTCCCCCTCCGTATTAACCGAAATCTACTCTGAAAGATGTAAAGAATATACTTTTAGCGACCAAACTACATCGTAACCCCCGCCCACACCCCCCCCCTCCCCCTTTGCTCTACCTGCAGACACTATCAAAATCCTGGTCAATACCCCTCAGTGTGCGCTCTGGACTACAAGGTACGGTTCAATCAAAAGCGTCAGGGACCGACGAGATTCCTCTGTTATTAGCAGTAAGCTGCATCAGCAGCCAAAAATCAAGAATGTCACCTGACCCAAGCTGTCGTAAAAATGATAATTCAATCAAAGTTACAAAACCATTCCAATTAGCCTGGTAATTTACTTGTCGATTTTGCTTGATTTCAGTAGCTCTGACCTAAAAACTTATGTAACACCTCACAAAGCAGGAATGACAAAGCATTTCAGTCTCCGGGTGTTAATTCTATAGGTCTCAGGTTAAGCCCCAAGCTACAGGTTAAAGAATCGGTTTAATGAGTTAATTATCTTTCTATTCGGTAAAGTGAAAACTATTAAATAAGATTAAATTAAATGAATCTGCAGATGGATAGAGCACGACCGCCTCGCAAACAAACCACATTCCTCATCATCTCTTTCAACATGACTGGCCTTTTCCTTTATACATTTAATATATTTTTTAAAAATGTGTTTAACATAGGTAACCTCTTTAATAAGTCGTCGTTTGTATCAAGTTAAGCTGTCGACGAGAGAATTTATATGAAATATTCCTTGTGAAGAAAAACAACCATAAAAATAAGTAACTGTGATGATATTGGATTTACATAAAGTTAAATGCTCCTCGATTTGTGACAAAGAAAGTTAATGATAATTTAACTAGCTAAAAATGAAGTCACTGAGAATCTTTTTGACATCGTATTTGGCAGCGGTTACCTATTCCTGGTTGTACGGGGTACAGAATTTAAATGCAAAACACCACAGATACCTATCTTTCCCCAAATCAGATCCCTTTAATCTTACACGCTGGTATTCTTTTCGAGTCGTCTTTTGCCCGTCGTTGACAGGACACGTTTTGGGGTTTCTGTACACAAAAGATTATTATACCGATCACCCATAGGCAAATGATGCGAATAATGCATTCTGTCAGATGCGTACAATACCAACACGATAGCATTGAAATCGAAAATGTGGAAAAAATATGCTAAAAATTTTACGCGGTAAATACATCTATGGAATATAGGCACTGATAAGATTGTCTAACAACCATAAGCACATGTTCAAGAGCTCCTTTATATTAAGGTATTTTTAATATTTTTTGAATGCATCATCTAAGAGGTTGAACAGTGGCGAGGTAACAAATGGGACTGTCACATGCAACCTCCTTCTCTTGTACAATAACCAGATATATCTACCCGTGGCAAACACACTGACAAGGTCAACAGCTGACCCCATCTTTTCAGCACTTCGAGTGACGTATTAGGGTTAGCGTGGTCGCGGCGCGGGGTAGGAGGAGGGGGTGAGGGGTTCACCCAGCGTGTGGCTCACTCACACGTCCACGCGACGGGGGAGATCTGGGACTTGAGATCGGTGCCATCAATGTGGATGATTCCTGTAGATAACGCCCCGACGCCTTCTGGGACAAGATACAACAGGGACACTACTTGTGGAAATTGGAGACGACGAAATTCCTTTTGTAACAATGACATTGCAAAGCGTTAATGTTTTAATTGTCATACATTAATAAATGCAGCATTAATCGGCAAATCATTTAATAGGTCCAGGTCTAATTAATATTATCTAATCTATTATTGCTCCCTACCAAATTGTAATATGCTGGAGTTCTATAGTCGAGGCGTCTCTCGGAATAGCGTACTACATCGGGGTTCCCCTCTCCATAAATTGCTGAATAACTCTGTGAACCTTCATGTTGGTCAAAACCGAATGAAACTGCAGAAAAGTGATACAGTATTAAATCCTATATCAATAGGCGAAATGCTATACGTAGCAATTACTACGATATGAACTCGATCTCAAATTCTTCTTCAAAAGACGGATGATTTGTGGATGCCTCTACATCAAAACAGATCAGCATTTAAGAATGTTATTTTTTTTAGTGACCTGAGAAATGTCACTACCAAAGGTTCCGGACCCTGTGTCGTAATTTGTCGAGTTGCTCTCGAGTAAAAATCAGAACGGTTGAATTTCAAAACTCTTTAAGATTTCGCGTATCAAATTAATTCTAATGCTCCCACGAAACTTTTCTTTTACATTAGTCATCTTACGACAGGGCTTTTGGAGATTTATATTATGAAAAAGATGCTACCAAGTCATTTCAAGGGATTTCATTCGAATGCACTATTTTGATTTCAATAAATATTTAAACGTGTTTCATTTCTGACCTTTTACCCACTTGACTTTTATATCTGGGGCAAAAAGTACATCTCTTTTTCAAAACGGAAAATTTGAGTTACATTCCATACATTCCTTGCATTTGAAGTGCGTTAGCAAATTAGAACACAAAAGTATATTGAATTTTTTTCTCTAGTCGATAAAAAAAGAAAAAAGTCACAAAAACTTAAGACATTGTGTAAATATAGATATTTCTTCATTTTAAAGTACAGCAAAATATTATTTCAAAGAATATTACTAAGTTAAACAGCGTTTAGACTGCGAGGAGTAGCCGTTGATTATATAACAAACAGCGCGCCGCCCCAATCACTGTCGGTGCGAAGTACCAGGCAAGGCCTTTTGTGGAAGTAATGCTATGTCAATAATCTGTGTAAATCCCGAACAATCTGCAGTATAATTGGTGTATATATGGTGTATATTCACGGTGGCTTAAGACTGCATTGCTACACATAACTCCCATTCCAGAAGTATTCGCCCTTCAGCCCGTCAGCGCGATAAGCAAGCAATGGAGACAGCGAGCTCGGAGAACACAGAGCCGACCTTGTTCAGAACAAAGAACAAACGCTACAGGCAGTTGCAGGCTCTGCCGGGCTGTGGCAGGTCCCTCTTTTTATCAACTATTTATTTAAACCGTCTCCAGTCTCCAAATTATCATACAAATAATACTTTAGAAATCAAAGCAAGGAATGCCGTAGTAAATAATCCTAAAAAACCAAATTTGTCCTATGCTAATCACACTATTTTTTAGAATATGAAAACTATTTCATTTGTCAGTTTATTGCTAAACTATAAGAAGTAGACAGTTTCTATTTTAATCAGGGAATCAATCAAAATTCAATAGGTGTACTAGTTTACCTGTGTACATATAATGTAATGAATTGCCGTCGTTAGAACTATTTTCGACGTATACCCCCAGCCAACCAGAATTCGGTTCCTGGAACTCGAGTTCTGGTTTTTTAACATAAGGTATTATTAATGCAAAAGTATATCTATAAAGTACATGTAAGCTCACACTTATTCATAAATCCTTTGACTACCGACACAAAAATTAAACATAACTGATGCTAAAATAATAAATTCTGGATTTGACGTGATGGCGGGTTTTTTTTGTCTGGTGGATACATGCATTTCCTTCTTTGAATAATCTAAACATACACCAATCAATTTGAATTATTTTCCATTTTTGGTTAAAACATTTTTGAGTTCGTGACAGTGTTCCTAGTTTGGTGAATCATCGCTGTGAGCCTTGATGTGCGTAATTTTATGTACTCAATCATAATTCGAAGTCTATGTATGTATGTATATTAGACAAACGAACTGTTTAAAAATTGTATACATCTTTTGGGGGCTCTAATCCAGCTTATTTGATGAATCGCTCTTTTAAAATTGATAATCAATACATGATCAGCTGAAGTAATTATGAAACCTTGAAAATAAATCATGTACACATTTGATCTTATTAATGTTCAAAATCCTCCCACAATTTATTAGTGAGGAAACGTTTTCAAAGTAATTAATCATTCTTTTCCGGTACGGGGAACTTCTGGTCTCCAGGGCGTTAATCCTATCAGGGGGAGTACAGAGGTTACATGTACGAAACTTTTCAGTTGATCCAACGGATGCATGAAATTTTTAAACCAACAAAGATTCATATACTGAAACACCCATTATGGATGGGAGAATCAGGAAATTTCATAATAACGACATTCATTCACAGATTGGCTCCCGTCACTAGTGGTGACGTCATCGACAGGTGTTCTATCTTGACATCGAGTATATGGTAATACATTCTTATTTCATAATAGAAAATATTCACCAACTGACAATAACTGACAACCATTGAATGGAATATTATGGCTGGGTAGAAATACCACGGTGCACCTGTTGTCAAAACGCCACGAGAGGGAGGAAGCAAGATTTGTTGTTATGTCAATGTGGAAGAGGTAAAACGATTAGCACGAGTTTGATAAATGCTTGATTACAATACATGAGATGCAGGATCAATTTCTGTGGAAGACACGACCTTGCAGCTTCTCTATTCTTCCTCGGCACCGCCTACCATTGAAATGTCTCTTAAAGAACCAGGACGAGTGGTTCGTATCACTGCGGATTCGCACTGATGTGCAATATCTAGTCGTATCAGGTGCCTGAACAAGGGCGAGGCTCATAAACAAGTGATTAAATGATTGCTAAATCTACACCAGATATCATCTTGTCTCTATTTGCAATGCGATAATCCATTAACAACATTTTAAAAGAAAAAATAACAATAATGAAAAACCAAAGATACATATTTCACTTACAATAGGATTTTAAATATTTCGAAAGTAGTTTCATTGCATAACAAACACCCAATGAAAATAGGTGCCAAAAAACTACTAGTATATGTCGTAATTTCAATACAAGTAACCTATTTGAGCCTCGTAATGAAATCCTCTGATCATCAGGGGTCAGGATTTAATTTTTTTGCTTCAACTCTTCTTAACTAGCTTACGCTCTTCTAAAAATTTAATAAATTATATTACTCTTTGATAGACTTGATAGACTGGGAACATAGGAAAATTTAATTCACTAATTGCCATATATTTACATAAACACATAAACGAAATGTACGTTTACAATATTTGCCAAAATCATTTGTACGCTAAATTAGAGAAAAAAATGTTAGCTTGCTTCTGTATCTATTTCCCAAACTCCAACTTCCATGCCCTTTGACATTATTTTGCTTAAACCGGTGTATATTCCTTTCAAAATGCACCCCACCGCCTCCGATTATGCCCTTCTAAGTAATAATGGAATGACTTCCGTATAAATTCTTCAGTATACGTAATCCTCTGTGTTAATTGTACAAATTATTACTCTCAATCTTTTAAAAAATCATTTTGTATTAGATCATTCCAAAAAGAAATACCTCTTTTGATCCCCTTTCATTGACTGACGTAATTTGCTATATCCTATAATTATCTCTTTAGAGGAGGCCTTGCAATTTGTGCTTTTTGGTCAAGTTTTGGTGGTAAAATTGAACCAGCAACAATAAGGTTGGATGGAGGTTTTGAAAAAACAACTCTTCTGAGAAAAACCAAATACCCAGAAATAATAAAACTTTGTATAAAAAATCTTTTAATAGAACGAAATGAACAGAAAAACCCCCTTGAATAAGATGATGAACATTGAGGGTACACCTCTTAAAAATCATTGTTAAAGCAAACCAATATTATAATGTAAGCTTGTTTTTGCCATTGCCAGTGTAAATAAAATTGAGACTATTATATGTGAAATTGATTTTAAAAATTGAGCTAGTATTAAGAATTTTCTTGAGATTCATACTTTTGTACCAAACCTGATGCCACTTGGACGGGGGGGGGGGGGGGGGGGGTTACGTTGAAAAATGCCACTTTAGAAAATAATGTGTACAATTTGTAACATCAGGTGTCAAAGAAATTACAAAACAATTAAGAATTATTTGTAGATTTTACATTTGAATCTGAGGTATTCATGAATATCGAATGATTATTCAATACCCTGTACAGCACTGAGTAAACTTGCATGATCATAATTCATGCGCGAATCTAGAAGGGTCCGGACTTAGGAAATCTACAGGAAATATGCATTGGTACCCCTTTCCCCCTATAAAACAAAACAAATTATCCTTGCACCCCAACTCCCCACTCCCACCTCCGGAAAAAATTCTTGATCCGCTCATGTAGTATCAATACATACATGTAGCTATCGGTATTTTTATTTTCATTAGCATAGTTATTAGAGACATTTGCAAGTTTTGCACCATTGCCGGTTCATTCTCATTTCAAATATCAAATATTGCAATACAGTCTTAGCACACCTATCTCATTATGGTATGATCTTAATAAATACTCGTTTCAGCGTTACATTCCATTACTTATTCGTACCTTAAAACAGAGATGAATAATTTGGGCATTTGGAACTGGTCAAATATTCAGAATACTTGTGATCTGTTGAATTTGGTCGAACACATATCACACAATACATTCTTATAAATCAAATGTTGAAAAATTGAGTTGCTGACAGTCGATAAAGCGACGCAATGATAACTACTAAAAGTCGGCGATATCAAACACAAACTGATCGTAAAATATCAAAATAATTTATAACTGAAACGAGAATTTACCAGCCTCAGTACAATAGATCTTAATTCATTTTTCTCATGTTTACAGTTAATTATCAGATTTTTTTCATATCTGAATTATTTGAAACTGGTCAAATTCGGAACTTGCCAAATCAGCATATTACTATTATATAAACATGTTCTATTGCAAATGGATGCAAGGAGAGTCTAAATCTATTATACTCTGTCCCGAGTTTTTGCTTCTACCACTTTTTGCTTGATATTTCAATAATCATAAAATTAATACCTTTGTGCTCAAACCACGTTCATCCACTAATATGAAAAATATCCAGATTATCTGTTTTGAAACGCCCCCTCTACCGCCTCAGCTTTCATTACACATGCATCAGCCATTAATAAGCCCGGATGATAACGTTGAAAAATTGCGCGAGGTATCCCGAGTACTTCCGAATGGAGAAAAGATGTAAACATTTCCCATTATAAATCTCCATAAGAAATTTGTTTTCGTTCCTGTGAACTTTTATGAGTATAAAATAAAAATTGTTCAATGAAGATATCTTGGGTACATTCCCTTTCATCGATTTCAACTGTATTTCTTTCCCAGGTATGTGTATTTTTATTAAAAAATCATCATAAAGTGATGGAAGCAATAACTTGGGACAGACTTTAACTTATTTTAGTTTGTATGGGTGTCTATATATATATATATATATATATATATATATATATATATATATATATATATATATATATATATATATATATATATATATATAAAGTTAAACACGAGTTATGAGTTCCGATTTTATATTTGAAATAGTCTTTTAAAGCATTTGCTAGAGACAATTATGTGTCTTTATTGGTAAAATATGCGTTGCTTTACGATAAGAGCTACACTTTCAATTTTTTGCTTTCCCCACAATTTAAACATACCTTAATTGCTTAATCAAACAAACCTTAATTGCTTTAAATATCAGTGACGTCCAGAACTTTTTTTTTGGGTTTGTTTTGTAATCTTAGACATTTTTTAGAGTCTGAATATACAGTCGATTTCGGAATGGATAACTAAACAATTGCCTTTAGCAATGCAACATGTAGCAATCCACGAAGGTTCTATAGCCAATGATCTATTGAAGCTGTCAGTCCATAATCAGCGTTAGATCATGTAATATGACAGATGAGTCCTCACAAAATGTCAATGTCAGAGATTAAAAGGAATTCTACAGGGGTTTATTCTAATTTAACTGAATTCTTGACATTTTACAACCCAGGGAAACATTTGATTCTATACTTGAATTGTTAATTTCTTTTAATTTGTGGAAATGAGTGACATGATAGAAATCCTGATAACGCTACAGACATTCGCGTGTTTACAGTGGACATGGAAGCACGTTGGGGCACACTTCTCTTGAAACTTTCTTTAAAATTGTTTTCCATTTTTTTTTGTAACACATGCTCTTTGATCTCCACTATAAGAGATCAATTGAAGGAATGATTGATTGATTGATTGATAGATTGATCTGCCCAATCAAAAGATATGATAGTTCGAATTACGGTATTTATTCTCATTTGACAAATTCCAAATAAACGTTTATTTGGCAATGTTGAGGGGTCCAACTTAAGTTCTACTGACCGCGATACCACTGTAGAACACACGGTTTATAAAATATTCTTAATAATTATGTATGTGGCAATGTTGTGTATGAATCTTCCTATTCTGAATGTTGCAGACGATATGTCAGACTCTGAACTATCTCCTCGTCCATATAAAACAAAGACTTAAGTGTTACACATTATGACCCGGCATGTGTTCAGCCTTTATGCCTACGATTTGCATCAGTAAGGAGAATTTAGGGTTAAGTTAGGTTCGCCCACCCTGTGTTATTTCACCTTGAAAAATACGTGGAATATTATTGGGGTTAAATTTCTGTGAAAAAGGATTTGAGATATGTCAAATTTCTGGCCGGATTGTTTTGTAAGTAAAAGCCCTCAATGCTCCATTGAATGTCTCCAAAGGTTTTATTTTTTAAAATATCCATGCGATTGAATTCTTAGGGACTCGGCTGATGTTGTATAGAATTTTTGTCGGTAATCTACATTTTCAGCAGATTCTTCGTGATAACAACCCCTAAAACACCCTGTAATGAAAGTGATAAAATATTTCAAATGCTTGAAAGCGTTTCATCCAACAAACTCTCCTCTGACAGAAATAAACATATCGTTTTGTTTATTATATACATTGAACAGAATCGTATGTCGTGCGAGTTTCTACACCAATCTTTAGCTGAATGGACCGATGTAAGGACCTATATAAAGTGTATACCATACATGTAGCTTGTTCGAAAATCGCCTAACTGCATTAGTGAATTCCAATGATTTTATGAGCGGGGTGAATAGTTGAATCAAGGCGAGTCCGCGTACATTTAGTACAGAAGGAAAAGGTTAATATATCCTAACTTAACAGGAGGTAAATTATTTTGAGATAAAAACCTGACCAAAAAAATTCATATTCAAATATATAATTCATATTACAAAATATTACAGACTGAAATAATTAGAATTTGCATTCGCTAATGGATAAATGAGGGACGCGACAGGCTGCAATTGTATGGGAGGAATTTACATTGAGAATGTCCTTTTCCCCCTAAATCATAGAACAGCTTACGATTTTTAGAAGGTGTTTGTTAGGCATTGTGCACACGCTCAATCGCGGAGACGACAATTACATCACAAAATGGCGCAGTCCAGTAACCCTCAATAGAGCATGCGCCAACTAACCTTATACTTGTATTGTAAATCTCAATTAAAATCCAATTAAAGAAATAACACCCCGTGTCAGTGTTATTTTTTTATACACTAACTATGTAAATGACATAAAAATGTGCACTTTAGGTTCAGAGAGAATATCCAGACCAAAAAGGCAGATAATTGAAAGACCTGACAGTTTAATTCCTCTGGCGATGATGTGCACATTCTTTTCAGTAAAATCAGCGCATATTTTTAATTCATCGCTTTTTTACCAAATAACATTTAAAAAAAATTTCGGGTGTTCTTTTTTTTTCAGAAAAAAAAAATTGACAAACGAAAAAAATTGCAATTCAATGTCAAATAACGATACACTTTATAAAATTGATGATTTCAACATGGGATATTCCAAAACATGACTTTTGGGAAAAAATACGTTTTTTAAAAATGCATTCTCCTTCTAACATTAGACAATATATTTAATTGCAATAAGTCACGCAGACAAAATCCGGAAATTGTATAATTTGAAAAGAAGCGATGTTTCCAATTATTTTTTCAAATTTATTTTATGTGTCGTATTTTTCCGTGTTTGCGTAAAATCGAAGTTTACAATAAGATTATTGTAAATTTGTATTGTACCAACACACAATTCAAAATCATCATTACGACATACCCTTTATTGAAAAGAAAGCTATATTCCCCGTAAATGTAAGACTTAATGTGATGTATAAAACAGCCTTGTTGGATGAAAAGAATAAGCAAGACAAAATGAATAACCTGGTTTAATGTATTTGACACTATCTCATCATCTTAAACATTGAATATTGCAAATGTATCCTTTTTAGATGTTGCTTCTTCAAGGCCGAATGAGATATCTACATTTACCCCCAGGGGTTTCAGCTTAGTTGTTAACAAAAGCATACTAGCAACCACTTAATTATGTTTTATAGGCTGGAAAATAAGAAATTAAAGTCTCTTTGAAAGAAAAACAGCTAAGTCACCTTGCCAATAATTCAAAGATTTTCAGTATCAAATTGCACTTTAATGGACGAGAAAACCTCCGACTGGAGATTGTGGGCACTAGGAGGTGTCTTTTGGAAGCCTCGTCCCACGCGCAGACGATCACATTTTCCGATGAAGCAATTAAACAAAAGGGAGAAATCGACGGAGGAGCCCCGGAAACCGCATGTGAAAATAAGGAAACCACATTGAGAAAATATTTCGTATCGAAGTTAATATAATCTATTGAATTTGGACCGGAGTCCCTGCCATATTTGGATTCACACTATTCAAAGAACAATTTGATCGGATATATATCGCCAGAACAAGGATGCAATTAGCCAAAGTGTCCACAATTTTGCTGTAGGACATATATTTATTACGTAGGACAGATATTTATTAAATGATATTGTAGAAATGGCCCATTGTAGGTGTGATGCCAGCGTCTGTGTTCATTCTTTAATGAGCCTCGGTGCTCGCCAGTCTCTTAAATGGCTGCTCGCACGTACAGGTGTGCTCGTCTAGTCACTAATTATAGTTGTAAGATGTCATTACGATCTGTGTGGTCGTAGATTTTGTCATGTAAACATATTAATTAAACTAATTTTATTGAAATAATCCTTTATTTATTAATGTATCCCTAACCCTAAGGTTACTCGGTTGACTTTGACTGAGTCAGCTTAAAACAAGAGAGAAAAAAAAAACGAAAAAAAAAGTTTCGTATCGGAATTTTGAGATTTCTAGGGAACATTAAATACGTAGCATGACCAAATGAACATAGATATATTATCTACAATAAGAAATATGTCAGCTGATTTGACACAGCTTGAGATGATTGCTGTTGTAATTGAGTGGAAACTTCGTCACAGTATTTGTAATGGTACAGCACTGAAAACCTTTAGTGATATAGTGGCCTGGGGTTCAAGGTCTTGGGGTTCATATAGATAGTTTTAATCACCCGAGGTTTCGCTTTGCTCATTCAAAACCCTTATTAGAAATGCACGACTTTGTCAACCTGTTTACTTTTATCTATCAATGAAATCTACATAAGACTATAATCCGATTCACTTGCCGAAGAACCCTATTTTGATGGGTGTTTGAAAATGTCAAAGTCTAACTACTATTGCAAAGATCAGATGCCGGTTCTTTAAAAAAGATAATTATATTTTTGAGACTATATCCTGCTAAAGATTTCCTGACGCGTGGTACTGAGACTAATGCCCGTGTAGAAATTACATGTTGTGCGCGGATCATTGTCTCCTACACAATATCATATTCAAGAAGGAAATAAAATCATTCAAATTACTACTCGTGTCGATCCGATTGAAGTATATCATTCCTCAACCCATGAATGTCTCCAGATAGATTCTTGAATACATGAGAGAAGAATCGTTTATAGAAACTAATTCATAGTTCCTTGTAACAACCCTGTACATACTGTTGGTGATGTCAGTGGTAGATATGTTATACAAAGGTCTAATCCATCCACAAGGCCATGTGAAGTGCAGTTTCTAATATGGGCCTTTCGGGACAAGATCGTTTTGTGAGGGGTATTGTCTCCTTACAAAGAAGCCCTGCCGGATTAACACACATGTAGTCACATCACACTGGGTCCAAGGACTATGCCAAGCTCGTGGCACAGAGATTGCTCCACATCTGGGTCTTTATGACGAACTTAGTAAAATGCATACATTAGATCGTCTGTGGGATTTTAGAGTTTAGAGAGCCTATCATAGGACGACTGATCATTATAATTCGGTCAAATTGCGTATTCTTTTTATGAGATTTGATTTATGGTTTAGTGCCCTTCAATAAGATTTGAGTGGGGTTTATTAGATGATTGGTGTCCATTGTTTTATCTTGACAGGAAGCTTTCCTTTCATTGAACAGTTAATGACAAACACAGTTCCCTATATATTTATCTTTGTAGAGTGTGATCATTTCCGAATTACGAAAGTTCCGTAAATCTGACAAATACAATATCTGGTGCCGAAGTTAGTATTGCCCCCCCCATCCCCACCCCCCCCCCCCTCCACCCCCCGCCGAATTGTATCCTGTCCCCTCACGTGGTGGCTCTCGTTTAATGACCATTCAGTCTTTATTTATTTTCACTAATCACGAGACCATCTCAGATAGATTTATTTTTTTTATACTGATTTCCAAGTCAAATTTATTAAAATCTTTCATGTGACCACAGGCAAAACATTGAATTGACAACTGAATTGTAGATTGTTTCAAATACGAATGGCTTTACGGCTCAACAATAAATTGTTTTGAAATTTGCATTATTTATCAAATAATTGTGGAACACAGGTGATTGATTCCATATCATTAAAAAAACCTCAGATAAAGTACAGACCCGGATAGTACTAATCACTATTCGATAAACTTCTTGAGACCATCTGTATCCTCAGAACGCATCATTAGAATGACAGCTTGGTTAGAATAACATTTCAGAATAAAACAGTGTTTATCTGTTTTAAAGAGAAACATAAAAAACGCGATATCACAAACAAATAAATCATTTCTTTAAATGTTTGCAATGGAAAGCACTTTTAAAAATTGACAAGACGCACTCTTTTTTCCATCTAAATGGTTCTAAATAAAGTCACAAGGCTATATCAATTTACACTGTGAATTTACAATCGATATTCGTGTTGAAATTAAAGTAAAAAAAAATCAAAATCAAATCATTCATAAAGTCCTTTGTCGTCGGTTACTAGTATTAATATCTGGCATTGCTTTGCTTCGAGGACAAAACACAAAAAACATCCCTTGTTAAATTAAAAACAAATCTAATTCAAAGATAATTTTAGGGCTAAATGGCGAGAAACACATTTTTCTTTTCATTGACATTTCCATAAACAAGATATCGAAGTTTAAAAATACATGCATACATATATCTTTGATTACTTGAAGCATTATGTATCAATGTAATTGAAATGATTTGTACTTTTGATGGTGATTGCTGACATCCATTACTTGTTACCAGAGCACATAAAAGTATGTCCTGTGTACCGTTCAGTTTAAGTTAGTTCTGCACCTTTTGAACCACTCAAACAACGAACATTTTATTATAACATCTTTAAATATTGATCATAAAAATGGGGAAAATATAATTGAATGATTTATACACATCAAAACACTATTTTTTTTCTCTCGCAGGGGGTTATGACACGAGAATTGCACTTTTGCACGTCTTGTGTGCTTATATAGCTTTAGTAATATAGTATCAGATTCTTATTCATATCCTGACCGAAAGGAACATAGAGAGTGGCCATCTGTAGATTTGCTGACGCAGGGATTTTCGTCTACTTTTAAAAGTTGATGGATACCCTGTTTACTTTCGGTCACTGAGCTGACAGCGCTCCTGACGTCACATGTAGGACAGAGAGGACAGTGTCAGCTCCAGAATGTCCTCACCAAGAGGTCACGAACGCTAGGAACTGTAATGTCGCATTCCAAGTACATGTACTTGTAGACCTTATCTTATCCCTGGCTCTCACAGACTCTACAAATACACAGAAATACCAGTACGCTCTTCCAAAACTAAATTGAAGCATCTGCAACATCTACTTAGAAGCGATGCACCTGAGTCAATATTATCTTGCCCATCATCCCCTCTGAGAGAGAGAGAGAGAGAGAGAGAGAGAGAGAGAGAGAGAGAGAGAGAGAGAAGGGGGAGAGAGAGAGAAATGAATTAATCCAATCGTAACCTTTTTTGATTATACAGCAAAAGGTTAAAATCTACGACCTTAAATTTTATTCTTATGCAAATTACTGTTTGTTTGATGCCGAACAACGTTTTTGTTGACAAAACCCAATAATGTAGACTACATATTAAACTTTCTTCAGTTTTGTTTATTTCGAATCAGTGAGCACAGAATACACACGTCTGTTAAATATTTTTGTTTGATTGTTTTTTTGAATGCAAAAAAAATAAATAAAAAATAATGAAATGTCATTCAATAACTGTGGTATATTGGTATAGATTTTTTTTAATTCAAACACGAATATACGTGAATTGATGCAAAAGGCAGGTGGTAATAATTACACATTGGTTTGTAATAAATGTTCATAATTATTGTTTGATTAATTCGGCGTATGATTAAAAGATAATGCCAATTATCATATTTGTACAATTGAAATGCTTAAATGCTTATAAGTATATATGAATAACGTTGAATTGTATATCTTTATCATTTGTTTATATTTTTGATATGAATTTTTTTTTTTAGAATTAGTAAAAATTACCATATGGACCAAATAGATAATGCTTTACCTTTCTTATGGAGTATACAGAAGTTCATTCGTTTTTAATTATGTTTTTCGTTTAATTAAGCGGCATACTCAAAACACCAGAAAATGCACGCAATACACCAAAAAAAGGTGTCATTAGAACCCCTGTCGAAGTCGAATATAAAACAATTTGTGACGCTGGTATGTTTTCTAATAAAATTATCTTTCTGTTAACCCCAAACAACCAAAAAGAATAAACCCGTATACACCATAGGAGCTTACAACGAAATATACGTTGATATTTACACCTATCTTTGAAACTCTATCAATTCATTCCTAAAACTGAGACAATGACGTCAGGCAATAAAGTCCGTAAATCAGTTCGTTTAATTAAAAGAAGGGAGGAATAACCCTGCTATTAATAAAACTATTTGGTAGTCTGACGTTAGTTCGAACATTACGTAGTTTCAGGGTAAAGGTTATGATTGATAATAAAAGTAATATAAGTAAAAATTAGGATATCATAACACAAACGTTCGGTAGAAATTTGAAAAAAAAGTTCACTGATTTGTTTATTCATACGCAGACAAATTGCTTTAAAATAGTTCGATGTAGAATAAGTCATAACTATATAATATAATAAATTTTTCATAAGGAAAAATGGAGGAGAATTATTCACTAAATGATGATGTTAAAAATTTATATAAACAATAATTTTATTAACTTTTGGTAACATTTTTTTTCACATGACACCTGACTAAATATATTGATGCTGTAAAATAAATTCTTTTAAAACACGTAAAGATAAAGTTATGTCACATAAAAAAGAGGTTACATGCCGAATTTGAGTCCGACGATATTTGTATGTGTAACATTCTCCAATTTATTCGCTAGATTTTTATAAGGTTTGTTCGATGAATGCAAAACAGAAGTTGAAACATTTCAAGTTGCAAAACAAAAATGTAACAAAAACTAATTTAAATGAAAATCCCCCAATCCTTTTTCCTTGAATGAAATTCTTCAGTTACATTAAATGTGCACTGCCGAACGATAGCCTGTTCTTGTTTTACAACTTAGAGTTAAAAAAAAACCGTCTGCCTGATTGAATTGGATTCGTAAACAGCACGTGTCTGTTAACACAAAACTTCTGCAACAGACCTACAATTGTCTCGTTAACTATCGGGTCACGATTCTAGTTAACATTACAAATTAATGATTAAATAAAAGAAATCATAATGAACAAAGAAGGTGTTCATGTAAAAATATAATAGTAAATAACGAGAAAAGCGTGTCCAGTAATGTGACGGGACAAATATATATAGTCACAACCGCTGTTCCATTTATTTAACTCATAACGCCATGTTTTGTTCCAGATATATTGTATAAAACATGAATTCAAGGTTTCCAGCTACTATGAATCAATTAGCATAAGAATTAATTGATATATGTGTCCATTACGCAGTGAAGAACAAAGACTTCAGTTATACCGCGTGCGTTTGACATCACAAACACACAAAGGTTCTATCCCGGCCAGGAAACGATACTTCCTTTTGCCTTGTATGTTTTATTCAAATTTCTAATTTTTACAGTTTTTGCTGACATTATAGAAATAAATATCCATTGTAAAAAAACAATGAGAGACTTGAAAACACCCAAAACGTAAGAAAATCACTCTAACCCTTTGACTTCTTTTTTTCTATTAACTACTGATCAGAATTCAAAATAGCTCCTAGATGTTCTAATATCATACAGTCAACTCCAAGAGTCACTTTCACATTTACATAATCTTGTCAACCTTTAACGACAGAGCTAGGACTGCATGGAGTAGCGTTATACGGCTTCTGTTGTCTCTGTCACTCATCACTGCTTGTTTGTTTGTTCGGGTGTTGGCGGTGTTTGTTACTGGATGTCTGCTTACTACCGTAAACTTGTCCACGTCTTGAACGCTCCAGGTCACATCAGCACTGGATTATATAGCTTTATGTCCAGATAAAGCCCAATCTCACTGTTAGCTCCGTCTATCACGCTTATCTCGACTGTCTTTACACCGTCCCACGGTCCTCCCCAGGACATATGTCGTAGATGGCTCGCAAAATATGACCACAAAAATTCTTGACTAATTCTTAAAATAACTGTTCAAAACTGAGATTCTATTTATACAAGGGTGTTGAACACTGGGTCGTTGTTTTCAATTATTGATGCTTTCTATGTTGATAATTAAGCTTTCCATATTCCATTTTGGAGTGTGGATTTTGGTTGATTTCATTGTGCCAATCAGTACGTCATGAATTTGTCGCTTTTTTTGTTAATGTTTTTATTGCCATAAACCAATAAACTTTTATGAATCGATACATACCTGTCGATGATATGTCAAGCATACAGAAACTTCCTGATGACAATTAAAAAAGGGGATTCCCTAGTAATTTATTGAAAGGTCTTAAGAATTTTTGATCAAATATGCTGATAAAAAATCGTTCAACTGACAATAGATATCGAAATAAATGAGGGAGAAAGTAAGTCAAAAATGTATTGTCGTCGAACGTCTTTTTACTGAAGACAATTAAAAACAAAGAGAAAGTTTACAAACAACTTTAAGTCACTTCTAGCTCGACTAATTGACAATAAATACCAGTAGATTATGCACATAAACATGGAGATAGAAGTAGTAATGGAAATAACCCCCTCTCTTTTTTTAAACCAAAGATCTTTTGCCCTCGCAACCCAGTTACATGCTTGTGTGTAGAGAATGTACATTTATTAAATAAAAAGTTGGTGTTGAAAATTCAGGGTTTTATGGCTAAAATTAGAAATCCGATATGCCAGTTGAATAGATATTTAAAAAAAAATCCTTTAATTTGTCAGCACTAAAGAACCTTTGATTGGTAGCATAACACCACGTTTTTTAATAATTGTACGTTTGTGATCCAATATCATGCCTAATTAAAATTTGGGTCGACATCACTTTGTGCTCTCGAGTCTAGTAGTCTTACAAGTATTTACTGTCTTCTTTAGTACATCTTTCGTCTGTGACAAACAAGTTTACACCGTACAGTGTTCAATGTGTGTGTGTGTGTGTGTGAGAGAGAGAGAGAGAGAGAGAGAGAGAGAGAGAGAGAGAGAGAGAGAGAGAGAGAGAGTTGCATGGTTTACTAAAATATTTAATATTAGAATGAGATTGAAATCTTAATGCTTTCTTTATCTGAGCCCCACAGGACTGAGTACCATGGAACCCCAAAATACCAGTCAAAGACATGAAGGAATTTCATGTCATAAAATTTCAGGATTTTAAACAGAATATGAATTCCATGACAACATTTCTAAAATAACTTTCAAATACCAAACAAATATTACTTGGAACACGTATTTTCAGTTGGTGAATTAAAGAACAGCTGTTCATAACTGGATGTTGGCAGCCTCCTGGAATTTGATACATAGATAGGGTGTTGTGGTACTTTTGATCTGAAACCACGAGTCGCCCTTTTTTTGGTTTGTAACACAATATTTTAGAATACTATACAAAGAAAAATATCTGCAGAGTCATGGAAGGAACGCATCACCATGTAAAAGAAAAATTCGAGACCTTCCTTTCTGCAATGAACAATCTATCAAGCGATTGAATATCAAGCAACATTTTAAGAACCCCCGCTTGACAGTATTCCGTGTAGCATATGCCCCATCCCTCCTGATTTACTATTTCGGGCGTATTGTTGTTTTTTGGGTTTTTTTTTTAACTTATCGACAACTATTCATAAAAATGGATAGTTTGGCACTAACCTTTTTTTAAAGGTGTGCACAAAACCATCAGTTTTCGTCCCGTAGATCCTATCAAAACATTTAAAAGAAGTCTTGTAGAGAATTATTCAAACAGAACTAAATATACATGTATGTTTTTAATAACTGTCTGTGGTCGATAATTTAATCTCGAACAAAACGTGTTCACAAATATATCATTTCGTATCGTGCAAGAAAAGTTGATCATTTCGTAAACGACAATTTTAGTTACAAATACGAACTAATTACCCACGAAGTTACCTGAAAGACAACAACATTCGTGCTTTATGGCAATACACATAGAAATAAATCCAATTGCAGCTCTTCACCACACAGGGGTGGGTAGCGGATGCCAGTATTTAATGAAAGTGACATGAAATCATTATTTTTCCATTTAGAGGAGGTTAATGCACGGATGGATTCTTTAATGCTGATATTTCATCACAGTGAACAGGGCAACATCACAGTGTGTCCATGTTATACAATCACTGCTAATGCTGTCATTGAAAACATCTCTTCCAGGTCAAAAGGTGGACGTTTACATCGACTTCCGGCATGAGCTAACCTAGTTCTGGGAAGTTTATTAACTGATGGAAAAACATATTTGGATAAAAACCACCCTACACCCATAAAGCTAAATAGAAAAAAAAAGTAAACTTCGCTCGTATTGATTCTGAAGGTATATTTTTATACATATGGTTTTAATGAGGACAATTTTGTGGCTTTACATGATTATTCATACTTTCGCAATGATATCCTTCACGCGAGATTATTTCTGCCTATGGGTTATATGATCATACGCAATTTCAAATATAAACTAAAAAGAACGAGAATATTTTGGTATTGGTCGATTTTGCTTCCAAATGATCACAGGTACATTCTATAGAACCTCGCCACTGCCAGACGGCGTTTGATGTTGTATACATTTTTTTCGCCGTGTGTTTTTTTCGCCCTAGTTTCGCCCCCATCTTCACAATATTAAAAAAAGGGAGATTTTAATTAAGACAGGAATACACAGTCTATAGAAGTCAATAAAAAATGTTTCGAATTCGCCCAGTCGTAAATTCGCACGGCGACATGCATCAAGGGCGACAGGTGCGAAAATAGAACGGGGACGAATATTTCCATGTATACGGTAGGTTTCCGTCTTTGCCAGTGTAAACCATTGCCAAACCGACACAAACTTTATCTAACTCATTACAGTTTAAGCTGCTGTTATACTTTGCTTTATAGTTCATCAAAGTATCTAATGTGACTAATTGTCCCGGTTTTATCAAAATCACTTTTGTACAGCAAAGTTTTGTGATAAAATTGGTACGTGTGAAAAAATTAATGCAATATGAAAGAAAAAAATGATGATATCGTACGGAGTGCGCTAATATTTATATCATATCATAGCTGAATCCCTGATGGAACTCGGATAATAGTGATAATAGAAAGATATGTTGTGGGATGGCTAGTCTTCATTGTTTACTGTGTGTTTAGGGTATGATGGGTTAACATCAAGCCCTGCTGGTCCACGCTGGGCGCTGACTCTCTCTCCTGACGTGGAATTACTTTTCATGCAAGGATCCAACGCTGTCTCATTGTACACCGGTATAATCCATTACAAGTCTGGCCGAATCAATCAGAAACACGACACTTTTCATTTCACCTCCATCGCCCAAGTTTCATTAACATTTTAATAATATGCAAAATTTGTTTGAGACATTGTTTTTAATGTTGTTAAAAGGTGTTGCTCTTAAAAAAATTAGAATTTTTGCAAGTAAAGGTGTGATATCATTTAGTGTTTCCTTTGGGTGATTCATTTGTGAGAGTTATTGAGACTCGTGATACAAATTCTGACTGTGCACTATAGCATCACACTGATTGTTTAAAATCCATCATTAAAAAGCAGACACGGTGTTTCTCTAATAATGACCGAGTACCCAGTGCACTGAAGATTAAATCATAGGTGTACCGATTCACCATGACGAAGTTGTTTAGAAGTAAAGTCATATTGAAGTGCTAATGCTATCTTCTTTTGAATTTTGATTTTTCATTGTTTTGAATAATGGTGAAATATTTGACCAAAGACAAAGGTTCATGTATTACCGTTGATTCCAACTGCATTGTCATCAATGTAATGAACAAGATTGCCAATGGCATGATTTTTTAGATTCAGTAAACTTTTAAAACACTCAAAAAATATTGTTTTTCTTAAGAAAAATATGATTAAAGTATGAACCTCGGTGGTGAGATGCTTGGTAATAAAAAAGTTTGACAATAAATATCATCTTGCCGTAATCTGTCAAGATAGAGGCGATAACTATCTACCATGGAATGCACCAACCTCCATTTGAATACGCGTTGAGATCGAGGTCGTTTTGGATGGTGGATCGCGGTCGTATTGGATGGTCGGTAAGAAATCTTTGCACACCAACAGGCATCTGTTGATCGCAACACCGAGAGACGCACGGAAAACAGCACCTCAGTTATCTGAAAAATCTTTGTCAGGCTATTTAGTTTCTTGGTGGTGATTTTTTGAAAAGAAATATGTTTTGTGCGATGGTAAACTTAAACCATACTGAAGAAATCAGTAAAAGCCGAATTTTTCTTTTAATTTTTTTACTACTTATTTACAAAATAGAGCATAACAGTAAGTAGTGACAAGAGGTTGCTGACGCAAATACAGCAAATTATATCAATGACCACGATTAATTTCAAAACACACATTCCAACATAAAGTGACTGAAATAAAACGACTTGATAAATATACATTGTATAGTTTAACATGTAATTGTGCGTAAATTTTTGTAAATTTGATGATCCATTTGAAATAAGATACATATCATCTAACAAAGCAATGTTAACTTCTGCGGTTAAACTCATGGCATGTAGGTATGGCAACATGTTTTACGACCTACAAATGTTTGTTTTGAAAAGAAAAATTTGGTTCTCCTCCAGTTTGAAACTCAACACCAAAAAATCTCACGCGAGAACGTAACACACACCCATGGCAAAGTCTGTCCCCTTAAGGTTCCCGGGATCTGTAGGACCTGGGATGTTTACTTTCGGATGGCTCATGTTTCATCCATACTTACTATCTTTTCCCTGATACCAATGGTTTCACTTCCGATTCATTTATTCCTACATCTGACTGCCAGTTTTACCCCCATTCATCTGGTCGCCTAAATCTCTGACAATGTCCGCCTTTTACCCAATGTATACCATATATCTTTTCCGTTCAGAGAGTTTTTGCTGCATCATGATCTTATTCAACAGTGCGTTTGGCTGTTGGCTACTTGGACAATTTCTAACACTACAGGGTGCATATTTTGTTATTTATAAGCGGGGTCTTCAACATCATATGACAATTGCACGGGGCATAGATAATCCACATCAAATCTCGTTCTTAACATTTCTGTGGTTGCCAGTTATTAATTTTTTTTGACGGATGTTAAATTCTGCTACAAAACAAAGCTGATAAAACATGTGAATTCATTTATTTATTCACATTTTAAAAATTAATTGTCGATGAGTTTAAAACAAAGAGCACATATATTGTGGAATATACCTAAAATTTTTTAGCATAATACTAATAATATGGGACATAAACTATTTTTAGTAATGAAAAAATCCAAATATTTTTGATTTAAGATTTAAACATTTTTCTCCTATCCTTAAAATATACTTTCCCCCCTATAACCTTTTACAGAGGTCTTGATTTATCACTGTGATAAAAAAGAAATGGTAACGACAGTCCCTTAACAGTCTGTCTTTCTTATACTAAATTAATATACATTTGTAGCTGCTAACAAACGAAATTGCGAATGAATTGCAAGGAAAACAGAGATTATGAAATACGAAGTTTGAAAAATATTATGTTTGAATTGGTAAAAGGAGCTATCTGGACAGGGATACGAAAAACACCAGCAGCTGAACATCCCCTATCACAATTGGTATTAAATGATGATGAGATTTATTTGTTCAGCAAATACCTCGAGTGTTACAGAAAGCAACTTTCAATTTCAACAATACACAAATGTTGTGCTGAAGAATGACATAGCAAAATATTCCTATCAAAAACCAACCGGTCACTTTGATGGACGAGTGTGCGGGATAATGGCGGTCAGGTAGCAGTAATGATTTGTAAATAGGCCCGCATACCTGTTCTTTGTTGCCCGCAGTCCACAGATTCCTTCAAAGATCAAAGCCCGTTAGTTGGAATACACCACAGTCTCTGTACAAGTACCTGTAATTTTAACACAAAAAACATACACTGTACATAAAAACCACGTCTTAGTTTTAAAATGGGTATAAAATGAGATTTATCTCAATACGTTTTTTTTTTAGAGCTTTATGAGGGAAAAACAACAGGAAAAAAGTTAAAAATCGATTTTATCTGCGGTACTTTAGATTAATAGCTGAAAATCACCTAAAAGTAAAATGTATGGCCCAAATCAGATAAAATGTAATGTTTACATTTTAATGAAATTATATTTTTTGTCTACTGTAGCAAAAATGTGTCAATAGTTTGCCGATCAAAGGATTTTGTGTGTGTTTTTAGGTCTGTGCAGGTAGCATGTAGCTCGGAAATGAATGAATGTGCATTTCAGACATGAGTAAATAAATTCGAGCACGATAATGAACAGGAAATTTTACATATAAAATGCCCTTGTTTTAGATAAGATGCAATAATTAATAACCGTACACTCAATGAACTTTACATTTAATTTACTCAATGTATTAATTTTCTTTAACTGTACAAGTTATTTTTTAAAGAAACTTCCATTCAAAAAGTGTCGTTGGCAAATGCGACAGAAGTTATTTGTTCACTCTCCAGAATTTTTTTTTGTTCAAAAAGCTATTTCAAAGTTGTTTATATTTAGATTTCACACCGAAATTGATCCACATTTATCAATAAGCAAACACGATTACTTTAATGAAAAGAAATCTTTGAACAGATTTATCAACTTCTCGACAAATAAGGTCCTAAAGCTGTTTAAATCAGCATTAAGAAAATAGTTCCGTCCTGAAAGACCCCTCGATGTAGCAAAATAGGTTATCTGTTCTACAAAAGCCAAATTTGGAAAAGAAAAAAACGAAAAGAAAGTAAAGGCGAAAAGAAAATGAAAGCCAGTACTGTCATTTAAATGGAAAACTGTTTCAGTCAATTTTTTCATCACCCTACTCCTTGGTTAAAGTATAAAAATAATCTGACAACTGTTATCAAAATTATTTCCACAGAAATTTTAGATCTCCCTCAATGCAAATGGGAATGCCTTTTTAAACATGTCCAATTTAGGTCAGCGCCGCTTGTCACTCAAATGTTTTTGTGCAATATTAAATCCACGTATTGGATAAGATGGGTGAAAGGTAGAAATATTTTACCTGAGAGTCGCAATGTTATGTCTTTGGAGTTAACAAATATAATTTTGACGCAAATACTAATACAGTAGCGGGAAGGAGAGAGGCAGGTAAGACGACATATTATAGTTGTTACACACGACAGACAGATGCCAAGTATAAATCACATATCATCTCTTTCTATTTTTAGGAAAATGATTATTGGAAAGAAACGTCTTTCCTCGATGGATTATTGGTTGTAGAAGTAAGTGTGCTTCAATTACATTGTATATCGTCCTATTATTAAAAAAACAACATTTAGAGATAGATTTTTTGCAAACTGTTCGTTTCAATAGACCTTTATATTCTAAAAATGAATCGGGTGATTCATCTTTTTTTTCAATTTCGAATCAAAAATGGAAACGAATGAACTTTTGTGGTCTATTTTCTTTATCATTTTACAAAAAATCTGACTTTTATTAAGAGAGAGAGAGAGAGAGAGAGAGAGAGAGAGAGAGAGAGAGAGAGAGAGATTTTCACATTAGCAGAGTTTTTAAATAACTTTAAGGGGGTATGTAATTCATGTAGTGGATTCAGGTTGCATGTTAATATGTATACATACTTATGCAGGTAATAGGATGGAAGTGTTTCAAAACGCAATGTTTAAACATTTGACATTATGTTATCTCTTGAAGTGAAAATATTCTGCTTTGCCGAGTTCAAGATTGTGTACATTGCATTAAATGCTACGTTAGATCTCCAGAAACTTGTGCAGACTTTCTTTGATCTTTCAGTTAAATATTAAACAAGGTCCAAGTTGCAAACGTTCGCCTCGATTGCTTTTTATTCCAGACAAGTAGATATCCAAACCCTCCCTTTTTATGATTAAAGCGATTGTCAAGGAAAATTCTAAAAAAAAAATATCAAAGTTTGTGTACCACAAAAATATGCATACACCATGGGAAATGTATTATGACAATTTTATTGTAACATATATGTATTAATATAAAATATGTGTCACAAGGTTTCATTTAACTATAATTATAAATACAATTCACATTTTTTTAAATGCGACTTTCGATTTTGCGGAAAATACTAGTATATAAGGTAGTTAAAAAACCCAGCATAAACTTGCAGTAGGATCGTGTTTACAAGTCGTTGTCAGCCAAGCTCAACAGACGATCAACGACATCAGCATTGTATGGTATATCGAGCTGCATTAATTGTATGTTTGTGCTCCAACGACTTGACATTACACCATGGGGCCAGATATCACAATTATGTCAAAACTCGGGTTTAGTTCCTATAGCACGCTTATGGCGACACCATTATCGCGACAGACGAGCGAGAATGGCTGCTTCAATATCTATATTGCCTAGTTTGTACAACTTAAGTAAATGTTTCAGTCTACATTGAGGTCCCAAGAAAAAAAAAGGCCGAAAAGCCGACAGTCTTGAAAAAAAATCAGGCGTTTAAAAGGGTGGCCCAATCGTTCTGATAATGTCGCTGATCCTGCACAGACAGATAGCCGTCTCTGGATTGGAATTTCCGGAATCTGCACTTTAGATGATTCCAGTTAATATTGGTTCAGTTGCGCGAAATTTAATATTTTATTAGGGACCCGATATGATTTCAATTTATTCATGTCAAAATTGTATGAAGTGTTGACTACGCCGCACTGTGAACTTGATACTAAATGGGTGGACCCAAGTAAAAAGTGTATGCAATTTCAGATGATCTGTCGTTTCTGAGCCATCAACCAATTTGTACTGAAACAAGGAGTTGTGTTTGTTTAACAATATGTCTTACTTTTCGTAATCTCTCGTAATTTTACACGCAAATTGCAGTCTTATAAACTGTCTGTTGTTTCATTTCGTTGGCAGATAAATACGGATGTGTTCGATGTCTTTTACAAAATAGAGCAGCGAATTAAAAGGAGAAAAACTAAAAGACGGCTTTGAGATCGCGTCGGGTATCTGCGCTTTTCATGAAAGGAATGTCTTATATGTTCCAATCAAGGTTGACATTGGCCTTCAGCGAGCTCCTTTGACATCACATAAAAAGCGGGCTGAGTGACTGATGACACGGATCGGGATTTGTTCCCAGTAAAGGATTGATTATGCAATCCTCGGGATTCCTTACCTGACATGCATTTTTCTTACCTGTTTAATTTCATATGCGTCTTTTGTGCCAATAAGTATGAACAAACAAATTTTAAATGTAGGAAAGAATTTGAAAGCGTTAATTGCAAAAGACAAAACTATGACATAAAGTTAAAATTGAAAATGATTAAAGGATTGGCAGACAGTTCCTAATATTTGAAATGCATAGAGTTTCAAATTCCTGGACTCTTTAAAGCGGAAGGGGATAGTAGGTTAAACCGGGGGTCTCTTTTTGATCCCCTAGAGCGAAATTTCACAGCAGGTGATTTTTTAGTGGATTACTTTCAGTTTTCGACATTTTACCTCACAGTAAACAACATCCACATAGCCGCTACATGACAGTCTTCCAAGGAACACCTGGAAATACTTGTCAATCGCTCAGGTTTTTCTTTTTGTAAGTAATTTTAAAACCTATGCATCTTTAGTTAAATTTCAAGTACGCACTCGCGCATCAACACTCGTTTTTAAAGCCACATAACCTACGACACACTTGAAGAATAAAAGCGTTTCACTGCCATGGCACACATCTTAAGAATGTGAGGCATAGGATACCACATATAAAGGAAGCTGATGGACAACAATCTAGCCGTCAGAACTACCTTAATAATTTAGATATATTTTTGGCCATACACTTTACATTAGTAAAGAAAAAATTCCAATATTTTAGCTTTAAAAACTGAGGTCTTCGTTGTAAGGAGATTAATAATACCAAAAATGTCATCGTCAAACAGCCCTCTTAACAGTGCAATGTGGGACTTAATACAACACAATGGGCGACTTAATACAACACAATGTGGGACTACATACAATACAATGAGGGACTTAATACAATACAATAAGGGACTTAATACAATGGTGGACTTAATAAAATACAATGGGGGACTTAATATTATACAATGGGGGACCTAATACAATACAATGAGGGACTTAATACTATACAATGAGGGGCCTAATACAATGGTGGACTTAATAAAATACAATGGGGGACTTAATATTATACAATGGGGGACCTAATACAATACAATGAGGGACTTAATACTATACAATAAGGGACTTAATACAATGGTGGACTTAATAAAATACAATGGGGGACTTAATATTATACAATGGGGGACCTAATACAATACAATGAGGGACTTAATACAATACAATAAGGGACTTAATACAATGGTGGACTTAATAAAATACAATGGGGGACTTAATATTATACAATGGGGGACCTAATACAATACAATGGGGGACTTAATACTATACAATGGGGGACTTAATACAATACATTGGGGGACTTAATACTATACAATGGGGGACTTAATACTATACCATGGGGGACTTAATATTATACAATGGGGGACTTAATACAATACAATGGGGGACCTTAAACAATACAATCGGGGACCTAATACAATACAAAGAGGGACCTAATACAATACAATTAGGGACCTAATACAATACAATGAGGGACCTGATACAATACAATGGGGGACCTAATACAATACAATGGGGGACTTAATACAATACAATGAGGGACCTAATACAATACAATTGGGGACTTAATACAATACAATGGGGGACCTTAAACAATACAATGGGGGACCTAATGCAATACAATGAGGGACCTAATACAATACAATGAGGGACCTAATACAGTACAATGAGGGACCTAATACAATACAATGGGGGATTTATTACAATACAATGGGGGACTTATTACAATACAATAGTGGAGTTAATACAATTCAATGGGGGACTTAATACAATACAATTAGGGACCTAATACAATACAATGAGGGACCTAATACAATACAATGGGGGACTTAATACAATACAATTGGGGACTTAATATTATACAATGGGGGACCTAATACAATACAATGAGGGACTTAATACTATACAATGGGGGACTTATTACAATACAATGGGGGACTTATTACAATACAATGAGGGACCTAATACAGTACAATGAGGGATCTAATACAATACAATGGGGGACTTATTACAATACAATGGGGGACTTATTACAATACAATAGTGGAGTTAATACAATTCAATGGGGGACTTAATACAATACAATTAGGGACCTTATACAATACAATGAGGGACTTAATACAATACAATGGGGTACTTAATACAATACAATAGGGGACTTAATATTATACAATAGGGGGCCTAATACTATACAATGGGGGACTTATTACAATACAATGAAGGAATTAATACAACACAATGAGGGACCTAATACAATAAAATGAGGGACTTAATACAATACAATGGGGGACTTAATATTATACAATGGGGGACCTAATACAATACAATGAGGGACTTAATACTATACAATGAGGGACCTAATACAATACAATGGGGTACTTAATACTATACAATGGGGGACTTAATACTATACAATGGGGGACTTAGTACAATACAATGGGGTACTTAATACTATACAATGAGGGACTTAATACTATACAATGGGGGACTTAATACAATACAATGGGGTACTTAATACAATACAATGGGGATTTAATACTATACAATGGGGGACTTAATACTATACAATGGGGTACTTAATACTATACAATGGGGGACTTAATACTATACAATGGGGGACTTAATACAATACAATGGGGGACCTAATACAATACAATGGGGTACTTAATACTATACAATGGGGGACTTAATACTATACAATGGGGGACTTAATACTATACAATGGGGGACTCAATACTATACAATGGGGGACTTAATACAATACAATGGGGGACTTAATACTATACAATGGGGGAATTAATACAATACAATGAAAGACTTAACAGAATACAATGAGGGACCTAATACAATACAATGAGGGACCTAATACAATACAATGGGGGACTTAATACAATACAATGAGGGACCTAATACAATATAATGGGGGACTTAATACAATACAATGAGGGACCTAATACAATACAATTGGGGACTTAATACAATACAATGGGGTACTTAATACAATACAATGGGGATTTAATACTATACAATGGGGGACTTAATACTATACAATGGGGTACTTAATACTATACAATGGGGGACTTAATACTATACAATGGGGGACTTAATACAATACAATGGGGGACCTAATACAATACAATGGGGTACTTAATACTATACAATGGGGGACTTAATACTATACAATGGGGGACTTAATACTATACAATGGGGGACTCAATACTATACAATGGGGGACTTAATACAATACAATGGGGGACTTAATACTATACAATGGGGGAATTAATACAATACAATGAAAGACTTAACAGAATACAATGAGGGACCTAATACAATACAATGAGGGACCTAATACAATACAATGGGGGACTTAATACAATACAATGAGGGACCTAATACAATATAATGGGGGACTTAATACAATACAATGAGGGACCTAATACAATACAATTGGGGACTTAATACAATACAATGAGGGACTTTATACAATACAATGGGGGACTTAATACAATACAATGAGGGACCTAATACAATACAGTGAGGGACCTAATACAATACAATGAGGGACCTAATACAATACAATGGGGGACTTAATACAATACAATGAGGGACCTAATACAATATAATGGGGGACTTAATACAATACAATGAGGGACCTAATACAATACAATGAGGGACCTAATACAATACAATGGGGGACCTAATACAATACAATGGGGGACTTAATACAATACAATGAGGGACCTAATACAATACAATTGGGGACTTAATACAATACAATGGGGGACCTTAAACAATACAATGGGGGACCTAATGCAATACAATGAGGGACCTAATACAATACAATGAGGGACCTAATACAGTACAATGAGGGACCTAATACAATACAATGGGGGATTTATTACAATACAATGGGGGACTTATTACAATACAATAGTGGAGTTAATACAATTCAATGGGGGACTTAATACAATACAATTAGGGACCTAATACAATACAATGAGGGACCTTATACAATACAATGGGGGACTTAATACAATACAATTGGGGACTTAATATTATACAATGGGGGACCTAATACAATACAATGAGGGACTTAATACTATACAATGGGGGACTTATTACAATACAATGGGGGACTTATTACAATACAATGAGGGACCTAATACAGTACAATGAGGGATCTAATACAATACAATGGGGGACTTATTACAATACAATGGGGGACTTATTACAATACAATAGTGGAGTTAATACAATTCAATGGGGGACTTAATACAATACAATTAGGGACCTTATACAATACAATGAGGGACTTAATACAATACAATGGGGTACTTAATACAATACAATAGGGGACTTAATATTATACAATAGGGGGCCTAATACTATACAATGGGGGACTTATTACAATACAATGAAGGAATTAATACAACACAATGAGGGACCTAATACAATAAAATGAGGGACTTAATACAATACAATGGGGGACTTAATATTATACAATGGGGGACCTAATACAATACAATGAGGGACTTAATACTATACAATGAGGGACCTAATACAATACAATGGGGTACTTAATACTATACAATGGGGGACTTAATACTATACAATGGGGGACTTAGTACAATACAATGGGGTACTTAATACTATACAATGAGGGACTTAATACTATACAATGGGGGACTTAATACAATACAATGGGGTACTTAATACAATACAATGGGGTATTTAATACTATACAATGGGGGACTTAATACTATACAATGGGGTACTTAATACTATACAATGGGGGACTTAATACTATACAATGGGGGACTTAATACAATACAATGGGGGACCTAATACAATACAATGGGGTACTTAATACTATACAATGGGGGACTTAATACTATACAATGGGGGACTTAATACTATACAATGGGGGACTCAATACTATACAATGGGGGACTTAATACAATACAATGGGGGACTTAATACTATACAATGGGGGAATTAATACAATACAATGAAAGACTTAACAGAATACAATGAGGGACCTAATACAATACAATGAGGGACCTAATACAATACAATGGGGGACTTAATACAATACAATGAGGGACCTAATACAATATAATGGGGGACTTAATACAATACAATGAGGGACCTAATACAATACAATTGGGGACTTAATACAATACAATGAGGGACTTTATACAATACAATGGGGGACTTAATACAATACAATGAGGGACCTAATACAATACAGTGAGGGACCTAATACAATACAGTGAGGGACTTTATACAAGCGATTTTTCAACACGATTCTCAGGAAATTATTGGTATAGAAATAACAAGAAAACCATTATTCTAATTTATTTTTGGGTAACTTAAAAAAACACCGTATTTAGACAGTAAAATAAGAAATACACTGTATAGGAATCAATTTTGTTTCTGTTTTCCATTACAGTTTTCATAACAATAGTGTCAAATGTACGTTCTTACGCTTTGTACATCTGTATATGTATAAGGGTAGCTTCTCGTTCATTAATTTAGAAAAGGTATTTATATCCTTGACTACATGATGTATTGCACCTTATGACATAAAAAAATATCTATTAATTATTTTATGCTAAAAATATTTCCAGTAAAAACATATCTGGTAGTGAAAGAAAATTGTTTCATATATCAAACGATTGGATTTGTTTTGCTCAATCATGACCCCATGTGATACGATTTTTGCAGCGGCCTCGATGTGTGTTGTGTGTGGATCTGCTAAATACCCCGTAGACATCCATCTTTTGACAATAATGGAGTAATGTTTGTTTTGTCTGTTATTTGTTACAATTGTAACTTGTGATAATATTTTGATGTCCTTCAGAGGAAACAAACTTACCTAGGCTAGAAGATTTACTACCGAGATATACCGAATTTAGAACGGGTTTTAGCGCGACCTGTTATGGTCACTGCTATCCTGGCCTAAGCTCCTTGTTTGCTTCCTATACCCTCGTTTATCATTCAATACAGACGAAGGCAAACAAATTCAGATAGTGTATCTTGTAGGAATAAGCACTTAACACTTCTAGAATGATAAGTTCCTATCGTAATTCACTGACCACGGATAGAACAGCTTGACATGGTCCTACTGCACTGGTTTTCCATACCAGCATGGGTGTTCTATCATAATGCCTTCTTCTCGATGTAAATATTAAGCACAATAACCTTATGTAACAAGAGGATGATAAATTTTTAATTGTCTTCATAAAATTGTCAGTATTAAACCTCAACCCTGACCCTTGGATCACGAAAACCGGAAGAGGGGGTAACCTTGTGTTCCTGCGGAGGGGTAGTGTACCTGCTCTGTGTCAGCTGTGACAGGAAGGAATTTGTTGGTCATCTTTCTCGGGATCTGATGGGGCACACATGCACATGCTGCTATCTTATCCCCCAGACCTACCCAGCACTACTACAGTGACACCGCTGTCAGCATAGCTGTATTATTCTTTGCATCGTGTCATTGAATGTAAATACGGACTTTCAAGGGCATGCTTCCCAAAGTCGGTGGCCTTTGAATGCATAAATCAAGATATTCCCTAATGACTATGTAAATACTGATGTTTTAAAGTTTTGCAGTCAAACAGTGGTGAAAAGAAACTCGTTAACATAGCATATGACAATTTATGTGTGACCACGTGGCCAAAGAAAAACAACGAAAACCACAATCCGGAATTAATTGACCAGTATGCATGCAAAGTGGATTCCAACAAAACTTCATTCAATTTGTTTTAATTTGTATTCGTGAACCGCCGTGCTCGTCGTTTGCTTGGGAAGGAGTTGGGGATATTTTACCCCCTACATTCATCACTTTAATGTGCAGACACAAATAAACATACCACCTAGCATCATCCCATGCATTCTGTTACGCAATACAAAGAGCCCGGGCTGTCTGTTTTTGTTACCTGTGCACAATTTACAGGTGTGTTTACGAACATATCATTTGTCCGTCTGCTGGATCCTTTCATTGTCGTTTGAATTATTTCTTTGTGTGTAGTACTACAGCGTCGCCCCTAACATCTGGAGATGCATTCCAGATCTGTTATTTTCCTGAGATGCCAATTTAAAAAAAAAAATAACGTTAGAATACGACAGCGTGTTCTGAGGAGATTTAATCCGTAAACATTTTTAAAAAATACATAAGATCTTGAAATAAGAGAAATATCAAAAGTTCGTGATGTTTCTACAACTTTATAACTTTGATAATATTTCTTTCCTGTTCTTTTTATAATAAATGTGTAATTTTTCATTTTTGACTTCAACGTTTCAGATTTGGGTTGTAAAACTGTGACTTATTTTATTCAAAGAAATGATAAGTTTTCGTCATAAATTGGGTCAAAGAAGATGTACCATTTTAGATGATAAGGTAGCTTATCAATGAAAACGTTACAAGAGGTCATGGGAATTTTTCTAAATTAGACACGTAAGTTAAAAATATGAAAACTGCATGACTAGAACATTTCTAGAACTGAAATACAAAATACGCGTGTATGCTCCTGACTCTGTATAACTATTTTTGACAGTTACGATTAATATTGCGTAATAAAACGCTCTCATATGAATGATAAACCGACAAATTTGAGCGCAAATTAAGCTAATGAATTCTAATTAAAATCATATTTTGTGGTTAAGAAACATAGAGATGTTGAAAATATTACCAAGAACCATTAAAATGTTTGACAGAGGTGAAAGAAGAAAGAGTTTAGAAACAAAATTTACGTCAGTATATGCAGAGAGCAGCCCAAACCCCCATGAGTGTAAGATAGGAAATATTTTATTATGGGTAAAGTCTCTTCCACGTTCTATATGTCACAATGGCTAGTTTACGGCTGTGTTTGGTAAGGTAAGATGTTCTAGCACTTGAATGAGTGACAAACATTGTAAAGCCCACAGTCACTTGCCCAGATTTTCGTTAGTAGTGTGTCAGGTTCGTGGAGGACTCGCATAAAGTGTAGGCTCTTACAAGTGCTACTGTCGAATGGATTTCGTTCGTTTCGCTTTGATCTAAGAGTCCCAGGCCAGGTATTGGCTTGGAGTTAGGAAGTGTTGTAATTTGTTGTGTCTGGATACTCTTGACGTCTTTCATGGAGTGACAGGTTCCCACTTATGCTTATTAAAAAGTTAACAATGACCCGGACCCTCCACGGATCGCCACCAGACTAAACAATGGCTAGGAGAGATGTACTTTGAAGTTTCTAAGTAAATTATGGCCGTTTCTTAAAATCACAAAGTGCATTTCATCCGCCTGTATTAATGAGTAGGTTACAAGCGTGGGGAAGAGGCGTGAGGTCGTGAACCCAGGAAACTGGAACAACTTACAAATCCTAAATGCCAGAGATGCACTGTCATGCACCTCTAAATTTACTAGTCGCCCAACGTATAATGGTATATAATGGAATTTAAATGTCATGAGTTTAATTTTTTCATCAAATATTTGAGTGTAGACAAACACTTGGTTAGTAGTAAAAAGTTGTTGAAATTCTAAAAAGAGCTTGGAATACTAGCAAAAAGGAAAGATTATTAACTACTCGAGAGAGGCTCAAAAGAAGAGATCGGTGTAATTTCTTAATTATGAGCTGCTTGGGTACAGTGCTCAACAAGCATACCATACATTGCTGAGCGATTGATAAAAGAACGCGTTGTCGAACACCTGTCCGATATTGACAATCAGAACAAATATGGTAAAAGAAATCACAAATCTAGTTAATACAATTCAGAATGATTTGTAGAAAGTATACGTAATTGTTGTTATTTTGAGGAATCCCGAAGTGAATCCTCGGTGTGACATTATGGAGAAGGCCAAGTCCTTAAACACACGCTACAGAAACAACCTATACTTTTCACAGATATGTGTCAAAATTTCATACTTCTAAAATAAGATTGAAGTTAGTCTGACTTTGTAAACAGACACGTGGGGTCAAATGGACAAATCCACAGGGGGCATACAGTGGCAAGTGAGGTCAACATTTGAACAAAGGACAAAATAAGGCTTCAATGTTTGTACTATGTTCCATCAAAGTATTGCTTTTGACTTTTTGTTGCGTAAATAGATATACACATTTCTTTCCATTTGGTTAATTCTTATCGGCTTACTTGCGGTATAACAACTTAATTTGTATTCAAACTATTTGGTTAACACGTTTGAAGAATGAGAGAAGCGCTCTGGTAATTTATCATTCTTGAGAAATGTCCCAAAACCTTTAGTTTTTTCACTGTGTCTATAAATCCTATAGTATCATCCCTGTATCTAAAATCCTATAATATCATCACTGTGTCTAAAATCCTATAGTATCATCCCTGTATCTAAAATCCTATAATATCATCCCTGTATCTAAAATCTTATAATATCATCACTGTGTCTAAAATCCTATAGTATCATCCCTGTGTCTAAAATCCTATAGTGTCATCCCTGCATCTTAAATCCGATAATATCATCACTGTGTCTAAAATCATATAATCTCATCACTGTGGCTTAAATCCTTTAGTATAATCACTGTGTCTATATATACTATAGTATCCTCACTGTGTCTATATATCGTATAATAACATCACTATGTCTAAAATCCTATATAGTATTATCACTTTAAAAAAAATAAAACTATTGTGATATCATCGTGTCTAAAAGCAAATTGAGTACCATCGCGGTGGAACCTGTGGAAATAACAACGCTCCAAATTCTAGCTGCTTCAACCCACCTCCCCAAATAAAATTCTGGCAAAGCAAATTAATGATTAATTACAAAATGAAAACATTCGACTAGAAGAAAATCTCTCTCTCTCTCTCTCTCTCTCTCTCTCTCTCTCTCTCTCTCTCTCTCTCTCTCTCTCAAAAGTCATGATAAAGAAAGGCCCACGATTCTGAGCCGTATTAGGACAATTTTTCAGTAGATGACTGGGCCTGATCTTAAATACCTAAGATATTTGAAAAATTATCAGGGAAACGTCTGTCTGTGACCTGCTAGTGGGCTTAACATCACGATCATATCTTGTATTCTTAACAAACGTACAAACATTGCAATAAAATTTGTCCTTCCACTAAACCTAACCATTTACATAATCGCTAAGAATGTGAAGCACATGTAATAGAGTGTTAAACTTCACTATTAATATTCATAATGCCCTTAAGTATATATATAAACTACTCGAGAGGCTTAAACAACATATTGCTGACAAATGATTAATAAAAAGTATTCCGTTCTTCAAATTTTAAAACCATAGGTTTGAATTTGTTTAATGCTTGACAATCATTGATGAGATCTTGACTAAATTACAATGAACTTGAATTTTAATGAGATTAACACAGGATTATGATAATCCGGATTACAAAGAGTAAAAAGTTAATGTAGGAGGCGATCACAGTAAACTGCCCCGTTTCCTTTGACAAGTTTTATTTAAACAGATAGCGCCACCAGACGTTAGAATTGGTCTCTCAGAAAATTCAACGTCTAGCTATCGGATTAGTATTTGTAAAAAGGCATCATTGCCTTCAATCTGAAATCAAAATTTACACCTGCAACAAATAAGGGTGGCAACTTTTGTAGCCAGTATCGCTCTGTTGTAAAATAGGAGACGCCAATAAATGGACGGTTGAGCAAGACCCCAAGTCAACACCAAAATAAGCACATGTATCACGCTAGTTACAGAAAATATCTTTCTGTTGCGTAGCTGGCATACTTTGAAATCATTAAATTTATTTCTCGTTTCCAGTCTTTGTATGGGTATTCACACCACAAGAGAAAGAGAGAGAGAGAGAGAGAGAGAGAGAGAGAGAGAGAGAGAGAGAGAGAGAGAGAGGAGGTAGTGTTGCCCTATAATCCTTCTGTTGGATAGAAAATGAGAAAAAATGTGTGCTATTCGAGATTTTTCTTACCCATCTACTCGCAAAAATTCCTTTGTGTGAAAGTTAAATTGGGAATAATTCCCCATTTGATTTTTAAAGAGGTTTAAAATTAGTGGTGTTAAAACCAACTACTCAGAGTGTGTCTAGGTTTTTTAAAGTTCAATATCTGATGTGCTATACTGACTCGGCAAGGTCTTATTAATATTTACTGGTATTTAACAACAACATTTACTTCATAACAGGAACTAACAAATAATCATTACTACGCTGTCTTAATCTTTTAAATCTTCATTTATTGAATTTTAGAATTTTAAAACTTTATCAGGATTATGCTTAATAAAGCATATGTAGTAAAAAAAAATTGTATTGGAATATCAAATGATCCTTAGGAAATATACAAAACAAATATTTACTCTGATGACTGTGCTCCTGTATGATAAATCAAAAAGAGCTTAGTGAATAAACTCACTACGACTGATTAAAGATTTATCAAACAACCATTTTTAGAAATGATGGCACAAATTACACACCGGAAGATTTAATTCACGTTGTAAATTCTTTTGGTTATGGTAAAAGAAAAAAAAAAGTTTACACCTATATTTAAAAAAAAGTTCGTTGCGGTTTCTTTCTTCGGCTGTGGAGAAAACGTTTGGTATAATCCCCATATATATTTATCAGGTATGGTATAAAGTGGTCTTCTACGCTTAACGGTCCGTACACAGGTATAAACAGTCTAGGTGTAGCGGCAGATGTGTGAATAGCTTGAATTTCGTTAGATGCTAACAGTTGGGTTTTAAGCTTCGAATGAGACAGTCGAGTCCCATAGTCACTATACGTTGATGTACGGAATTCAAACAAAGTGCTGTGAATTTATTTATTTTTCTCTAGTTTCTGGGATTTTAATACATTGAATTTTCATTACAAACGGAATTTAATATAGACTGGATTACGTCTGTTGAAGGTAAGTTTCACCGGTCTCTCAGGCCCGGTGATAACGAAATCTTAATATTTTTTTGAGTGCAAGATAAATCGGGCATCTTGATACCAATATTACCCAAACAATTTGATTTTCTGTTTGCTTTTCTATGGTGAGGATTAAAATGCGGCCCCAAGAAACTATTTAGATCGATTTCCCCCCATTTAAGGTTCATCTTGATTACAATTCAATCACATACATACAAGTATCTACCTCCTTCGCCGGTAGGAGTTAGTTTCATATCTATACCTAAGTGACAGACTTATGCAATTGACAACATGACAAAATATTTTTGCAAATATTAAAAAAAGATAATGTCAACCCATGTTTAATGTTTAATCTATTCTCAAGTTTAATTTATACTTGCACATAAATCTGAAGGGGCGGGCAATCTTTTTACACCGAATGTGCATATTTGAAATAGTTCGCACTCGGTATCAACCGACGAGGCAGTCTTTGCATTTTCTTGCCGCATGCCGACAGTGAAAGCTGGTGTTTGCACTTTAAATGAGTCCCTGTAATTTTTATACAATTAAAAATGTAGCCCAAATTATTTAACAAAAGCGTTTGGAAAACTAACATAAATATAAGAGCACAAATTTACAAAAAATCAAATAAGGAACCTAGTGGAGATTTTGACTACCACTTTCTCTTGGCTTCAGCGATGGGAACTCTCTCCTCGGTGGTATTTATTTAGATTTCAATGTCATGTCGATCTTTTTAGACCTGTTCTGAAGAAATTTTGAAATACCGTTCTCAAGTCTGCATTATGCTTTCTCTTGTTTGTGGAACATCATCACATACTCTCCCTAAATAGAAACTGTATGCTAATAAAGGCACTAAAACAAATACCCATTCGAGGGGTAGAAACCAAACTCGCATCTCTAGGCGTTTGAAAACCGGTACACGCAAAGGGTTTGTATTTTGTAAATAAAATACTTTGGATCTTTGTCACGGTTTAAAATCGTGGGCTATACAATACTTGCGTAAATGCCTGAAAATAGAAAGGTGGTGCATGTTTGGCATTAGATATATAAGAGTCGATTGGTTGTCGTAAGGTATTCAAATAGTTATCTGTTTTTGTAATGCATCGCTTACTTTTATTAACATTGCGTTAAGTAGGAAACTATTTGATAAATGGACGTACAATCACACAACGTGTGGAAGTATTTTAATTCTTGATACGCATGAGAGTCAGGCGGAATAATTTTTTCGCTCAAAAATTTAAAAGAATTTTGAAGAATTACACGGGCTTGTTCGTTTCAATTGTGTGTATGTTGAGTTGTATCATCCGAGTACCATAGAATTTGGGCGGAGTATCGGTGAGGCGGCAACATCGATTTAAAGTATTAAAGAGATCATTATGAAATGTTCTATCAGGAATATTATTGACTGTTGATCTAAGTGATGTTCATTTCTCGTTGTAGCAGTTCCAAGAAGTGGCCGGACTATCCAGCGTGGGTGTTAGTTAGTTTGGTCCCTCAGTGATCCAAACTCCCGCACACTTCTCTACAAACACGCTCTATGTCGACACTCATTTGGATGATGAGGATGTTAATTTCACTAATTTCACAATAAAAAAAAAACTCAATGGACTGAGCGTTACTTCGGTACTGAGGGCGAATCCGGGGTGAAGTGTTATATTTAACAGTTGTTCGTGCTTGTACCCAGTCTGTGTGATGGCCAGAGCCAGGCATGTCTGCCCGCGTCCAAGGCCGCCCCACTGTGCCCTGTTTCTGAGATGATTTCTATAACAAGAGAGAATCAAACATCCTACTACTGTTCCAATGACCGTGCGATGGTTGCTGCTTCGCCTGTTCTAAAGGTACATTTTTCTTCTTGTATCCACATGACGATCATATTCGTATTTTCCTTGAATCCTTTAAAACTATGTGTCCTTCTAGGTTTTCAATTGAATTTATTGAAATTTAACTTCAGAAAATTTCCGGAATGACAAGTGAGATATTTGATTTAAGATCATGCTATTTTCGCTTTGATTACAGGTAATTTGTGAAATATTTTCCTTGACTGTGAAATTTAATAGCTAAAGAGTTTCAATCATTTAATGCCTTTTAAAAGATATAGTGACAAATTAACGTAACCAAATGTAAGAAATGCCTTACATCCCCTGGTGCTAAGTACCCCAGGTCATTAATCATTCTCTTGTCTTCTATTGTATTGCCCCCCCCCCCACCCCCCTCTTCCGAAGAACATATCTTAAACTTGACTCTGTCTCCAGTGTAATGGTGTCACGCTGGATATACCAACTTGATCAAACCTTGCCTTAAACCTTATCGAAGAAGCATGTGTTCTTTTAAATAAATTTGACCATAAATTGGCTGGCGCGATGGAACACGGATTATTAGCGATAGCACTTTATAAACTTGCCAATATCTGCAAGCTTTTGTCTTCCTGTGGGTTCTTTCGCTTGGAATCTTTTCAGTTAACACACTATATACGAGTCTGCAAGTTTGATTCTAAACAGTTGACTCTTTATTGTAAGCTTCTGAAGTTTTGGAATCTGCGGAGTATGCATGCGTCTTATCCTCTCTTATGAATTGACTGGTTTTTTTAAACTGCCTGTTTTTTATCATAAGAAATTCTTTTTTTAATGAGTTCGATGGTGCTTGTTTCTTCATCAAATTATTTTTACCGCATTTTAAATACTTTCATTTGGAAAATTGCCGTTTTGACAGTTTGGGGTTTTTTTCTGCCTCTCATCCCCAAATTCAACCCCTCAAAACAAGCACGAAATGGCAGTCACTGTGGTGGGGCTTACTCCGAGGCCTGGATGTCGGCAGTGGGTCGGTATACTGGTCACCCTCCGCTCATGTTTACCGACAGCCAGATAAACAACATTCTTTGAACTATTGTGCTGCTCCGCTTGTTTGTAAGGTTTTGAGAGGGGAAAAAATGTAAATTTGAAAAAAGAGCCGAATCATCGCTGTGGCTGGGTATTATAGCAATATTTCAAATATTTTACAGTAGAATACTTTTCTAAAGAATATTTAATGCTTTTGGCAACTCGCAATAAATAAAGATAGGGTACTTTGTATAGTTTATTTTCTTATTTAACAATGCATAAGTAGATGAAGTGATTTTGAGAGGACTTAAATGCAGGGCAAGTGCTTTACCTGTGGGTCCCCAGCATTCTTTTCACAGCATGAGGAATTTTATGCTGATGTGGATGATGAATTTACAGATAATCCTTTCAAGATTTTTTTGGCTGGGCATTATATCCCCATATTTAAATTTCAGTTCAACATTTACTTCGTCTAACATATGAAATGTATTGGTATGTTTGTTTCTTATGAATTTCCTTATCATTTTTCAGGTACAAAGCAAGTATAATATTATTCACCTTCTTCTGTGTGTCCTAATGATGACGAATTGTGTCAGTGCTTTTCCAAGTAGTCCAATTGTGAAACAAGACAAGAACAGAACTGTGGTAGTGTTTAACAACCAAGTCTGTCGGCCGGTAGACCCGCAACATCTAACACAGGCAATGGGCGAATTCTTTGACCCTTCAAAAATGGCCCTTGATGAGGCCACCGTTAAACGTAGCATTGACAAGGATCTAATGCAAAGTGACGATCCGAGTGTAGATGATGATGAGGAGGATGATGATGAATTATACTCAGACAATGATGACGATGATGATGATGATGATGAGGAAGCAAGTGATAAATCGAAGAGCAGTGATAAGTCCAGTTACATTCACAAGTACACAGAGGATCCGAAACACCCGAATTACCTTAAGTCAATTCAGTTTATGAGACGGAAAAGGGACACAAAACGCTACGAAAGTGTGGACGAATTCAAAACTCAGTATCAAGTTCTAATGGAATCAAAAGCTAATAGAAAACAATTTAAACGATTCATTAGGAAATCAAAAAAATTAAAACAAAATAAGAAATTGCCATGGACATGCAAGACAAAGAAGATTTGGTTAGCAATGGAAGAAGGATATTTTCCCAATTATCTTCGGTCGGCACAGTGTAAGTCAAAAAAGTGTTTTTTCAATTTGAATGACTGTATTCCCCGTAAATACGCTGTAAACATTCTCAAACGAGATCCCAATAACTGTAATCCTGTTCCTAGTGTAGGACTAAACACAACCTACGAGGAACGGTGGTTCCTCGATAAGTACCACGTGACCGTATTCTGTGAATGTGGAGTCGGTTCCGGGCGTCGGCGAGGGAAGAAAGCACGGAGACCTCGACGCTCGTAAACCCTAGCTTTAGTGTGCATTCCACGTGCCAACATTCCGAAGGACCATTGTACCGGACTGTGATATTGGGAGCAATAGGTTCCCGACAGAAATCCAAACTTGAACTATATGAAAACACTTACCCTATGTTAATGTGCAATTTTTCTTAATGGATATAGTGTATGTGATGTTGTCTGTTTCGTATTTATTGTTCAATATCGTGAGGTACTGCCATTTTGTGACATTCCCATTGATTCACAAAAGCAAAGAAATCCAGAGAGATGAAGTACACGTGCTTCGTCTTGTTAATTGTGTTCATCTAGGATGTGGCCAGTGCGACGCAGAAAGGCTTATAATATTGCCTTTTAAGAAAAAGACAGATTGTGTTGGTTTTACTTATTTTCGTCAAAAGAAATGAATGTGATTGACTATTTGATATGGGCATTGTGGCCATAGAAAGAAGCGACTGTTACATTATTGTTGAAGAACCAACACTTAAGTGCAGGGAATATATGTATATATACAAAACATTGTTAATATTATTATTATTTATTGTCGTATTTCTAATACATTCAAACACAAAAACTTATAAAACTTCTGTTGTTTTCATTTGAGCCTGTCCAAACATTCAATGTATGTCCTAGCGAGGTTTGCTGACAGTTTCAGCATACACATTTATAATTCTTGCGGTGTCTTTTACAGAGTGAGGCAAACCAAGTCAGACTCTCATTAACACTCGGATGTCTACCGATAATGGACATATTTTTAAGGACAGTGTCCTATGTTAATTCTCGTGATAAAGTATTCATATCGTATTGCCAAACAATCCGCTGCTTGTTTAACTTTTGAGCTCGGCTTACGATGTGAACTTGGTGTTCCCTGGAATGTACTCCCTACCATCCGTTGTCGTGAAACATGCTTGTATTAATGAAGATAAATATGACAGAAGCAATTCGCGTGTCCAAACTTACAGCCATGGCGTTAAGGACGAACATTAAGGTGTCAAACGTCCAGATATGCCAAGAGAGAGAACTCTTTAACAAATATCATTATTTTATATATTGGCATCTTTTTAAATTGCTGCATTTCACGTCCAAGCTTTTTTTTTCACTAGACAATGTGTAAATATTACACAACATGCATGCATACATATAAAAAAGGAGAAATCCAATGCATAAATCACAGCTGGCATTCTATGGATATGCATAGCTGATTCCGGTATTTTAAGTTGCTACACTGTCGACCCAATCTGCCATCTTCAAAGTGCCTATTTATTAGAAAGTAATCTGGTCGGTGAAAAAGACAGATCATTACCATGCGATCGTATAAGCTGTGGTAGGTTCAGATGAAGATTTAATTGAACTAAACGTCAGGCAAAGATCCTTAAAACTTGCACACCACATTAACCCTCTGTAGAAACTATGCAACCATTCAACTTCTCGAGGACCCGCCCATCCAAAATGTACTTTAATATTGAAATTTTTCACAGACTCTTTAGAAATCTGACATATATGTGCTTTATTAAATTGCTATACACATGTATGTGGGCCAGAAGAAGAGATTATTTCTAAAAGCTTCTTTTACCTCTTTACGCATACCGAAGGCATAGCATGTAACACAGTGAAACATTTAAACAATAAAATGCTTTCTTTTGCGATTCATGCGGGATATGAAGGTAGAGACATTGCAGAAAATATCCATAACCCGCATGTAATTTTTTTCTGCAATGATTGCTACCTTCACAAGCAGCATTAATCGTCAAAGAAAGCATTTTATTGTTTAAATTTACATCTTAATGAAATCGTAAGGAGTAAGTAAAATTAACTTGGATATTGTTATTGTACATCAGTACGTCGAATAAAAATAATAGCCAAGTCGTCATATATGGGAATTTGAGTCTGACATCATCATAAATAAGCTCATAAACAACCAATATTATTGTTAAAAATATTTGCTACTTTCTTATGCCAAAAAGTGTATACTTGTCTGATGCAATCGGTATTTAAATGCGGAGTATATGTAAGATTTAGAAAAATTGACAGAACTCGGCAATTACAGAGCATCTAGTTCACCGATGCCCGATTATTCCTAATACCTTGGACCTGTTTGTTCCAGCCTGTGTTCTACCACTATATCGTTAACCTCTTTATAAATCAAGAGGAGAAGGATAAATTAATGCTGTCAAAATATCAATAAAAACCAAATATGAAAGAAGTCCGCATATTATTAAGCTTTGATATTAATTACCTCGATCTGGTGAAATAAATTTTACTGTCACTTTTGTAATATATCTCGCATTCTTCGTGTCGAAAGAAAATGACAGCGGTTAGCTGTATGTTTAAGCTGTGTGACTTAGCCGCCATCTGTGGTTGATGATGTCTCCTAAAACTGTTTACAATAAGAAGCAGTAAATGAATGAAATAAAGCCTTTAGACAACCAAGTCTGTATTCAGTGCCATGTGGTTTTTTTTCTGGCACGTATTATCTACTCGAAAACAGCGCTGAAAAATCCTAGAAATTACTGTTTTTCTTAGTATGAGGACATGTTATAACTGATGCATTAACTGATGGACTATCAACACTACATAAGTACTATAGTATATCTTAAGCAACAATAAGAATGGTTCTTCGTGTACTTTTGTTGTTGCTTTAGTGGATCTATATTGTTTACTGAATCTTAGAGATGAATACTTACTTTTAGCAAAATTTCACAACAATCATCATATTTCCTCAAATTTAATTTATTTTCTCGCTGTGTGTCAATCCAATCGTTATGATTTCATACAAATATTGCAACCATGTGACACACAATAATACTAGTATAAAAAAACTAACCGGTTATTCCGGATGAACTCTATGAAAGGAGAAGTTAGAATGTGTCGAAACTAAAACATTGAAATTTTCTATAGATTTTTATTGGTCACAATCTAAAATCAGAATACTAGTACCTTATTTGACAAACTGTAACTTAAACTGATGTACTAAATCAAACTTTGCACAAGAAACGATCTAGTCATAAACGATAAACCATACTAGTTCAATGACCGTTATGTGTAGATACTACAGCATTGACAGTTTTCTGTCAAAATAGTACCTCAATTACTTACTATATTAAATTGAACTCATTTAATTGAAAAATTAAAGAAAATGCTTGTCAAAAGATATTTTGTGGATCCCAACGAAGGAAGAACTGTTAGTCCAAGGATTGTTAATCCCCGACTGTACATGTAATTCCAAGAGTGTAAGTTCTCCGACTGTAAGACCGCGACTGTTAGTCTTCGACTGTTCGACCACAGAATGGTTGTCCAACGATTGCTAGTTCCCGACTGTTAGTCCCTAGACTGTTTGTCCCCGACTGTTAGTTTCAAGACTGTAAGCCTCCTACTGTTTTTCTTATAATTGTTAGAGTGTAAGTTCCCGACTGTTAGTCCTTAGACTCTTAGTCCCAGACTTCCAGACCGTAAGTTCCCGACTGTTAGTCCTCAGACCGTAAGTCCCCGACTATAAGTCTCTAGACTGTTAGTCCCCAACTGTTAGCCTCTAGACTGTTAGTCCCCGACTGTTAGTCTCAAGGCTGTTAGTCCCCGACTGTTAGTCTCTAAACTGTTAGTCCCCAGAGTGTTGGTCCTCGAATATTAGTCCTTGACTGTTTGTCTTAGGGTGTAATTTTACAGACTGTAAGTCCCCGACTGTTAGTTCCAGACCGTTAGGTCCTGATTAAGTTCAAGACTATATGTCCCAGACTGCTAGTCCTCCGACTGTTTCTCCCCAGACTGTTAGTCCACGAGTGTAAGTCGCAGACTGTTAGTCACCCGACTGTAGGTTTCCAGACTGCTTTTCCCCCTTCTGTAAGTTCCAGGCTGTAAGTCCTCGACTGTTAGTCTTAGACTAGTAGTTTTAGACTGTAAGTCTGAGGACTGTTCTGATGGATCCCGCGCCCCCTGTGACACGTGACAACACGCTTAGTTATAGTGTCAGTGACTTACCAACTGTACTAATAATTCTAAAGTAGACTTACATAAGATTAAGTTCTGTGGTTTTCCATTACTTTCTTTTCAATGTGAACAAAGCCGACGTGTGAATACATGTACATTACTTTGAAAGACACATTGAATACGGATCAAAAGTGTATTGCTGTATACTAATATACATGTATCAGCGTTTCTTACACTATCGCCAACTTTCATATAGATTTATGCTTAGTATTAGCTTAGTGCTAAGCTTGGAAGGTTTTAGTCTGATATTTTTTCAAGAAATACAATTTCATTTACGATAATAAATAAGTAAGTTCTCAAATTATGAATTATGGAGACGTCATTTTTTTTTTTACATTAGGTGCGTTGACTGGTAATATTGATTGATAAATATTATGGTATGTGAAAGGTAGGATGGTCGCCCGCTTGGGCACGTGGGTTTTCTCTGGGCACTCCGCCCCCCCCCCCCCCCCAACATCTCTGACAGTCTGTAAAAATCACAAATAACTAATATCATTGCATTATTCTTCAAAAGTTTTTAAATGGAGTGGCATTATAATGCACGTCTCGTATGATGGAGTCCATTTCAAATCAATAGAAAACGCCACACTGTCGCTGTGTAAGTTGGTGCTGTATTTGTTGCTTTATTGCCTTTACTGAAGGTTTCGTATATGTTGTTGTTTTATTTGTTGTTTCTACTTCTTTGTTGTTGCTGCTGCTTATGGCACTGTTCTGTTTATATTTTCAGAGCTGCTTTTTGCTTTTGTCATTTTCCTTTTTATATTCCTGCCTTTGATATGCACGCTAAACATTATAAGGAATGACATACTACAGAAAAGAAGAATCTAATGTTTTAATTGAAATCTCATTTAATGCTTACCTGATGATGTATAATACCTTCAAGACATAATTTTACTAAGATGGATGTTGCAATCTATCCGCCATAATGACAAGAGCAGATAATCTTGCATGCATGACCCAGTCACTTTCAATCATTTGTGACATGAAATCATCCACTGCATTACGTATGTACACTACCGGAATTAGGCGGTAATGTGTCGTTTGTGTTACAAGGATTTTGTAAATTCGGCAAGCAGAGTAAAGTAAATCAATTCCTAGATAACCTTGACATAATAAAATTGAACATTTCAACATTATTTTTGAGTAGACTTTAAACGCAATTTATAAAATTTGAATAGGAAAAAGTAAGGGCTTTCAGTCACCTAACAACTTTCCCTTACTCAACGTATAAAACAATTTTGGAGTGGTTTGTCAAAATATGTGATATTCTTGGTAAATTAATTTTGCACTGTAAAACTCTACCGGAACATATTTCAAAGAATATTTGAGGTATTTAGATGTCAAGTTTATGTTAATGATTCTGAAGTTCTTTTGGGAAAGAAGTTATTAATTGAAGAATGTTTCAGTCTGAAGTACTGTACTTCGTTAATAAGAAATATGTAAATGAACCATTTAGCTCACAAGTGCTGCAAAATTATCTAGCAGCTCATAGATAATTGTTTTACATGTATGCGTTAATGCAAAAATGTTAGACAACGCAATGCAATTATCATTTATTATCGTAGTTTTTTATTTATTACAATTAATTGCATTAAATGAAAATATCAATCAAGCTTAATATGTTGAACTGTCACAGAGGCAATATGACCCACACAGTAGCATTTTTTGGAAATAGTCTTATTTAAAATGTCTGTATAACTAAACACCGATAATGTTTTTAATTTGAATGTTCGAGGGTATAATTTCTACATGTATGTAAGTGATCAAAGTTTAATTTAAGACTTTTATTACATATATCTAATAAAAGTTATCTACATGAAGAGAAGTAAATAAATTATTAGTTACCGCCACAGAAAACTTAAAAATCCATAATCTGTCTTCCATATCAGGCGAAATAACTCTAATGTTCTGGATATCCTCCTTAAAACTACAGATGGTCCGTACTCAGCATTGCCCTTGTTAAATAATGTTTTCTATTGGAATAATTATCACTTATAATGACATCTTGCGTAACAAAAAACGCCAAACATAAGTATACATGTTTATGTTCCTGAGTTCTGACCAGAATATCCACAATACGTACACCCCGTTTTTCTTCACACGTTTAACGCTATATTCAATTTTTTACTGTTCTCAAAACCATGTTCATTTAAGGTAATAAGGGAAACCTGTCGATTTTCTTGTTAATAAATGTACATTCCAATCAAATTACTTTTATCTTTTTTAGAAATTTCAAATTTTACCTTATTTGACACAATATATGTCTTAGAATATTTTGGAAATGTAAGAAATATAAAATCCCAAGAGGTGTTCGAACTCTTAACTTACTAATTCGAAGTAACACTCTAAACCCATTGCACTACGCTGATAGAGATGATTGGGGAAGACATTTTAAAATTATACTTTATTTTATTGTTAATTTCTATAGAAAGTACGGTCACAAAATACCAAACCAAATTAAATGGGTTGTTTTTCTAATCATTAAACTAAAAAAGCCAAAATGATTTACGTGTACATGTACATGTATATTATTTATGTTATTTAAATATAATAATAGATGATGTATTTTCAACAAACTTTTTTTTTTACTTTCTTCAACTTTTAGACCATGTATAATCCCATTATGTTCAAATCAGCTGCACTTTGAAAAATAATCTTCCTACAAAGCTAAGTCAATTCATTTGTTAGAGTAAAAAAAGTAGAAGTCGTTATCATATGTAAAAAAGATAACTGAGAATGGAACTCTGTGATTTTCTTATCACTATATGAACATTTATATACTAAAATGTATGTACAATAGATTATACATTTTGAAATGTAAATGTAGTTTAAACTTTTAATTTCAATTCTTCTAGTACAGGTATGTGTATTTTGAACTATTTTGGTTGAAAATTGTCAAAAAGAGACGGGAATTGAAAGATGGACAGATAAGTAATTGTCTCTTATTATAGGGTTGGGACGAACCATTCTCTTTAAAAAGACAGCTAACCAAGTCTCACAACAAAATGACATTGTAATATGTACATGTAATATGAACTGTCTTGTAAATGATTTACAAAATTGTGATACCCAATCTTTTCATTACTTTCTAGAGTTGTTCGATATGTCTGTGTTCTCTCCCACTGTGTGTAAAAACTTCATAATTTTATTCTTTATAACACATTCTTTACATTTTTTTAAAAATATTGTGTAATTGTCATCTTGCTCTATTGGCGAGAAATTGCACTTCATCTAGTATTTCTGACGTTTTCCTACTCTCCTCCAGGTGAACCGGTATGATATTCTACACAATTAGAACCAGGCTGAAAAAGGTTGCCTTGATTTACACTTCTGAGAGAAGTTTGACAATCTCACGGCGCGAGTGATGACAAGGTCAGAAATTGTCATCAAATTTATAAATGGAGGATAATACCATATTTGTAGTATTTATGATTCACTGCATTCCTTTGATAATGCCATGCAATATCCTCTTTGATCTAAACTAATTATTTGTCTGCTAATTAAGACACACCTGTTGCGAATGCACGTTCGCTGTAACCTGACGATTTTTATCAACATTTAATATTCAACATTGTACATTTGTTTACAATAAAAAAAAAGCAACTGTGGCAAGTTATAAATATTCATCAAAGAAGTCAAGTTACATCTACCGAAATTTACAAGTGCAGTCTCTTCTCGTCTTTATCAAAACAGCAATTGAACCCCCTAGAACCCAGATGGTGTAAGATTATTAGACACAGATAATATTCTATCCAGTCAAATAAGCCGATTTAACGACATAAATGCATAACATACATTTCATGTGATAAAAAAGAGATATTCATAAAATCTCCGGGGTTTTAACCTAGTTAAATGCAGAATTTCATGACCTCTCAGAATAATGAACTTACAATGCAAACTGCAAGTCTCCGCCAAAACTATCTGTAGGATATTGATGTACACATGTATATGATACAGTAGTTACGGAACAAGAAACGACTGTTCCCGGTATTTTTAACCGCATTTGTCGTCTCATCATAGTGGATGCTAGACGTGTTCGAACAGCACTTCACCTAAACAGCCGTATTTTATCTTGTATTTAAACAACCATGCAGCAACATCACTAAGATGGCCAATCCGAGTACATTCTGTTATGTATATCGGGGGCTCAGAAAAGGCCGATGTACGTGACATACTTCGTTTTTACCAATTTTATAAATTAAAAGTAGGTTAAAATTAACATATTTTAAAGGTTTAGCTCGACATTTTATACTTTTCTATTCTCTTCTTATTCCCTGTAAAACCCCCTTCAAGTTGTACAGACAGCGGCAAGCAATCCTGACATACGTGCTAACGTATGTACGTATATAAAGAACATGTAATATATTCTTATGCGAAAAAATATTAGATACTAGTAGTTGGTTATCAGTTTAACAGATCTGTAAAATGTATTCCGTTATTGCCATTGATTTGTTGTTTCATTTATTTCCTTAATTCGTTTAATTTTGGAGCTTTTCGACTTAATTCTTGCTTTGTCCAATCAGAATTAACTACTGGTATTATCTTTTAGTTGGCAATGGATAATATTGGTGAGAGTGGATTGTGTTGTGTGGGGGGGGGGTCACTTTTTATTAATTAACAGTTTGTTTAACTTTGGTTTGGGTTGTGTCACGATTCCCCCCCCCCCATTACAGGTTTGGCTAATCAACTTTGTTTCGATGTGATTAAAATGTTTAATTTCGCCATTAGTATTGTCACGTGACTGGGTTCCACTTAAAACACGGATGCGTCGACTTTTCGATACAAGACTTTAATGTAATCATCGATTCCCCATAGAAACAGGTAGATGACATAGTATTGAAAAAAATTGAAGAAAATGTACAATGTGTGACTCTAATAGTATTGGGGATGAATTTCATTATATTTTAGAATGTACACATTTTGTAAACGATAGAAAAATGTTTTCGCCCAAGAGATATTATGAAAATCCAAATATTATAAAATTTAACGAGCTCATGAAAACTTTTAATGTAGAAAAACTAAAAAACTTGTCAATATTTATTAAGAAAATTTTCAAAGTCTTCTTCCTGAAACCAACTTTAACAACCTATTGTATTGTGATTTTAACCTTTTTCCGTCATTATTACTCCTATTGTACATGTGATCCTTGACTGTGTTCGTGTACATTTGTATATACTGATTTTGAACCTCAAATACCAGTGAACTGCTCTGGAGTGAATAAAGAATTGAAAAATTGAATTGTAAAAATGTATGATTAAAAGTAATCAAGTAAGGAACAACTAACAAAAATGATATCTCTAAAATTGCAGTAACCTCTTTCATTAATATACCGGCAGAAATTATTAATTTCAATTGGGAATAGAACTTATTTAATCTTATGATATGTTTGAAAACACTGACTCTGTAATGATTCTTCAGCTTTAAATCCAACGAATTCAAAGAAATACCACAAAACTTAAACTATTGAAAAATTAGTTTAATGTTATTTTTCTTTATTCATCCGACAGCTGATAAACCATTCATAAACAGAGACATACATTGCTGACAGATTTCAATATTTCCTGGTCACATAATTTGGCTCTCTTTTAATTTAGAAAAGAAATACTAGGTGATAAATAAAAGTAACAAAAGAAGTTGTATTTTTGGGTAAAAGTCGCATTATTTAACAGTGTCCCTTTGTTTAGAGAGCACTAAAAATAAAACATATATGTCAATGGCTGATGGATGTTGTCCGTTGCCCACATACAATCATTTGTCAACTTCCTTTCAGACGGTGGACGATGGAAGTTCCCCCGGTCCAAGTCATGTTCCGTGATTTTGACAAATTATGTAACAACGCGCGTCTTCTCTGGTGGTACAAACCCGGGAAGTCCTTTGTTCGAAATTCATCTGTCACAAAGAACTATTATCAATCTAACCAAAAGCATAATTAATTCAGGTAATAAACAAATCTGATGAATCAAAAATAAATTATTAGCATGTTAGCCATTGATTGTTTTCCGATTCATGTAATCGTGATCGGAAATGACCAAAGCAAAAAACCCCACAAAGATTCCTGCAAGACAAAACAAATACAAAGATGTCGAATTACCCAACCATTGTATTTCCTAGGTGTATTATATAATTGAATATAATGATTGATAATAACCTTTTGAAATATTAGATCGATTTAAATATACATGTAATATGTTCAGATGGATATACATGTAAATACTTCGTGTGTTTGTGTGTGTGCGTGAATGCATGTTCCTTGATATATTAGATCGATTTAAACATATGTTTAAATGGGATATAGATACATGACTTTGTACTATTTTTTCGTGTGTTTGCGTGTGTGCGTGAATGCGTGTTCCTTGATATATTAGATCGATTTAAACATATGTTTAGATGAGATATAGATACGTGTACTATTTATTCGTGTGTTTGTGTGTGTGCGTGTATGCATGTGTAACAAAGATACAATTATATATGAAAAATTAATACACCGACATCCAGTATACGGTTAACCGGAAGTAGAGTGATGATAGGGTTTCCTGCATGTTTGTCCATATATTTATCTTCAAAGAAAGGGGTATTTTAAAAAATTTCACATAACCTTTATCTTAATCATAACCGGAAGTCATTACAAAGCAGCATGGAATACAGAAACTCCAATATATACAACAGCGATGTTTAGAACGTGTTGTACACTATCTTTGTTCAAAGAAGCTACTTGTACCTAAGTTCATAAACAACTGAAAAATACTTGTACCTAGGTTCATAAACATCTGAAAAGTATTTCGCAATGAACGGTGAAATTGAATAGGAGTGGGTGGAACAATTAACTTTCTGAAAAAGATGCCCAAAAAAAGTTTGGAATTAGGAGATGTCGTGATGAAATATACTTATTGACAGCGTATTAACACCGTAACTAAACCACTTGAACGATTGGAGTGAGTACATACTGAAGGAGTGATCGAGTACGGATGGTCCAAACCTGTACTAGAGGCTGGAGGGAGTTCCTTTACATTACTTTTTTTATATTTCAGATCTTCAAGTGCAAACGAGTTTATTTAAAACGACAATACACATTATAAAAAGATATACAACAGATCAATGCTTTAAGTCAAAATCAAGCTATTCATAATCTCTACAATCATGTTATACGATTATATGTTTGGTTTGTAAATTGCAAAAAAAAAAATAATCCATAAGTGACCCTCGACACCCCTCTCCCACTGCACCCATCGTACCCAACACTGACCCCCCCCCCCCCCCCCGCTGCACCCATCGTACCAAACACTGACCCTTTGTCATTGAAATTCACTTTGTAATCACAAGAGCAACTCTTATATCATCTTTTCTCAAGGATATATCATAATTCACCTCTATCTGACAGCATTATACAAAATAATGTCTTCTTACTTAAATTATACGCTGACAGTTTATTCCCTTTGCAATGGTATTAATATGGTATCATATTCATATTGTGACATAATAACCCGTATATATATATAATCAACACTTTCTATAATAGATCTGTCTCTGTCCATTAGCAATTATTATGAATGAAAATTACAAGAATTTAAAAAAATTCACTTAAACTTCAGGCCTTAATTAATCACTTCAACAAGAAAGAGTGACAAGGTCTTAATAAATTCATTAAAGTCGCTCTAAATGAGAATGTGAATTGCCCTGGTATTGTAGCAGTTGGCATGGAAGCGAGTCAGTACAAGTCTCGTGATGGCTCCCGTGACAAAATGTGTTATTAGGTCAACTAAATGTGTTAGTTTGCCTGTCGAAGCTGTATGATTTATGTCTTAATTGAAAGATCTACTGAAATCTTCGGACCTTCTTTTGTGCCTAAAGGATGAGGCGCAATGTTCACTTACCAGCAAACAAAAGATTGCTTCTTCTAACGGCGTTTCCACTTGGCACATTTATATACAAGAAATACTGACATTTATGGCTTTGTCACACAGGCATATACATGTATGTATCTATATATAGTTCATAAGAAAGGAGATCCGCGGTTTGGTTTTTGTTATTAATATCAAGTTTTATTATGTTTAGAAATTATAGTGGTGTTAGAAATTTATTTTCAGCCATTATTATTTCACTTTCATAAACTACATGTTAGATATGTAAATGTATATAAAAGTAAAGAAAATGATCATAATTCAATTTTCCTGATGTCATTTTTCTTTAGTTGTGATATAATTATATTAAAAAAAAATGAATATATCCTCTATATATTCAAGTTCTAGTCCATATTGTACAAAAAAGAGTGTCCATATTACTTGAGAACTTACCGTCGATACATGTACATTGCGACGGAAGGAAGTTTTGTAAAAGAATATGTTTGAAACACACGGCTAGTACATGTAATCTATTGAAATACACGGCGATATAATTCCAGAAACAGTGCTCTTCTTGTGCGCAATAAAAATACACTTTCTCAATGGGTGGCACAGTAGCTCTCTGACCCTTCATTCATTCTTTTTTTCAGACTAGTAAGCTACAGATTAGCAGCTTTGTTAATATCAGTCTATCAAAATCATAACATTTTATGTCATAAGGAATTCCTTTCGACGAAATTTCATCTTGGCCAAAAATATTTGTCTTATTCTCTATACATTTTGTTTTGGAACATATTTGAGAACGATAATTTTTGTTTTTCATACAAAAGCTCCCTACATTACGATTTCGTATATACGTATTAATGATAAGTAAATGTCCGTAAATGTATTTACTTTATTTTAATAAAAAAGACACAGCAATCACCATGACATCAGAACTAATATTTTTTTACAATAACTATGAAGAATTTTGAATCAGTTTGTTAATCCAAATTAAGAGCAAACCATACAATGCGATGACTGTCTTTTTGTGTTATTTTGGAGGGGGGGGGGGGGTTAGAATTGTATTGAAATGATTTACGGAAATCTGTCAAATGATCCTCACTCGTCAAATATCAGAAAACTAAACGACTTGTTTTCTTAGAAAAGTATACAAGAAAATGAATGAATGAAAAAGTCAAGTCTGAGCATATAGAAAAATGTTAATAGCTCTTTGTTACTTTTAAACAACTTCTGACAAACCAGACGTGAAATTTATATGTTCTATTAATATTAAAAAAAGTTAATTGCCCATCATGATAATTATACAATAATTAACGGAACAGAGACAGAACTAAGACACTAACAATTAAAGCGTCAATCTGAGGTCACCTTTTCCACAGTGTTCTAGTTTTTCAAGCGTCAGTGCTATTTTGAAACTAGATGGAATCAGATGGACACATCGTTAATCATACTAACATTCATGTCAATCAGAGATCGTAATTGTACTCGCTGATTAATTCTATTGCTATGGAAATATCATATCTATTACGAGAAAACTGCTGCTGTTCGAATATGAGAATATACTATAGTATACGTGTAACATACATGTACGTATGACAGAACGACATAGCGTGCTTCATAGAATCTCAGAACCAACAAAATAGTCTAATCCAATGGAATGAGACATTGTATGTCATTTCGGATGTTGTCCAACAATGTCCAAATTCTACTAACTTTACCAAATAAATATCATTTTCCAATTTCGTTTTTTTTTTCTTCATGAGAGGACAACTATAATCACTTACGGATGAATGTGAGTGGCACCTTGGTAAAAAACAATCTTGCAAAACTTCGATCTTTAATGTTGGATTTTCCTAAGTTTATGTTGGAACTTCCAACTTTATTTACGAATATTTCAACTTTTATTTTGAAATACCCAACATTAGTCTTGGAATTTCCAAGATTAAAGTGGAATTTCAAAGACTATGTTTGAAATTACCAAGATTTAAGTCCAACTTAAATCATAGAATGTATAAGATCTTATGTATTGTATCTGCTATTTGTTTAACATGCATGAGGTATACGTCCTACCCCCTTACATGTACGGCCTGTGGTCAAGTAAGTACTTAGAAAACCGAATCATGGTCTAATTTGTCATTAACATCTCTTGAACTTTAAAAAAAACTTTTTTGTGATATATTTCGATTTGAAGTTGTAATTTAAAAATTGAAAATTCCAACTTTGTAATTTCTAATTTCAAAGTTTGAAATTTCTAGATTAAAGTTGGAAATTTCAACTTCAGTGCGGACATTCTGAAGTTGTACTGATACTCTCCCGTAATAATAGTACCTGATTTTATCAAAAGTAAAAAATTGAAATTTGGTTGGTAAAAAAAAATGTTCAATAAAAGTAATGATGAGAACGCACCATTTAATGTTCCCAATTTAAATTTGAAAAAAAAAAATCATGACACCCAAAGAAGTCGACAATTAAGGAGAAGATTTTGGAACTAAATGTGTTCTTGTCTGCTGCAAACATTGTCTCTGGACCGCACCTCTTATTGTCAGAACAGACACTTATCAATAAATTAAACAAATATCTTATAAATAGGATATTAAACTCACACCCTTTAAATCATACACAACGCGTCCCCATCATAAAACCTGCCAATCGGTTGGTAATTTTGGTTTTAATGAATTTGATTTTTTTTTTAGAAATATCATTCGTATTTTGTATTTTCAATCATTGAACTACGAATTTTTCTTTATTAAGCATGCTCGTTTGTGGGTAAATATCTATTACACTTTATTGAAAAATTGCATTCAAAATTCTAAGCTAAAACTTCGATACTTCACAACAATGCTTATGTGATCGAAGGTTGATTTGGTCTGCTGTGTAGTAATCCGCGCCAGTATAGAGCTGTATTTGTCGTCTGTCACTGGTTCCTTGCCCCACCCTTGTCATCCATTATTGAATTCAGGTATGGACTTTACTTTTAATATTAATCACTATACAAAGTAGAAGCAATACCAATCTATTAGTCTACACAAGGATTTGTCACCGATATATTTGAAAGATTACATTGGAATAAAATGCAATTTAGACGCAGCAAAACTGTTTAATTAAAACATTCAAATGTATGAAGTATTGCTAGCCAAACATATGAACATATTGCTGGGAAAATAAAACAAAATTGGCTTTTAAAGTTCTACTAAACGTGACAAGTGGTTGGATAGTTTACTTCCTCTCAAATACATTTAAAATGAGTGCACATAGTGAAAAAGATCTGCTTCCCTGGTTCTAAAATAAACGGCTGTGCAATCTGCTTTACGTTAGTGATTAGAAGAAATGGTCTAATAAAATTGGCTTGTTTAGAAAGATCAGTCGGAATATTAGGTACGTTATTGAAATCATTTGGATGAGCCGCATGTATTTGATAAAAAGACAACGGAACTCTGTACAAAGCAATTCATTTTACCAGGAATTTGAGCTATCTGAACTCTTGCAAAGAGCACGAGGAAACATACGAAGCAATGACAAATTCCAGAATAAATACAAGCATAATCCAGATCTTTTTTCTCAACAGCATAACATTAGAATCTGTGTTTAAGAAATTCGCTGGTGCTACTGCAATTGACACTGCGTCCCATTGATCATCATATTACGGCTGGTGATTTTGCAGGTGGTTAGTATGTCTGTTTCATTTGATGTGTGAGATCTGAAGGATAAAAGTGTTAGATATTTCAACAATTAATTTGACTCGTTCTGCCTGGCTTCAGAAGGCAGCGATAAGTACAGTCCTGTGACTTTTGTAGCAAACCTATCTCGCCACACGATCATCCTATCTAGCATTTCAGCTCTAAGTAACTATGTTAGTATTGAAAATGAGGTATTTTATCTCGTCTTAATGCTTCAAAAATTGGATTAAAAATATGACAGATAGACTGATATTTCACGAGAAAGAAGATTCCTAGAGAAAATACTGCACATTTTTAAATATCGTTTATAGTGCAATCCAAGACATAATTTAGTATCTACTGATACTGACAAAAGGACAAGATATCATGTGTTGAATTACAACAATTTCATGTCAATGTTTGGGCGAGGCTCATAATGAAATAGCAGAATGTTATTAACAGTAGAATGAGGGTTGAAGAGAAATTCCTCGACCTACAAGGGATAGTAGGTAATGACAATGTTTTTTTTTTTTTTACCAAAAAAGTTGATATCATGTATATTGTTGTTTTTAATTGTTAATTAAAAAGCAAAATAGAATCCAAAACACAAATTTTAGTACCAACTAGTTACATGTATACAATAACAAGGTGTGACACGTGGTCTTCGGGTACTGTTCTCTGTTGATGGAGATTCAAAAATAATATTCTGTGTTGAAATGTACTTTAGAGAGAAATGTATTGAAATTACAAGAGGCCCAATACTTCTTCATCTCCATCCCAAACTGTGGAATAGATATAAGGAAATGTAGCACATTTAATAATTGCTCTAGCTCACGGCTATTGGTAGCTACCAATGGAAACTGAATCGGTAACACAATTTCGGATAAATCCGATTGCAGTGTGTTACGCCGGAATCTGATTGGAAGCGATTTCCCCGGTTCCAGCACCAGTATGATATTTTGTTTACAGGGAAATGTCGACTTTGTGTCTTTGATCTGTTTCATCATTTTTGAATAAAGAATTTAAGAAGATATTTAAACCATACTTACTGATATATCACTCATTAAACTAGCGAATTCCCCTCCCCTTGGCAATAATCTATAATCCCGGCACGTTAACTGTGTTTTTAAGGATGCGGAGTGTTACCGTCTAAATGATGCATAGTCTCTCAGCGAATTTCACCTGCTTTATTTTGGAAATAAATCTTCAGTCATTTCATGGTTTCAATTAGAAAAGGAAATAAATAAATCGGCAACTGCTTACAGAATAATGTATCAATTCGTTTTACGTGGGCTATCTTTCTTTGCTTCCCTCTCTACTTTCATACTGTTATTTTGCAGACATTAAGTAAAGTAAAAAAAAAAAAAAAAAAAAACCCAAATAACGTAAAGATTAGATTAAACAGTGCAAAGATGGGGCAAACAGACAAACAAGATTTACGCTGAGAGTCGGATTGTTTTTCTATCAATCATGTTTACTTTTATTCCTCATTTTTCAGTATTACGTTAGATGCAAAAATCATGTATTAATTTGATAAAGAATGAAAGAGTGATGGAGTCGCAAGGGGTGGGGAAGTAGCCAGTCCTAGAAAATTGGACACAAATACGTTTACCGATGACTGAAGGTGCGTGGGAGGTGTAAAAACTACAAACAGAAGAAGAGAATCCCAGACAATCTTAGGAATCAAACGCTAGAGTTTTCTTGATTTAGCCCTTGGTGGACAGTTACGGAGCGGAAGGCGAGAAACCCACTGAAGACAAACACATCATTTTTGACGAAGCGTTAACGCTGGGTTTCTGAATGTACGCTGCTTTTCACAAATCAAATCTCTGAACTATTTTATTTTTAAGCGAGGGCATAAACAAACGGCGATGAGAAATACTTTTAACTTAATTAGAGCAAATAAAACTTCTGACAAAAGAAATTGTGAAAGTTAAGCCATGCAATTTTGTAATTACTTGTAGATCAAAATCAGTTTTAAGGCAAGTGCCTCATTTATAAATCAAGTTTGTATGATAATTTTTAAAAATTGATCTTTGTTAAAGATTGTACATTTTTCTTCTCTTTTGTATTAATTAAAATCCAGTACAAGTACTAGTCAACGTGGAAAACATGCAAACATATCAAGAAAGGTTCTAGCGTATTTTCAGAAATTAGTAAGCGTTTTGAATCGACCCAAGCAGAAAAAAAGTGACATTAGCAGGTGTTGCTTTATTTCATATTCAGTAAATGAATAACATGATATAAACATGGTAAAACGACATATCAATCAGATTTCACATTAAATATCTTCCTTTTTAGTTCGCAGAAATCATAACAAAAAGTTTACTCCCAGGATATTTAGTTCGTAACAAATCACGAAATGTATGAATAATAGGAGGGTTGCGTGTCCGGATAAATCGTAGGCAATGCTTTTATGAGTATATATTTTTTTCCTTTTTAAGGGAACGAAAGTGGTGTTTTTTGAACACTGAACGATAAACTAACAGAAAGACTTGTCCAGGCTTGGATTATTTTCATAAATTCAATATCTTCCATTTGTGTGTACTGGTTCTAAATTTCAGAACTTTAGTCATTTTTTTTAAATAGAACCATTTTAACAAGAGCTTGGACTTTGGGTAGTCGTGTCAAACGCAATGTGACGTAGGCCTGTCTATTTCATTGCTAGCCATTCAGCCAAGGCTCTCCAAAATCAACAAGATTTGTATGGCTTTCGAGCGAAGACTACGCAATCGGTGTATATTTCCTTTGAAACCAGCGTCATTTTAACTTGTTTTGACATTAGAAATAGATAGTTACATCATACCAAAAGTCCAAGGCCATGTTAAAATGGTTCTAAGTACTTTTTTAGGCATAAGTGTTTACAGAGTATCGTCGTACAAATTACAAAATATAATTTTCAGGTGCTGGATATTCTGGTTAAATTTTATTATTTTTTTTCTTACTTATTGCTATTCTATGCTTCCTTTATTAAAAAATGATTTACTTAGACTTGTCTACAATAAGAAAAAATGGCATTTAATAATTATACTAAGTCTGGCAATAGTATTATGAACTCAATGATAGTTCCACATCTTCAATCCACTGAGCGTTCGTTGCGCAGAATGGATACGGTTATTTGGGTGAACTAAAAATCGACACCGGATGTCAGAGAGTCAATTCACAACAGACGAATCATTTCTTTGATTAATTATCGTTTTCATTTCACCAAATATAACCATTCCCCGTAAAAGAAATAAAATGATGGTAACTCCAGTGAGAAATTAGCAGGGCCATTCCAATTTGGTAGCAATGACAAGTTGTTGGATTAAATACTTTAATAAAGAATGGCCGCCTACATGATTAATAAATATATTCCATGCCCGATGTATTGATATCAGACCTCCAACAGAAATAGAACCAGCATCCGGAAATATGCTCAGCAAATCTAACTCAATCAGCGATTAGGCGTAATAAAAACTTTTTATGCTTATTTCTGAACTGACCGGATTATTTATGCGTATTATTAATACGTTGTTCTTAAAAACAGAAAAGGGGGTTCGAATGGGAAGGCTATCTGACTGGCAATACGATCAGACAGTTTGGTACATGTGTAATTCAATCTGAAAATGTACTTCATCTTGAACAGTTGGGAATCAAACAGTGCAAGATGGCTTGTTTCAGCAAGTTTTTGTGTTAGACAGAATCTGAGAATTTTCTCCTTCGGGAATACTGTGCTGCAGCTATATTCATGTATTACAACAAAATTTAGTTTCGATACTCATTTTGTAACCATCCCAACTTATCAATCTGCCTGTTCCCTTATTTAAGAATGTGTCAAGATAGTTAGATGAAATAAAGTGTAATCTGTCGGGGAATACAACGTTTTATTAAAGCTAGATCTTATCAATGAATTTCTATATCCAAGTGCACAAAGAGCCCGCCCACATGGTCACAGATATTAAAGTTCTCATTCATGTCCGACAAGGAAATCATCAACGGTTCCAGCGGGAAATGAACGCTCTGCCTGTGGAGGATCAGAACATGTCGGCATCGACAGAGGGAAGAGGGGAATGATGCTTACACATATTGACACTGGGGTTACATATTATTCACTGCTAAGTGGTCATTCTGGGGCTACCATTCGCTCCACGTAATGAACAACAAACGTGGTCCTCCGTTGACTTTGCTACTCAGTCAGTTCAAGGATGATGACTCATTTGTTTTGGTCCAAAGTTGTCAGAAAGGGGGATATTTATTTCAATACCAATTACATTTGTGATGTTTCGATCCCAATATCTCGGCTTTTCATAGTAGACTATTCATGTCCATGAGTGCGGTGCGTCAATCATAAAGATTGACACATCGAACATACCATAACACGTCTTATATTGGACAAGCTTTGTATCATTAAATGAAATAGAAAGAGTTAAACTGCAGCACCTAATCTTAACATTGGACATTGTAATATTGTATTTTGTTTACCCCTACCGAGTAAAAACTACAGAATGACAACAGGTTGGATAGAAAACGCGACACAGAAACTAGAAAGACGGGGTGCATAGCGTAACCGGGCCACCTTCTTTGTTGCTTAAAACAACCATTTCCCCTCGCTATTTAATCCAATATTCATTTGGTCATTAAACGAATTTCTTATTTTAAAAAATTTCCTCGTTGTACTTTAGCAGAAATATTAGCCTTCAATGTGCCCCCCCCCCCCCCCTGTAAACATGGGTTCAGCCTTGGTATTTTGAAGTAATTCTGTTGATCATATCCGATGTGACAGACCTAGTCCGGGTTTTTGCTGTGTTTAGTGGCTATATATAGCCTTCCTCTGTAAACGCTACATCAAATATTAAGATCAATTTCATAATGTTGCTTTGATATGGCCACTGATTGAGCTTCCAAAATCCTTTAATTCATTCTAATTATTGTTATTTTAGGGGCAAAGAGGTATTCTAAAAAACGTTCATTGACGTAACAAAATGGAATAATCATTATATGATGTAAAAGTGTTTGCCAATTAATACGCTGAATTATAAAATGTCGTGCACACGCCCTTGTGTGTTTTAAAGTTACTGCTATAAAAACTTTGAATTCGACAATTGAATAAATAAAAAAGAGTGACAACCTATTTTAAAAATAATCATTTTTTTATAGATCAACTTGTTTTAGGACCTCGAAAACTTATGATTGCAACATCTAATTATAAAAGATGCTAGTTCTTGTCACATAAAGTATCAGAAAGGTGCATGGACACGTCTCTTGCATGCACGTATTGTGTATAGGATTAGGAACTCGTTATGGTGTGCATTCCACGACACCCAAACATTGTAATGAAGTCATATCAGTTTCAAATTTATGTACATAACTTCATATGAAACCAAGAAGGTAAAAAACGCCATGCCTTTTGCTGCCTATCTTGTGAACGACCAGCCACATAAATTATAATCAAGACCGGCACATTAGGCAAAGAAATACCTGTTTGAAACACACCGGGTCGTAAATTAGAGAAGATCTTTTGTGTAACAAGATGGGCCATGTTGTAAGACTTTCAGTTACTTGACTTATTTGCACTTGTTTTTGTACATGTCAGTAATCACGACTGCACTACTTGCTTAGTCTGTCTGCGTTATACACACTATGAAAAGTCTATATATTAACAATTTTGAAACAAATTGAATTTAATGATAATTATATATGGTTTTCTAACTTAGGGTGCTTAATGAACACATTTCGGCAACAGTTTCTTTATGTCTACCTTTATCTAACAAGTTGTTTAGTATTATTTTTGACAATGGTTTTATTCCTGATGAATGGCTTGTAGGTATTGTGAAACCCATATATAAAAACAAAGGCGACCCAACACATCCTGAGAACTATAGACCGATTACATTATTAAGTTGCCTAGGAAAACTTTTTACTTGTATTTTAAGCAATAGATTAGAGATATATGCATCAGAGATTGACGTTATCAGCGAAAGCCAGGCAGGTTTTAGAAAAAACTATTCAACTCTAGACCATATAATAACACTACAGTTTTTATCCCATACTCTTATGTCCATGAAGAAAAAACTTTTTTGTGCTTTTGTTGATTTTAAACAGGCATTCGACACTGTCTGGAGAAATGGTCTTTGGAGTAAGTTAATCAAAAATGGAATAAATGGGAAATGTTTTAATTATATCAAAAACATGTACATGGAAGTTAAGTCAAAAATTAGTATGAATGGCTTATCTTCCGAATTTTTCAGCTGTAATGTTGGAGTACGCCAAGGTGAAAATTTGTCGCCATTTTTATTTTCGTTATATATTAATGACTTAGAAAAGTTCATGATTGATAAAAATATAATTGGGTTACAGAGTGTTACCAAACCTTTAGAGGATGAACTGTTTATGTATTTTAAATTATGTATTCTTTTTTATGCTGACGACACTGTAATTCTTGCTGAAACGCCTGATGATTTACAAAATGCTCTGAACGAGTTTCATTTATACTGTGAGCAATGGAAGTTAACGGTTAATATAAATAAGACAAAAATATTGGTATTTTCTAAAGGTCCAATGATAAAAAGGGAATTTTACTTTAGAAATGAAATAATTGAAAATGTGAAAGAGTTTAAATACCTTGGAATTGTTTTTTCACGTTCAGGGTCTTTCAGAAAAGCAAAAACACATCTCTGTGAACAGGCACAGAAGGCTATGTATGGGGTCATTAGGAAAATAAGGCAATTTAATTTACCTGTCGAGTGTCAGTTAGACCTTTTCGATAAAGTAGTAATGCCGGTATTATTATACGGATGTGAAGTATGGGGCTTTGAAAATATAGAAACTATAGAACGTATTCATTTGAAATTTTTGAAACATATACTGAATTTAAAAAGCTGTACCCCATCATACATGGTTTATGGAGAAACCGGAAGGTTTCCGTTATCTGTTAATATATATACTAGAATGGTTTCATACTGGGCAAAATTGTTCACCGGGCCAGAAAATAAAATTGTTCATATACTTTACAAATACTTATTGAATCAATATAATAATGACTTTTCTAAAAACCCATGGATTGATTGTATACATTCTATTTTTAATAAGTGTGGTTTTTCAAACATTTGGAATGAACAATGTACTGTAAATGTTAATTGGATTACAAATGCTGTCAAGCAAAGGCTTAAAGACCAGTTTGTGCAGAAATGGTCGGCTGATATTGCAAATTCTTCAAAAGGTCATATATATAGAACTTTCAAATTTATTTTTGGATATGAAAAATATTTGAGTATTCTGCCATCAAAACTTCGAAAAATTCTTGTTAAATTCCGTACGTCGAATCACCGACTTCCTGTAGAAACTGGTAGATGGTTAGGCATTCCTCTTAATGAAAGATGTTGCACATTATGTAATAAAAATCAAATAGCCGATGAAATGCACTTTATATTAGAATGTAATGTTCTTTCATGTATTAGACAAAAATACTTGGAACCTAGATTTTGTGTAAGACCAAACACTTTTAAATTTTGTGAGTTATTGTCTACTTTAAAACTTAAAAAACTCAAAAAACTCTGTTTATTTATAAATGAAATTTTTGAATCAGTCTGTCCTCCTTGAACATTTGTACTTTTTTCTCATATTTTTTTTCTCTCTAATTTGTACTGTACATGTACCTCTGACTCCATACATACATTTGTAAATATTTATATATATATATATGTGTACCTCATGTACCGTCATGTTGACGGTTTGAGTGAAAATAAATTGAATTGAATTGAATTGGGTCGAGGATGGGTGCTCATGACAACCATATCAACCATTCTTTTCAATGGTGCACGATAGAAATAATACGGTATATTCCATTGCTTTAGCGTTCCACAAATTACAAAAACCCAAAAGACTCGGTTAAACCACAGGGCAGTAACAGATACTTTCAGGTAAATAGGATATGTGTTATGTAAGATGGTTTATGTTATAAATCTCTTTATAGTTATGAATTTTAAATGCTTTTTATGGCGACTTGGTTTACATGTGTGCTCAACACAGTGCAGCAGCATCTCTACATGTTAGTTACTGTTTTCTGTAACAAAAGAAAGACAACCGTTGTTGATATTTATGATTAATAATATTCAATTAGGTAGTTCACTCTACAGGCAAATATTTGAAGTTCTGATTCCTCGATGTGACGATCAATGATAATCAACAAGTTAATCGTCCGGGAGTTATCCGTTATGTCCGACTGTTCCTGTACCAATTTGGTGGAACTTAATCGTTAGGAATGTTTCAAAATGATATAAAGTCTACAAATAACACGAAAAATAAATTCAAAAATTTGATGAACGGTCAAACTAAGATATGAATAATGTACAATTATATTAGTTGTAGACTAAATTGAAATAGATGGTAAATGCAGCCAAATGCTTTATTTGACTCACGGGTTGCACTTTGTGGTTAAAATCTAAGGAAAAGTACATGTACCAACATGCATTATACACAAGGATATTTCCTGCCAATGGTTTGGTTTAAAGGAGACCTACGGTCATCTGATACACATGTTGACCAAAATATAAACATTTCTTATCTGGTATGGTCATCTGATACACATGTTGACCAAAATATAAACATTTCTTAAACTGACCTGTTTATGCCAAAAACTGACCGCCGTCAAAAGATACAACAGGAATAAGGTATGAGGTTTTACGAGTTGTTTTGTACACAAATTGCTTATACAAATACAGAACAATGTCTTGGTTATTCACTTAGAACTGCGCAGCTGCAGAGCTAAATTGAAGATTCAAAAATATGGAAAAGTATGAAAGGTGTTTGACCAACATCGAGTCGACACCTTGTCTACATTGTGTGCCCTCTCTCGTTTACATCGTCGACATCGTCGATATTGCAGTGTTGATCGACATTGAGTCGACATCGTATCTTTTTTTATTGACTACGATGTAATGTTAAAGAAAAATATGCCATGTAAAGAATCTAAACATCTAAACTAAATATCAGTTCAACATTGTTTCATTGTATACAGAGTATTTATTTTTTGTTATAAGAAAAAGATATAACGCCAGGTGCCCGTATTTCAAATCTACATTTAATTTAAAATTTAAAAATTGAAAAGTCAAAAATAAAAAAAAGTCAACGCACTTTGAAAAAATTATATACGCACTTTGAAAATTTTTTTCAAAGTGCTTTAAGTTTGGGGTAAAATCAACGCACTTTAAATTTTTTTTTTCAAAGTGCGTTAAATTTGGGACCAAGTTAATCCACTTTGAATTTTTTTTTTCAAAGTGTGTTATGAAGGTATATCAACATTTTTTAGTATCGAGACCCTTAACGCACTTTGAAAAAAAATGTATAAATCAGAAATTCTGGACTTTAATTTCTAATTAGTTGATAGTATGATGATTTGTTAACACTAGTGAATCTAATTTAACGTCTTTGAGAACGGGGATGGGGACGGGGGTGGGGGTAACCAAAGATACAGTTCAGTTATCAGTACATCACTTAATTGATTACAGGAAAAAGGTACCCTACCGCTCATTTTTTCTTTCATAGCATATGATATTAAGCAACTTGGAGCAAACGTTTAGGATTGGAAAAAGAAATACACTTTCTTGTAAATAAAGTACAGAGAAAAAAACGAGCTAGCCAAACAATAATTTCTACAATGGTATGTTAAAGAATCTATAAGTGTTTCAACATAAACCCTCTTTTCAAATTCTAATCAAATAGATCAATCCATTATAAAGAATTAAATTACATAGACAAACAATGAATTATTAAAAACTTTTAAAATAAAAATAATGTGTGGGTTTTTTTTTCTCTCATACACAAAAAAAGGAAAATGTAGTTGCTAAGTTATGTAGTTTATGTCACATTTGGATAATTCAAATTTCCCAAATTGTTCTTTAGGAGTAAATTGTCAATCTATATATACGTAAGCTTATGAAAAAAACTCTAATCGAGAAACTGGTGATCAAGTTAGCTGAGAATGCATTGGATTCTTTTTTTTTATATATATATCCCATTGAGCTTAACAAGGTTAAATCAATCATTTATTGTATATAAAAGTATCAATTATTTCGACTATTGGTCCAAACCCACCCACCCCCCCCCCGGCCCCCCTGATGCTACGTTCCTGGTAACAGTCGTATCTTACGCCTTTCAGTGAAACGGGTCCCAGGATTCCAGAGAATTTGAAGGGTAAAATTGAAGTTATCATATTTCGACTTTTGTGATATTTCTTCTCATGATAAGACTTTAAAGTAATAAAATTATTTAAAATGTTAAAGGTTTGTAGATTTAAGACCTGCAGAAATCACATCAAATCCACCTGCCTTGCAGAAATATATTTTTTTTCTTTCTTACAAATGACTCTAAGTTACCCACTAGTTCAATTGGTCGATGTAGATGAAATTAAAAAAAAGATAACGATGCCAGCTTGTATCACAATAAACATGGAAGAGACTTTATTCAATTCAATTTATTCTCTCAAACCATTATCATACAATGGTACATGAGGTACAATAACATATTTGCATTAAATTGTGATGTCACGGGTCTAATAAATTATATATAAATTATGATACAACATAGTATTACATGTGTTAGTAAGCATAAGTAAGTAAGAGAAAAAAAATAGTAATAATACAAGAAGTGGTAGAAAAAAAAAATAGGTCATCATATAAAAATTTAATACAATGTTTCATTGGTGTTCAATACGCGGAGAGTAATAATAATAATAAATGCTAATATAGTTTAGGCTGAACAGCAGAATTGCTCTTGGATATTCAATATAAAAGAGCTTAATTTTTTCAATGTTTTGATGTTCGTTGTCATCAGCAGTTCCCTAAATTTTAATGTACTTGGTTTTTGAAAATACTTGGTACATAGGAATTGCTTACGTAAAGTTAAGAAAAATTTACACTCAAGAATAAAATGGTATTCGTCCGCTAATTTACCACTATTACAGAGTGTGCAGCTTCTGTCATTTACAGGAATTCCATACCATCTACCGGTTTCAATCGGTAAACGGTGATTGGCTGTTCTAAATTTAATAAGTGGTTTCCAAAATTTTTTAGTAAGAATGCCTAAGTATTTTTCAAAACCAAACTTTTGTTTATAAATTTTATATATTTGACCTTTAGATGAATTATCTATATCTTTTGCCCATTTCTGAATGAACTGGTCCTGCAATCTTTGTTTGATGGCGGCAGAAATCCACTTAAAAACACAAGCTAGTAAAACCAATTACTTAGAGGTGGGTGACTGGTCCCATTTGAACCCAAGGAGAGCGTAACTAAAATGGGCTTTCTATGTACGTCACACCATTGAACCCACGAGTTTTCTTCATACCACTACGTCGGTCAGCGCCAAATACTATTAAGTTTTGTGAACTTATGTCTTGTTCTAATGCTACAAACCTGAAAAAATTATGTTATTTTATTATCAAAATATACAGTTTGATATAATAGTCTGTCCTCCATTATTATACTTTTTCCTATCTTCATTGTATACAGTGTATATTGTATATTTATGCTTATTTACTATTTATCTACTACTTATCTATTCATTTAATATACAATGTACCTCTGACTTTTGGACTGTATATAATGATTGACCTCATGTACCATTCCATGCATGTGTGAGCGAATAAACTGAATTGAATTGAATTGAATTGGAATAAGTCTCGTGTAGAGAAATCCCATGAGTTTCAAAAAAGTTGATCATTAAGACTCGCAAGTTGCACATTTTCTTTGCCAGAAGGAGTATCATTTAACTTCGTTTTGAAAATTTTAGGAGATCGAGGGGCGCCGGGTGTCCCCCTTGAATCTACCTCTGTTCAGGGCATCGGAGATCTTATCCTTCGAATGGAAAGGTTAACATAACAGGACTTTGCACAAATGTCGCATTCATAACTTTTACGCACCCACGAGTCCAAAATGGGATAATTATGAACAACTCTCCTATAATGACGGAGCACACCGTGTGTACATACGCAGCTTTATTGAAAATAAAAAAAAAACAAAAAAAAACTTTAACAACCTTCCTAGCTTTAACTTATTCCTGTTTTGAGAAACCTCTTCTTGACCATCTTTTATAACAAATACAATTTAAAGCGCTACTCTTTTCGAGCTTACAGTTATTGCATACATGTAATTTCCTGAAATAATTTGAAATAATGAAACAATATAATTTCAAGGAATATAATTTATATATGCACTAGAATAATTCTGTTTAGTCAAGTTTTTTGGAAAGCTATTACATGTACTTGTTTGACATCTTATGTTTTTTGTTTACCATTTAATTCCGGTTTTCCCTCCGCATTCTGCTGTTCCGGTGCTTAGAGTTTTCTTTTCTGGTTCTTGTGAACCAGTTTAATAATAAAGCATGTGTTGCATGTTGCTCACTTGCTGTCAATGCTGATGATTACTAAGTATTTTATTACCGTTGATATCAAATTAGTCGCAAGCTGTTGAAGTTCCTTTTTTAAAGTAAGGAATTACTGATCTTTTTAATTATATTCTTAATTAGCTCGCCGATTCCGGGTACCTAGAATTGCCGAAATGCACCGTGAAAACACCGAAATGCTCAATTTGAGCACAAGGGCATTTTAGCACAAGTATATAACATGACAGGATAAGTGAAGATGACAAATCTCAGACGTTTCATATGTTCAGAAGTGGAAGTATCCTACTTTATTAAAGATATCAACGTGTATTGACATTGTATTAGAGTAAACTCTCATGATTTTTTATCAGTGTTTATTAGAGGTTTGCATGTATTTTTGTAAAAAAAAATTATCAAATTAAAAAAACAACCTTCGAGTTAAAGCAAGATACAGAGCTTTGCGCACAATGCTACTGTATGTTTTTACACAAAGCTGGTGCCCCTTCTTCAACTATGAATTGCATAAAATCTACACAAATTTTTTATAGTTTTTCGAACACAAGTAAATAAAAACGACGTCTTTTAAACAGTTTCCATAGTCCTGACACATTTACGAAGACGAATAGGGCCACATAAAAAAATATTTTTATCTCGTAATTACGAGAAATGATCTCGTTATTACGAGTTAATTATCTCGTTTTAACGAGAAAAGATCTCGTTACTACGAGTAAATTATCTCGTAATTACGAGAAAAGATCTCGTTATTACGAGTTAATTATCTCATAATTACGAGATCTTTTCTCGTTATAACGAGATAATTAACTCGTAATAACGAGATCTTTTCTCGTAATTACGAGAAAATTAACTCGTAATAATGAGATCTTTTCTCGTAATTACGAGATAAAAATATTTTTTTATGTGGCCCTTTTCGTCTTTCGTACACATTATTATAATGAAGATAAAAGCATAAGTGTCGTTCTTAAAAAATTATTGCAAAGGAAAATATCATCTTTGTTTGTAGACACATTTTCTTGACACCTTTGTAGCTGTTTCTGCCTTTAATTTTATTTTTTGTGCAAGATTAACCAGATTGTCAAGGTATTCTGATTTGATCAGTTATGGCTATTGTTGCTCAGATGAGCGATGTGGCCCCTAGCTGGGTATCCTTAAAATGGTTGCATCATACTCAGTCCCTTGTTTTTAAATATCAGTTATTTAATTAATGCATCTCCATTACAGGTGATGTTGCTGAACACAATACAAAGGCAAAGTGTGTTTTACAAATCCACACACATATCATTAAGAAAGTTCAACAACATTAAGACACTCATCAAAAAGAGTAATGTAAAAGACTTTAGACCCACATGGCAGGTGGCAAATTGCTTTTCTGGTCACCGAAATACAACAGTTTCTTCTACTTCAGCCAGATCACACAGTTTAAATGGAAAAAATGTTATCGAGAATGAAATTAAAGAAAGGAAAGAAAAAATTAGTGCTTATGGAAAAGAAAAGGGAGAATACATCAGGAATAAGGCTGGGGCTAGTGAATTAGAGGCCTGGGAAGACACATTTGGAAATCTCACTGACAGTTCTAAACAAGAACCACTGTACCAATCTACACATGTTCATGGCAAGGCAGATGAGCTACTTGAAGATTCGTGAGTCATAGAGTTCATAGAATTCAAAGAATTCAAACCATGTGACATCAGTAGTATATGCATGTATAGAAGTATGTATAGTACCGCCATCCATCTATCACTCATAATTTAAAGAAAATTTATTGTCAGTTACGAACTACTTGTAGTGGTGGGCATAAATATCATGAATGTTTCACATTCTCCTCAGCCTCTGGCTGAACTACAAGAATGTCCCTCATCCATCACATCCGGGTATGCTTGAATGAGGGGCCTGTTCTTTTCATACAACCTTCGGCATATCAGAGTATCGATAGCATGTTCAAAGAATTGACAATAAATTAGATCAATTATTTATTAAAAAAACAATTTAGGTCAATGTCAACAACAACTACATTTGTAACACTGCTTTCATAATCATATTTATGTTGTTATTTTTTTCTGTAACATTACATGTATCTCTACAATAGAATTTTTAGGTCACCTGAGTCACTCAGGTGACCTGTTGCCATTTGTCTTCGTCCATCGTCGTGAGTTAACAATTTTACATTTTTAACTTCTTTTTGAAAAATATAATGCCAATTGTTACCATTTTTGTTGTGAAGAATCCGTTAACAATTTTACATCAGTAACTTTATTTTGAAATGTTAAATTTACTGTGCATTGTATGATTACAGCAACAAACTGTATGCATGTTTTGTGCATAATTACCGTTAAGTCTCGTGTATACATTAACGATCAGACCCAACCTAACAGAAAGTAAACCCCATTTTGGGGTTTACTCTGGGTTTACTCCAGGTTTACTAGAGTAAACCTGGAATTAACCCTGAGTAAACCCAAAGTAAACCCAGAGTGGACACAGAGAGTAAACCTTGAGGCCTTACAAAAAAAAATGGTTTTTTCCGCTTTCATGCTGAAAAAAAGTAGGGTCGGTCGTTCGGAATTTTTTTTTTTTTTTCAAATATTTTTTTTTCCCTTTAATATTGCAGTATCCATACATGCCGGTTAGATACTGACACTGCTAAATGGTATAAAATGAGAAATACTTTTAATATCATTCCTGACTATTAAGCTGGTCTTAAGAAAACACAAAAATGATATTATATATCAGATACTTCCTCTGCCAACGATGAGAGCACTATTAAAATCTACAACACATGGAAACATACAGCCATTTTGAAACAAAACGTTTGAGTTACACTTATTTGAGAAGAGTAACTGCTTCAAGCGTTTTTGTGACCAAAATTTTGAGTAATTTTTTTTTAGTTGGGGTCTGCTCTTGTGTTAGGTTTGGTCTGATTGGTACTGTAACAAGCACTTTTTATCCAAAACTGAATCAGAAGTGGGCAGTTGTATATGTATTATAGATAGGAAGAAATTTTACCCCACATTTTTAGAGCATGCTTCTGGATACCGCGGGAGTATTACTGCCGATATCCCATGTTATGCAAGTTGTATGAGTGTAGACTAACTTTATTTTGTCAAAAATACCTTATTCTTAATTAAACTTCCATGAATTAGAATATCTATCCACCCAGTCCACTGTTCCTTGCATCAAACAAGTTCTCGCCAGTGTATTCGCCATTACATAGTAACCAGCCACCTTTTGACTCGTTAAGTGGCCAATGTTAATTTATCAATTTCCAATGAAGCATGCACCTGTATCGTGCTGGACTTCAAGTGCAGAAAGATTAGCAATAATTATGATTATATTTAACTTATTTACTCCTGTTATGCAGTTAAACTTCATTGCTTTACAAAGACAGTGTTAAAAATAGATTGATCATTTGTACGACTTGATAACGAAATACAACATACAAATGTTTCTTCACTATGTTTATTTAACAAATATCCAAGAATTTGACAAATTATAAATTATCATTACTATTGATGTTGTTTGGGGTTTGATCTGCAGACATAATTACTTTTAAGTGCTTGGAAAACATTATCAAACCATACATGGATGGGTGATTTTCAAAAAATCTCAACTGAAAATTTCGTTTTTTGGGTGCATATTATACATAGTAAAAGCTGTTCCAGCTTTTCAGCATTTTACACCCAACTTTGGGGATGGGTATTATATACAGGTGCATGCTTTATTTAGGAAATGAGACTACATATTATAAAAGATTGACCATTTAAGGCATCTTTTTTCCTACAATTTTTAGCCCCTAGGGCTAGGGTATAGATAATCCAAGATTCCTTCTCTCCCACCCCCCTCCCAAACCTTAATAAATTGATGTTTGAAAACATCAAATAATAAACTGAGAGTAACAGTCAGAGGAGTCTCATAATAGGGTTTTAAGACTCCAAAATAAAGTTGATTATGCAGACATGGGACTTCCTGCAAGTCCATGTAATGGCTATGGTACTCAGGTGACCGTTTTGGCCTGTGGGCCTCTTGTTTTTAAAGAGATGATGAAAGTGAAGAGGATCCCAAACCTTTACGAGTGTATTATCGAAAACTTCCTCCTGGCTGGTATACCAAGCAGATGGAGAAATTTGCAAAAGAGGGCAAGGTAAGACTATTGTAATCTATATTGTTTGAAAGAACTTAGATGTATTAAAATTAGAATGTGTGGATAAATAACCCCCAGTAATCAGTCTCAAGAATTCTAAATAATGCACAACACATGTGATATGTACCAGCAGGACACAAAATGTACTGTTTTTAGCTCACCAGAACTGAAAGCTCAAGCAAACTTTTCTGTCACTGGTGACTGTCTCCCTGTCTGTCCATCTGTCTGTAAATTTTTCACATTTTTAGGTCACCTGAGTTACTCAGGTGACCTATGGCAATTGGTTTTCATCTGTTGCTGTGCGTCATGTGTTACCAATTTTACATTTTTAACTTCTTCTTGAAAACTATAAGGTTAATTGTTACTATTTTGGTTTGAAGCATCTCTTGGATAAGAAAAATCTAAATTTAGAAATTTATAACTTTAACACCCATGGCCTCATGGGCAAGGCCAAATATGCAAAAAAGATCAAAAATAATTAATAATCTTTTTCTCTACTCCTTCACGTGTGGGAAGAAACTAAATGCATGGTTTTATAAATTAATGTCTATGATGCATGATAATGGATAATAATGATGTAGATGAGAAGACCTCTACCTTAACTGTGAAATTCATGGTCCCTGGGTTAGGTTCAGGCCCTAGGGCAGGTCCAATATGCCCATATAGTGAAATTGATTAAATCTTAGAAAATCACCTTCTCTACTCTCTCATACATACTGAATAAGATTTAATGCATGGTTATGGTGGCCATGAAGTCATCTACCAGAATTGTGAAATTAATGGCTCCTGGGTCAGTGGTTCAGGCCAAAGGGTGGGGCCAATTTGGTAAAGTGAAAATGTCTTAAATCTGAGAAAAGTCTTCTTTTCTTCTTCCAAATATATTTTAGATAAATTAAATGCATGGTTATGATGTCCATGAAGCCATCTACATTACTTGTTAAATTCATGACATTTTAGTCATGGGGTCAGGCATGTACAATGTTGTATAATATTTTTTTCTGTTCTTTAACAGTCATGGGAGATAAACTAAATGCATTATTATTATTTCCATAGTGTCGTCTTAACACGCAAACATGGGACTCAACAGGTCCATCTAAGGGCTAGGGTACTTAGCTGACCGTCATGGCCTGTAGTTCTTTTGTTAGAAGTAGAAATCAGAAAATGACAATTTACAAAACTTTTTATGATATTTATGAAATATTTTTTTTAAATTCCATTGTATTTGAATGATTTTGTTTTCAAGACAAATGATTATTTTATCATAAAAAGCAGTATGATTATAGGAAAAAGTATTGAATATTAGGTAGAATTTTTTAACTCATCTTACCTGAAAGTTAAAGTAAGCTTCTCTGATTACATTTTAAACTTCTTCTCTAAAACCGCTTGGTCTATTTCAACCAAATTTGGCACAAAGCATCGCAATTTAAAGGTAAATAACAAAGTTTCAAGGGGTATATAGGAATCACCTTGTCCGTCCGTCCGTCCGTCTGTCCGTCCGTCCATCTTATGACCTAAGGGTGTGTCATGACCTTGACCCAAGGTCATTTGGGCAAGGTCAAGGTCACTGGCAGAAAAAGTTCAAAATTTGTGTCCGGTCCATATCTTTTTAATGGAGAAACATTGGAAGTTCTTACTTCACACAAAGATTGCTTATGACGTAAGGGTGTGTCATGACCTTGACCCAATGTCATTTGGGCAAAGTCAAGGTCACTGGCAGAAAAAAAATCAAAATTCGTGTCCGGTCCATATCTTTCTTATAGAGAAACATTGGAAGTTCTTACTTCACACAAAGATTGCTTATGACCTAAGGGTGTGTCATGTCCTTGACCCAAGGTCATTTGGGCAAGGCCATGGTCACTGGCAGAAAAAGTACAAAATTCATGTCCAGTCCATATCCTTTTAATGGAAAAAATATTGAAGTTCTTAATTCACATCAAGATTGCTTATAGTCTGAAGGTGTGTCATGACCTTGACCCAAGGTCAATTGAGGAAGTTCAAGGTCATTGTTTTAAAAAAAAATCAGGCTCAGTATACTTATAATTCAAAATGTTTATATTAAATGGCTGCTTGACATGTGGAATTTTGTTTGATTCGAGTCATGTTTGTTAACATAAGGATGCAAATGTCCTCATGCATTAACAGTTAACTTGAACTAAAATGGAATTTAAAGAATAGAAATTGGTTTGTGTACCATATTAGCATTAACAGTTTTATTAAAAAATACAGCAGTTGTTATGTATATATAGAAAATGGACAGTGAAATAGATTCATCCAATGTTTTCTATAATAGAAAAAATACATGAGTTATGATTTTCTTAGCGGGGGGTATCAATTGTGAGCCTGCTCACAGTACCTCTAGTTTATTATTGGTTCAATCTTTATCAGATTTGAATAGATGATGCATTTTGTGATTCTGATGCACTCTACAGGAGTGGAAGCTGAATCAGAGCTATAGATTTCAGATGCAGGTGGCTAATATGAAGCCCTTTGGGCTTTAATGGATTTAACCTTGCCCCGACCAAAAATATCACCTCATAATACACAAAGAATGATACATCATTTGGTTTGAATTTTTTTGAAGAATATTGATACTCGTATATGTGGATGGCTGTTAAAAAAAGAATGAAATCAGGTCATTATTGTACATGTTCCAGTCCATTCAAATTCCTCGGTTTTGAATACTTCTTAATTATTAAATATTGTTTGCTCCTCTCTTTGGATAGATTGACAGGGCCATTGATGTCCTGCAGGTGATAATGCTGAAGAATGACCGAATCCGACCCCTACCGACACACTACTACACATTGATCTCTCTAATCAGTAAGACGGGGGACACCAGAAAAGCATTTGGTTTCTATAAAAAGGTAGAAATATGTAAATTTGTCGCAGTCTGTATTTATTTTCATCTTTCACACAGAGAGCTGCTATAGCTTTACCTTAGTCACTCGTAAATGTTTTAGTTTTAGAAGAATCCTTGTCTTAAATGGTTATCATGGTTTTACTTTGTAAATGTATTGAAATTATTAATTTAAATTATCAATATTTTCATTTGTTTACAAAGACATAGCCTAAATTTTGTATATTTCATGCAAATCTCATGTTTGTCTGTAGATGAGAGATTTTGGATACGAACCTATTCCACAAGTTTTCACAGCCCTGTTTAATGCTTGCTCCAAGTCTATCTATGGGAAGGAAGATGGTTTCCAACGAGCCACAAAACTTATCTACACAATGAAAGCAAATAACATAACCCCCACTCAGATCACATTCAATGCCATGATCAAAACCTTTGGTTGCCTGGGACAAACTGAAATAGCTCTACATCTGGCTGACCAGAGCTTTAAACTGTACAAACCAGATGACAAGACATTTGCAAACATTCTAATGGCTGCTGCAGGAGATGAAAAGAATGGATTTTCCTTGGCAATAGGGGTAGCTGTTTTCTTTGTTTTGTTTTTTTTTCATTAATTTTTTCATATGATATTCCACTTTTTTAAAGTTTTATCTGTATGCCTGTTCATTTGTATGTCTTTAAATGTTTACAGTTTTTATTTTTCATTATTTCAATCTAACTTGGCTCCATTGGTGAAGACCTTTTAAGTTTGTATGAAATTCAATGAAGTGCTAGCTCCCCTTTCAAATGAAAGATTACTAGATAGGAATAAAAAGGAAGGATGTTTAAAATCTTCTCTAGAACAATTTTAGCCTCTTACAAACAAGCTCTTATGGCCAGTGTCATCAACAGAAAAATTGGACACAAAACATTCCCATTAAGGTCAAACTTTACTGTGTAAAACGCAAATTTAAGGTAAATTGTTAAAATATACAGGTTATCATGTAATGTTTTTATTTAGAAAATTTACTTATCATAAAAATTATTTTCAGTGAAATTAATCGTTACAATGATATTCAGAAGTATTTAATCATTTCGCCACTTCTTCAATATGGGCGTTATCCATGTTGGAGTCAACATCTTACGATGAGTTGAGACTTTGAAGTTACAATGGCAAAAACAAATTTTGTGCTTTCTTTATTGCAGCGTCAATAATTAAAATTGAAAATAAATATAATTTACAAAATAAAAACATATATGCTTGTAATTTTTTACATATGAAATTGAAAATGAAAACCATCTTTTTCCTATATAATCCTATATAAAATGTTGGGGACGATTCGTACATACAACCAAAATTTGAGTGTGTTAAACGGATAAAATATCTGGTCAACTTACTTTATATTTTGCTTGTAGTTTACTCATAGCTAACCTTTCAATGTAAAAAAAAATGTTTGAAACATTCTCTCCTGAGACTCCTTTACTCGTTCATTCTGTAAAAAGCAATACATGTACAACCTTCATTTCCTCATTATTTTCACAGGTATGGAGGATAGCAAGCTTATGTCAAATAAAGCCAACATTGTATCATTACATGCTACTTTTGCGAGTTGTTCGTTGTTGTGAAATTGGAGACATATCCACGTTCTATCAAGTGTTACTTCAGACTTCACCATTTTCCATGCAGAAACAGTTATGTGAGACATTAAACAAAGATCTTGAATTAAATAAAGTAAATAAGGAAACGATCTGCTTGCCCTCAGACTCTTACATACAAGAGTTAAACTGTCTGTCACAGAATATACCTAACACTGAAAATAATGATCAAATTCAGAGCAGGTCAAACCAGACTCAGGCAGAGCTTTGCCTTATTGATGCTGCAAGTTCATCTCAACAAGATACGTTAGGCTCAAGTACAGAAGCAAACCAGTTAACAGTTCACCCACACACAGCAAACTCAAGTCAAGTCAGAAACAATGAATTTCCAGATGTGTTAAAACCAGGAGAAATCTTGCTGAGAGTTTTAAACATGCATGCAGTTCAGAATAAATATGTCAGATTGGACATGTTGGGTGGAGTGAGTGGATTTTTGGCTCGCATGAAGAGAGATGGAATAACTCCAAACCTGGCTGTTTTTGGACAGTTGTTTGATATTGTGGATACATTACAAGAGGAGGATTATCTATTTTCTATGATGGAGGAACTTGGCATTTCTCCAGATATAGACATAATATCGCATGCAATGCTAAAGAGAACAAGAAGAATGCAGCCAGAACAGGCTAAGGTATATTAAGAAAGCAAGCTTATATATGTACTGGTATGTAGAAAGTAGAGAGAGAGAATGGGTATAAAGGGGTTATGAAATTTTAATGATAATACAACTTTTAAAAAAAATAAATATACCTAACAAACTTAAGATGTAAATGTAATTTATGGCATCAGATGAAAAACATGTTGAAAAGGATTTTAATTCTCATATTATAAATGTATATACACTCTTTGTCTAATATCTGTTCACAAACTTAAGTAATATCAAGGTGTTTGTCTGTGTAAGGTGCTAAGGATGTAACAAAAGACTTATTTATCAATATGACTAAGTGGTGAAGTCCTGACATTCTGAAACCCATTTTACAGTAAAACTCAGTGATAGCGAAGTCCTAGGGACCAATGGATTTACTTCACTATATCAGTAATTTGTTATATCCATGTAACGAATTCGTAATAATAACTATAGCGAATTCACTACATACATGTTTTCTTTAACTAGACTACAATTTTTGCTAATTGATGTTTAGAAAGAAAATGCATTCTTTTGATACCTTTAAAATCGGATTGTAAATTGAAGAATTTATGCAAAAAATTAATTAATTCAAACTATTAAGTAAAATGGTAGTGCAAACTGTAAACTGTGTTAAATTTTGTTATTATTCACCTCTATGGAACTCAAAATCAGTTCGCTGAATCGGTAAACTCGTTTTATCTGAATTCGTTATAACCATAAAATTTTGAAAAGATTTCTTAAGAATTTGACTGGAGACTCAAAAAAACTTTGCTACATCCGAGAATTAATTCGCTATATCCATGTATTAAACGAGTTTTACTGTATTGCAATGTTCATGGAATTGTTGATTGTAGAAATTGGTACATCTAATGGAAGAGAAAGGTATCCAACCCAACATCTTCATCTTTAAATACCTCAACTACATCATGTGTAAGGATGGGGACACAATGAGGCAGTTTCTGGATGACTTACTAGTAAGTATTCTGTCAGATAGTCTATGTTGAGATTTTCTGTACAGCAGTCGATTTTATTACAGTATTTTTCGAAAATTAGGTCGATACTGTTAGTAATACAGGGAGATAAAGTCATGCATTGTTATTATATTCATAATGTACTGGTGTTAAATTGTGAAATTTCCTGCCCAGACCATGGGGCAGAAGTTGAGGTTGCATGAGGCTTTTTATTGGGGGGAGAGATAAATATGGCCACATATTGAACATGTATTTTTATTTAGGTAAGTGCTGTGTGTCGTCCATTTACAATTTTAACTTCATCTTAAAAACTACTAGGTGAATTGTCACTTACTAATATTTAATTAGATATGTTTTCTAATTTCTATTTTAGGAAATCTGCTTAAATATCCTGTGCATTTTTATACTTCAAGAAATAAACTGTATGCATCTTCTGTGCATTATACCATAAATGAAACTGAATATTATAAAAGATTGACCATAAAAGGCCTGAAGGTTTCTTATTATTAAAAGGTTACAATTTTTGGCTCCTAGAGCTAAGGTATAGATAATCCAATATTCCTCTGACTGTTGAATCCGACTCAACCAACCCCCCCCCCAATTTTCATGAATGAATGTTTTTGAAACCTTAAATCCTCAACTCCTTGGGGGGCATACAAGTAAAGAAAAAAGTCAAGCAGAGCTGCCAGATTACAGTGCTAATGCTTGACATTCATATAACCAGCTCTTCTCATGTGCCACGTACCTATTTTAACCCCTGGTGGAGAGAGTGTACTAGTAAAGTAACGTGCACAAGGTTACACTGTTACCACGGTAGCGACAGACCAGACTCGAACCTGGGGATACCGCGTCGAAATATGTTGACACTATCAAATGCCCCAACACGTCTATCTATATTGTTGTAATCATGTTTTGAACAAATTTAAACCTTAACTTCCTGATAATGCTTCCACACAAATTTCAACTCTTGTGATGATAAGTTTTTGGGAATTAGTTCTTTAAAATGCTTGCAACTCTTTCAGTAACTCTTAATCATCTCCCCTTGAAAAAGGTTGTGATCCTTTATTTAAACAAACTGGAATCCTCTATACTCAAGAAAGCTTTTTGTAAAGTTAGGTTGAAATTGGCACAGTGATTTTTAAAAGAAGTTAAATATGCTATGAGTGTACAGTTGGACAAAATGTGATCACAAAAACTCACTTAAGCTTAAAACATGATAACTGCTTTTCATGCAGCCAGAAAATATTAATAATTTCATTTGTAGTGGGTCTCATAATAATTGTAATGGTTTGATTTTCCATTTCAAAAGGCCAATGAGCTTCCTCTGACTGTGCACCTGATGGATGGTTTAATGAGAAATACACATCTGACTCTAGAAGACAAGAAGTACATATTACAGTTAATGGAACAACAGGATATCCACCCAACTACCTATTTCCTGGAGACATTGCACAAAGTTCTGAGTGTTACCAGGGAAAGAATCATAGTTCAGAAGGTTTGGTCTTATTGATTTATCGTTGTTGGAAATGAAATCACTTTTTAGCTCACCGAGATGAAGTCAGGGGAACTTATGCTATATACCCCTGGCTTCGGCGCCTGGACCTGTTTTAAGTTTTTGGAGCAGGTCCTGTATCTAAATTATTACTTGTGCTATCTTTACCAAACTTGCATCCCTTATTAGGCCTTGGTCCGTATGGTTCTCGGGATGATATACAGTGAATAATCTATATATAACAGACAGGTCTAGGTCAACCTGAAATCTTTAAATATTAATCTAATTGGATTTTGAAATACCAGTACTACTTGCTCTTGTCAATTGCGTTTTTTACTGTTTTTTATAACCAAAAGTAAGCTGTGGAGAGTTGATCTTATGATGTGAAACACACCTCTTAAAAATTTTATCAACACATATTTATCTAATTATGCTAGGTTCCTATTGTCATGCACCTTGTTATGAACACCACATATATTTATTGTCAGAGTGTAGTTGATCATGAAACTTCATGGAATTGTACGATTGGATACAAGATGATGCGAGTCAATACGTTCTTAAACTGTTATATGATATCTCGATCTTCAATACGGTATGGTCACGACGAATATATTAAAGATAATGTGATCTGTCACAATTGCAATGCCCGTTTAGACATGACAACATATGTTTTGATAAAATTGTCAAGATAGAATTCCAGATTAGATCTTGATTTGATCCAAACATCATGACACAAATTCCCCTTGTGTATGTGCAAATATGTTAGTATATGTTACGATATGTTCACTAAAAGCCGATGTGTCCTGTTGTGATAGGGCATGGTAATGGTCGCGATTCTTTTCATGATCCAGAAAGAAGGTGATCAAAATTTGAGCTAAGATTAGACCTGGCGAATAGATCTATATAGCCTGACTGACTATAATGACACATCACAACACAAATGCAGCCCTGCGTGATCATCACGATTAGCAGGGCACAATATATTGCGACATGCTGCACTTGGTAATAATGTAATGCGATTTGATTTAATGATAAGGAATGATTGAAAATTAATTTTGTTGATTGTAGAATTTTTTAAAAACATTCTCTACGATTTATACGATGCCACAACATACTTTAAGATCTGGTGAGATAAGATGCGATTACTTTGATTACTCTACAATTGGGAGCATGATTTCAATTGCGCTGTGAATCTTGATAGTGGGAATGTAGCATTGTACATCAATGTTTACATAATGTGTTTGTTCAACTTAATTAATTATCTTTACTTTTAATTTTATAGGAAAAAGACATACATGTACCAGATGAAGAAAAAATGTTCTCTGATTTCAACAAATTCATGGAAGAATGGCTAAAGAGAGTACCTTTGAAGAAATAACATTGTTTCTCTGTATATTCAGCTTTTTAAATAAAGTTTATGAAATACTAACCTTGTATATGTACAGTACATAGAAATGAGAAACACTAGACACTGTGGAATCAGTTAATTTCGTGGGGGCCAATTTTCGTGGATTGCTTAAATTTTACAGGTTCGTGGGGACGTAAATTCATGTATTATCTTAAACCTACAAAGGAAATATGTATTACTTTACACTAATTTATTAATTCATGGAGGATGTTTATTCGTGGATGAGAGGTACCCACGAATTCTATGAAAATTGAGCCACCACGAAATCTAGTGATTCTACAGTAAATGTGAGTAAACAGGCATGTAGCATCGCATAGATTGAAGCCTTGTGCTAACTGGAATCCTTAAGTTTTTATTTCAGATTTCTTCTTTAACCAAGTGAAAGAAATGGTAAGCAAGCCAACGTACCCCAATCTCCCACCTTTGTTGACAATGCTACACATAATGAATGGCAAAGTTTGCATTAAATACACAAAACAATTTTTTAAAGGGTCCTTATTATACCACACGCAATGAAGTTGCGAAGGGTTTGTTGTGTGGGTTATAGTTTTTTTTACCTAACAATCGGTCAGTCCTGTTTTATTTGAAAGAGTAACTTCTCTTAAGGTCGGATGAATTTAATCTCTTGTCCTCTTCAAATTTTCACTTTAGACAATCTTCTACCCCTCCCCCCTTCTCCCCATATTTCCACAAACGTTTACTTTTTGCCTTTGCTAGATTTAAATCCAAAAAATATTAAGTTGTTGATTTGAACCACATACGGCAGTGAAACATTTGACCAGTGAAACATTTGACCATTGTCAAGTCTTACTATATACATGTAAATACATGTACTGTAAATGTCTATTGTCAAGTCGTACATAAAATTTGTCCTGTGTCCGTCTGTAAACTTAATTCTTATATTGTTAAAACTGTGACCCCCAGACTTATACCAGGGCCCAAGGCAGGGTTCAAAGTATATAGGGAACAAGTTTGAAAATCTTCTTCTCAAGAACTACAGTGCAAAAGTTTGTGGGATTACTATGCAAGCATCTTTGGCTATTGTAGAATTCTGAATTCAATTTGGTAAAATCGTGACCTCAAGAGGGGTTCAAAGTTTAACATAGAAGTAAATAGGAAAAATGTTTAAAAACCTTCTTCTCATGAACTACAATGCTACAATTTGTGAGATTAACATGCATGCAACCTTGGATAATGTAGATTCAAAATTTAAGAAATAGTGACCCCTGGCCTCGGGATCTTGAAGCAATTTTGGACTTAAATCAAAATTTTAACCAGTCAAAAATAATGGTTTATCATAAAATGACGGAAATGTGACAATTGACAACATTATATCAAGACACTTTTAATTACATGTATAGTATTTCAATTTTGTCAGTGTTTTTAATCAAGAGACATTAAGACAGACAAACAGTTTACAGTTTTTGACTTAAGTTTAAGAACTACAGTGCAAAAGTTTGTGGGATCCTGGGGCCTGGAATAATACTGGGGACCCAAGACGATTTAAAGTATAACATAGAAGTATATATGGAAAATGTTCAAAAATCTTTTTCTCGAGAACTATAATGCTTCAATTTGTCAGATTGCTACGTAAGCATCCCCAAATATTGTAGATTTTAAATTAAGAAAGCTGTGACCCTCATTCTAATACATGGGCCCCAGAAGGAGTTCAAAGTTTAAAATAGAAATATAGAGGGACAATGCTTTAAAATCTTCTGGAGAACTACATAACTTCAATTTGTAAGATTTATTTGCAGGCATCCTTAAATAATGTAGATTATTAATTTATAAAGCTGTGATCACCGGACTAATACTGCATGGGGCCCCAAGACAGGTTCAAAGTATAACGGAAATATATATATGGGAAATGTTTTTAAAGAAAATTTTTCGAGAACTACAATGCTACAGATTGTGATATTAATATAAGGATCCTCAGGTTATGTAGATTCTAAATTGTTTAGCCAACCATAACCCAAGGACCAATACTTGGGCCCCAGAAAGGGGTTCAAAGTTTAAAATAGAAAAAATCTATGCTACGAAATAGAATGTTTCAAGGAATTGTTGTTCAGGTGAGTGATGTAGCCCATTGGCCTCTTGTTTTTTTATGATAACTTAAAATATATTTAATGAATTGACTTGGAAATCAATAGGGTTTGTCCTTTTACCATGCCAAAAAAAAGTGTACAAAGTTTAATGAACATTCATGAAAGGGTTTTCTTTAAATATTGTTATTAAGCTGAAAATGAACACACATACATATATACATTCATACATAAACACACACATGCACAATGGGTTGCTATATCCCCCTCGCAACATTTGAAATATTGGTTTTAAACAAACTTATTAAAAATAATTGGCATCGCATTGTTATATCCTTTATTATCACATGTGAAAGGATTGTTTTCCTTTTAAAATAGCAAAGACTTCTCTATCAGGTGAGCAATTTGGTCTCTTATAATAGACTTGTACCAGACATTAGGTAATGAGATCAATCCAAGGTATTATCTTTAATATCAAATGTATATACTAGAAACTACTTGTATTGCCATTGTCACGATAAAATTCATGCACATCCATGACTGAATTGTATTTCTGTTTTTCATAGGAAAGGGTTGCCTTAACAGCTGGATTGCACTCTGCTCAGGGTACATACAAAATGGTTTCACACAATATCACTGGTCTTTCTTCGTTTTGTACTGTCTCCATAGTTTGGCAAATCTTTCTTTATAGAGACAAACTAATTGAGAATCAGAGGTCACCAAAAGATTTTCTTGGTTTCCTGTTACAGCTTGTCTTGTCCAGTTAAAGGATCCATTCAGTAGTCTTGTATTGTCTATAATCACAAACTTGTGATGCATGTAGAAGGAAGAATTATCTGTCCTGACAGCTATACCTGTGGTAAAAGATAAAAATGTATTAGAAAAAGACATGCATATAATGCAAACTTGGTTAATATAAAACATGTTTTAAAATAAACAATTTATCTGTGACCGCCACTTATACCTAACAAATTTGTTAACTAGCATTTAATTTAGCTGCAGATCAGTGGCATTAGAAAATTTAATGTACCTTAGAGCTACAGTTCCTCACACGAAAAACTTGCAATTTTGATGCAAAAAGATTTGCTAAAGTTTCAGTAAATGAAACTGGGTGCACAAGTAGTAGGACGTACTTTCATGTACATTCCACATCCTACCAGATCATCATGTTTAATGAAATTGCTGGTTTGGATAAACGAAAACAAGAGACCAACAGGCCTTAACGGTCGCTTGGGTACTATAGCCAGTACTCAGACCTGTCGAGGAATCTCATATAAGTTTCATTCTGGAGTAATAAAAAATAAAATATTGTAACTAATGACGATCACCTCTCTGCCTGAAATCTTTCAAAAAGGACTATGAAACCTATAATTTTGGCAAAAAACGTAGAGATCATATTAAATAGATGCCGGACGGAAACTCTACCCCATCTAAATGGGGCAATTAAACGGCAAAATAAAAACTATTGATATATTACGTTTCTACTCCCTTCCCATATTCCAGTTTTTCAATATCTAACCATTGTTTCTGCATCATTATCTGGCATTTATCACAAAATAATTTAACACTAGATGATATATCTTGCACAAGCGTGGGAATTACCACTTTACACATTAAAATGATACAATAAAAAAATACAAGGACTTTTTCCATAGCTATGTTATTAAACGTCATATTATTATCAAATTCAGAAGACATAATTTAGCAATTGTTTCAAACAATTTGAAAGCAAAAAATTTCAATTATTCCTCTATTTTTAAGAATTACAAATGGAGTCTAATCCAGCAAAAATGAGGTAACGTCGCACGGTCAGACTTCGTGTTTTGTCAACAATTCATCATATTTATTATGTTCAAAGTAATATCTCCATGAATTGGGCTTAAAGCCAACTGGTATTGAAACCTAAAATCAAAAATTGTCATGGTATTCTATGTACCAAAAAAATGACATGATATATAGATTTGTTGAACAGATATCGGTAACGAAAGACATACAGTCCTCTAAAATTGACTAAAAACATTGACGCCGCGGGACATCACAGCGCAACAAAAATTATAAACAGTATAGATATAAAATACTAACTGTGAAAATGCTCAATGGTGGAAAAAATAAGTCAAAAATTATTTGCACATTTGTGTTTTACTCGCACACATTTTGTGGGTTGTGGTACATGTATTTTGAACTTCAAACAATATGAAAGAGAGTAGAATATCTGTAAATATTTGATTAAAAAATAAACGTCATCAGACATTCAGGGATTTCTTTACTGTCAACAAAGAGACATGCGGTAAAAAATAAGAAAACCTCGAGGCACTAACTTATGATTTTCGAAAAAATGTGAACAAATTAGATGTCAAGTGAAATATTGCCGATTTACATTGTATGGTGAAAAGCAGAAAAGACTCGGGGTGATATAAAGATTGGATATTCTTATTGACTGTATGTGCGTCATCTTGATGTTATGCTTTCAATGTTACTGTGCGCCGTGGTGACAAAACATGTTGAATATAAAATCGGGTAACAAAGATACCTTTTCATCTAATGGAACGAAAATTCATACATCAGTAAAATTAGTATTGTTGCATAATACAATATATATCATATAAAACAATAAAATACTTTAATAAATAATGATGAGATATGATATTGTAACACATGATATGACATTGTATTTGATCACATAATACATGATACAATAGAGTATTATATCATATAATACCATATCAAATAATGCATAACAATATTGTACATCATGATATCATATTGTAAAATATAGTATGATATTGTATTGTATGATTCTGTATCATATTTGATACATAATATGATATAATATAAACCAATATCATATTATACAATATTGTATGTATGATATTATATAATCTACAATATAGTATCATATTAACAATATTATATATTCCATTATCATATGTAACAGTATCATGTGATAAAATAATATATTAATGATACTATTACTTATTAGGTTAGTTACTGACTCACTACGGAAATATATTGGGTTGATCAATCTCATAGATGGCGAGGCGAAGCCAATGACGGCCATATTGCCTAATATTAATCCTAACAGAACCTACATAGAGATATATGAGGCAATCACGTGCCATGTTTAATCCAATGAAAATGTGACATTTCAGTCTGAAGGAAAACAAAATATTATATAATACAACATTGTATCGTAATATACAATACTAAAACATACATGTAACAATATTATGAAACATTATCATATCATAAAATATCAAAAAAATTGATACAATATCATATCATATCATATCACTTTTTACAGTATAACATATAATATTGTATCATATTATTACTTATTAGGTTAGTTACTGACTCACTACGGAAATAAATTGGGTTGATCAATCTCATAGATGGCGAGGCGAAGCCGAGCCTTCTATGAGATTGATCAACCCAATATATTTCCGTAGTGAGTCAGTAACTAACCTAATAAGTGTTTTGTTTTCTCGAGGACTATCAATCGACATATTAATTCACAAATAGCGATGATCTATGCAAAGCCATACATGTACAAGATGCCTTACATCTCGTCCAATTTTACTCTTTTAAACTCTTCAAAATTTTCAATCTCACCTTTCAAATACTCTTTCAAAATCTTTGCTTCACCCATGTTTACTTACAATGTTTTGTTGCTATTCAATTTTAAATGTTTTCTCCCTTCCCTCTGCAGAGATTTGAGCAAATTTCGACGCTGCCATTTTGTTCTGCTCCAGACAAAACAATGTGACGTCAATATTCTAAGGGCAACTACTCTAATTTTAAAGAATTTCAAAGGGCAACTACTTCAAATACTTTAAGAACTTACGGTATGCAGTTTATGTACAAAATACTAAGAAATGTCGAAATGAGTAAGCCAAGCGTCGACCAATGACGGCCATATTGCCTAATATTATTTCTCACAGAACAAATATAGAGATATATGAGGCAATCACGTGCTATGTTTAAACCAATGAAAATGTGACATTTCAGTCCAAGGGAAAACAATAAACAATAGTGTATCATATCATACAATACTATATCATAGGAATCATGCTATATAATTCAACAACAAACACATCTATCAAGCAGGTTTGAGTGAGGTAGGAGATTTTTTTAGCATCCTTGATAATGGAGATCAGGCTTTGCATCTGAAGCTACCTCTGCATTTCATTTATATTATAGTCAACTATGCAAGCTATTATCTATAAAACATGTGGGGACCTGTTCCATAGAACTAAACCTCATCCAGCATCCAAAACCTATGGCTCAGATTCAGCATTCAATCCTGTCTGGTACGTAAGTATCATGAGAAGCACCATCCATAAAAGTTTGGTGAAGTTAGGACCAGTAGTAACTAAGATATAATAATCAGAGGGCACCTGCTCCAAAAACTTTCACCAGCTCTAAAAACCATAACCTCCTCCAGCATCCGAAACCTAAGGCTCAGATTCTGCATTCAAGCATGACTGGTGCATCAGTATCATAAGACACACAATCCAATCCGTGCAAGTCTGGTACAGTGAAGACCAGTAGTAACTGAGATATTGCTATCAAAGGGCACCTGCACCAAAAACTTTAACCTGCTCCAAAAACCTTAACCTCCTCCAGCATCTAAAATTCAGGATTCAGATTCAGCATCCAAGTCTTTCAATTCAGTAAGTAGGTCCAGATGCATCATTCATGCAAGTTTGGTGAAGATAGGACAAGTAATAACTTAGATACAGGACCTGCAACAAAAACTTTAACTAGGTCCCGAAGCCGGGGGTCGGCATAAACTCCCCCTTACTTCATCTCGGTGAGCTAAAAATCATTTCATGAATTTTGGCAACACTCATAAGCCTTCAAATACAGCAACTCTTAATTTTACAAAAATATTGACGGTTACTTTATCCGAAACTGCCCCTTAGGCCTACTGTACCATCACTACCATGTGTACCTTGACTGCGAAGCCTCCAGATCTGTGAGCCTGGAATATCCACCTGTTCACAATCGGTGATAACTCTCACCGACACCCCTCTCCCCACAGCCTGTATCAACAGGTCGGCCAGGTCTGTACAGGTGAAAACAAACACACAAACGTCCACACTTTTCACTGCATTATGTATAAACTGGAAAAGTTTGCTCAGCGAGTTTTCCTCGTGGCTGAATGAGCAACTTTCATTTTCACATTCTGACGTAAAATAATTAATACAGGCAACTTTCTTGTCAGGAAAAAAGAGAACCTCAGTTTTGTTTGTTTTCTTTCGTACTGAACTTCTCTTCAGTCGATATCTATAAATTTGGAATATTATTTCAGATATTGCGCAGACACTGGTGAATATTCCAAGCGTCTGCCACATCTTTTTCATGATCTTGCGCCTTTTCCTCAAGTATTCGGTAAACGAAGATCTGAAACTTTTTATGACATTGAACACAGTACTGAATAATTCTTACTTACTTACTTAATTATAGTAATAAAAGTTAAAATATATATCTTAAAATACCAGAATTAATTATATCATATTCAACTAGAATATCACTTTTGGAAACTTTTTATGCATTTCAAAGTTGAGGACACGCATTACCCAAATCCTTAAATGTGAAAGTAAAAGTTGCACGTCAACCACCATCAAGTTGATCAACATGAAGATCGTTTAAACGAAAATCTTCTGAATACCTTCAGTCGGAATCCGTCTTGTTCTGAACTGACGATGAACCCCTCAGACGTGACTCTTAATTTTGGGGAAGAAGATGAAATTGATAGGCAGAAAAAACTCAAGTAGGTAAAACCAGAGACATAAATAGCAGTCTCTGGTAAAACTAAGTTTATATGTAATCTTGTTTCAGGTGTTCTTTTTGACTCAAAATTATTTTCTTTTTGATAAATTTGAAAAGTTCCTAATATGTTTTACGGTGCGACCGTTGAAGCAAGCGCAGCTTAAATATGAACTAAATACACGCAGGTACATATATTTCTTAGGAAATGATTTTAATAATTTTTCTATTGATCGACGTATCAAAAGCAAAATTGACCGGAAAACTTCATCAGTGTGCAAGTTTTCTGGTCAATTTTTCCTTTGATACATCGATCAATAAATAAATTATTAAATTCATTTGCGAATATTCGAACATTCATTTCAGCACTAGTATTATCAGATTATGAGGTGATAATTTCGGTTGGGACGTGGTCAAATCCAATAAAGCCCAAAGGGCTTTATGATAGATATGTTCATTATGCCAGTAATTATTACTGGAAATGGAACAGCCAGCCTCGCAGTAACTGTTGATCGTTGATTTCAAGCAGACGAAATCATGAGATGATTTAGGCTTTATTCTCTATTTAGTGACTTAAATAATGTGTATTGTTTCTTTTTAAAGGTAAAACTTTCAATTTTTTTATATTTATAAAGTTGTATTTTGTTTGCTGACCATTAAACAGACACAACTTTACATTTTGTTGACAGTGGTTATTTCGGAATTCCTGTTCTATAAATAGTGTTAGATCATAACAGTTGAGAAAAGTAGATCCAGCGAAAATTTTATTGATGCAGGTATCAAAGAAATTTTTGGACCAATCAGAAGCACCAATACCTTATCAAGCTACTGAATATTAAATGATATAATGATGAATATTACAGCAACTGAGCATGGTTTACTAAATTAATGTATAAACGCGGGCCCAGTTCAATCACTAGGTATAGCTACTTAGCTTGATTTAACTACAAAGCTTTATTTACCTACCTGAGGTATATTTATTTAGCTACCTTTATGCAATTTTGCTTTTCATGTAAAACAGTCAAAAAGTCGCAAGGAAACTGTCAACCTATATTTGTACAGTGTAGTTTTATGAATTAAAGTAAAAATAGTTAAAACATCACTGCTTTTAAGCAGTTTTAAGGATTACATGCATTTCTATTATTTGAGTAACTGTATGACACCTTGTGTGCAATGAGGCATGGATAAGTGTGATTACTTCACATTGTGCTGAATTATCACCAATCAATTAATATGTTAACCAGAACTGTTCTTCTTTGTTATACCATTTAAGAAGTAGCTGAAGATTCTTTTTTCTTCCATATAGGAAAAGTTTTTCAAGTTCATAGGTATAGAGTGTAATTTCTATAGTTTTATAAGTATATACACATGTTGTCTATAGGAAGAGCTTCAAATATTGATTTATGGTATTCATTTCAGCACCACTATGGAGCTTGCTACGTGAGCAGCAGTTGCTATAGCTGCAGGACTGTAGCTCCCGGTCTGAAAAAATTCGGATGGACGACCTGGGAGCTACAGTGCCTCCCATAGTAAAAAACTGCAATTTACGGCGCACAAAAAATTGCGCTAGTTTTGGACTTATTAACCTTATTTTCATACAAATTCTGTACAAATCTTTGATCCCAAAAAATTCCTCGGACATTTTACTACAGATATCGTCACTTCACTTACTTCTGATAGTCTTTTAAACACCATCACCAGCCCTGTAAATTAAAGAGGTGCAAGTTTGTTTACATTTAAAAATGGCGACTCTCGATCTCGACGTAAATTAGCATCCTTCTTTTTCCGAGGTCGGTTATCATGTTTAAGAGAAGATATGAGGCAAGTGTAGTGACGATATCAGTAGTAAATTTGCTGAAGAATTTAATGGTACTTATTATTTTTACAGAATTTGTATGAAAATAAGGTTAATAAGTCCAAAACTAGCGCAATTTTTTGTGCGCCGTAAATTGCAGTTTTTTACTATGGGAGGCACTGTAGCTCCCAGGTCGTCCATCCGAATTTTTTCAGACCGGGAGCTACAGTCCTGCAGCTACAGTTGCTATAAAAAAAAAAACCTTTTATGATGATTTGCCAAAATTGAACTTTGTATCCATCTATATACGGTAATATATCTTTATATTTTCAGACATCCAGTGACAGTTTTTTGCCATGTAGCATTTAGATGTCTTGCAGTTTTGATGTTTATACTTTGTGGATGGTTTAGCACCAGTTTTATAACAAACTTTATTTTTATTGTCATTCTTCTGTCCATGGATTTCTGGACTGTAAAAAATATATCAGGTAATTATCCTGCGTAGGGAGGTTAATTACATACATACGTACAGTCAAGAGATAAAGAGAATCTATTAATTATGCAACAACAAAATAAGTTCCTGAATTGTTACTTTGATTATTGAACTCATTTTGAAAGAAGAGTTGAATAATTTGAATTCACTGTTATATGAATATGTAGACTTTTCAAACATGATGTTAAACGTGGTAGCGATTTCATTGCAAATACAATGAATGTAATAAAATGGGACTATAAAAGAGCAACAATTTAGGTATTGGAGACCAAAAAAATGAAAATTTAGGCATGATATAAACAGAATTATTCTTTCATTTCATTTCAAACATTTTAAACGCAGCAGATATAAAGTGATATATTTGCTCTAAATCAAAATATGTAATTATTAATATAATGAATTAAGAGAAAGAGTTATTGAAAGGATGCGAAACCGTTGACTCTTTTAAAATATTCTAGAATTTTTAAAAAGACTTTATTACAAATTGTTTTATATATTTTTTTCTTAATGATAATTAAAGGTAGATTATTAGTTGGACTTCGTTGGTGGAACTATGTTGATGATGATGGAGTAAGCCATTGGGTGTATGAATCCAGGCCAAAGGTGAGTTTTATTAATATTAATCAATACAGTATTTTATAATGCATATTGCAATTTTGGCATTTTTGGGTTATTGTTAGATGTATCTTTTTTTTTGTTGAATTTTTTTTTTTATAATCTTAAGAATAGAAAGGATGATATCCCATTAACACATGTCAACAGCCCCTTATACAATAATACAGTTCAAACAGAATTGAATTGACAAATCTTGATTTTTGTCAGGTGTTGGATTGTTTTTTATTGAAATGATGCATTACTGAGTATTTCAGACCCAATAACAGAAAGTTTGGTTCTGGTTTGTAACTCTGTGGTTTTTCAATGAATGCAAATGAATAGAAAGGGCATATAGCACTTAGTCTTAGGGGTAGATAAAGGTTAAGAAAGCATAATTCAGAGTCTTATTTTGACTGTAGCATACAAAATCATAAAATTGATATAGTGTTTTGAATCAGACCAAACACTTGGTATTTTCCACTAAAATAGAGATCAATGCAATTCTTTCTTCTTCTTTTTTGCACGGAGTGATAAATTTACGGTTACAGGTTTGGTCCAATCAGTGATCATTTACATGATGACATGTAATTGATTTAAAGTATTGTACACATATGGTTTAGTGCATTTAGTAAAAAAATGTGGCTCAAACTTTGCAAAAGGAGAGAAAAACCATAAATAAAATATGTCAAAAAACTTGGGGGAAATTACTTTAAGGAAAAAGGGGTGGGTGGGGGGGGGGGTTGCCACTACACTTGTTTCTAGGTTTTGCCAGCTAGGACCAAAATTGTAATATGTATTTGAATAATACAATTTGACTGAGTATAAAAATTTTAGTGACTTTTAGATTGTGTCTTTTTGGTGCAGTTTGATTTTTTTTTAAATGTTGTTCAAAAAAAACTTTTAGAATTTTATCTAACAATATGACTAGCGTATACATGTTTAAGAGACTATCAGGCAAAACTAGCTGGTCAATTTTGATAAACTATGGTTTTTGCTAACAAAATATATAACTCTTAATAATTTAATGTTTAATAAAAATAGTTTGTAAACTGTATAATTTTTTGGAAATTTCCATAAATATGCATTTTTGTGAATTTTTTGAAATTTTTCATATTAAATGCACTGAGTTAGAGTTTTCTCCCGTATTTCCTTTAATGAACAAGATACCGTATATGACAAATTTTCAATAAAAATTTACATGTATTTGTAATATCGTTTCTGAGTTTATCCATGCAGATGTGATACATAAACTAAAGAGCCTCCTGTGATTTGGCATGAATGTAATGCGCATGCGCAAGATTGTAAAATCCAAAAAATCCAGATGATTTCCGGGTTTTTTAAAGGAATTTCGTTGATTATTGATTAGTGAAGCTTGATTGAGAAAAAATAAAAACAAATTGGTAATCTTCAAGTACCAGTGATGTTTAAAATATATTAAACAAAAGACTTTAGATTTCTCAGTATTAAAGCCCAAAAATTCAAGTCTATTATTTTAATATAGTAGTATAGATATATTTGTGCATCAATAAAAAACCCTAATTGAACATCACTATGATGAGGTTTCAATAATACACCTTCCGATT